>NC_048220.1:140459735-140614748 GCF_002007445.2 Ailuropoda melanoleuca | reverse complement strand
AAAGAATGATCATTTTAAAATAAACTTAGGGATTTAACTGATGGGATACATTTTCTCAGCAATTCAACAAAACCAAGCCCCTCCTTCATCCTGCTTCTGTTGCTCAGTTGGCTTTAGTGCCTTCGAAGAGACAGAAACTGTAAGTGGGAAAAGCCNAAGAGACAGGAACTGTAAGTGGGAAAAGCGACAGGGAAAAAAATAATAACTGTGTTTCTATCATAAAAGAGCAGACTGCTCAGGATCCTGGGGGGCTCAGTTGGTTAAGTGTCTGTCTTTGGCTCAGGTCATGATCTCAGGGTCCTGGGATCGAGCCCCAAGTTGGGCTTTCTGCTTGGCAGGGAATCTGCTTCTCCCTCTTACTCTCCCTCTGTGATCAGAGGAATGAAATCTTAAAAAAAAAAAAAATAGCAAACTGTTCCATTGTACCACAGTGATACCTTCTTGGAAGTACATGTCCAAGAAGCAAAAACAACTCCCCCCAAAAACAACCCCTCTAAAAGATATAAGAACTGACAGTTAGGCTCATTGGAGACAGGCATGACATTTTCCTAGATTTGAAAATTGATGTTATATTTGTTTCATAAACCATAGTTTTGTAAATTTGGACACAAAGTAATAAACGTTAACACTTTAAGAAGACATTCAGTTTTTACATTTATAATCAGATGTATCTCTCTCTCACACACACACACACACACACACACACACACATTCCAGTGACCACATAGGAGATTTGGTACTCTTTCCTTCATACAGTTCTTTCTTTCATTAAACTGTTTATAAATATAATTATTGAAGTCAATTTGTAGTAAGAAAATGAATGACCTGAAATGTTTTCTGAGTTCTTGGTACCGAAAAGCTTTAGAAACTAAAGTGCAAGATCGACTCAGGTCATCCATCCCTGCGGATTCCCAGCTGATGAGACAAACCCTGATATGTGAGTGGGGATCCTGGTCTCCGATGCTGAGCCACCAGAAGCAGGAAATGATGTATTTCAGTAAAGAATACAGCTACCCCATTGGAACTGTTTTCCTAGAGCAACTGAGTGTTCACGGATTTGCCTTGCACATTTTAATAAATAATTTTAAGTTTCAGCATCTGAATTATAATAAATATACCATTCTAAACTGGCGTTAAGATTCTTCATGGCCAAAATTGAGTTCAGGCCAACCAGGAAAGAAGTGCTGCTATAACCAAAGGAACTTCTCTTAAGGCTATGGCAATATTTGCCAGCGGAAAGGGGAAGGAATCTAACTGTAAATCCTGGTAACAGAAATCTCCTTGGGTTGGGCATATCTGATAAAAATGTCCATGCCCTCTTCCTCCCTCTGAATCTCCCAAGGTTCTCTGGGGTGTGTGGGTTTTGCATGTCACGAAAACAAGATTTACTGCAGCACAAAAACATCGCTCAGCCTCATGGACCAAGGTTATGAAAGCGACGCAAAGAACGACTGGAAAGATCAGCAAGGAAGGATGCCAAGCCAGAACTTCTCGTGCGGAACGTCTCCCCCAGCACACGCCCGCCCACCGCGAGCACTCTGCGGTGCCAGCACCAGGGATGCTGAACAAGGCAGAAGCCCAGCAGCCTTCAGCACTCGGTCATTCTTACAGGTGGCACAGGAAGACCAACAACGGGCCTTTGGAAAGGTGTTTGCACAAGTGCAAATTTATTTAAGGATTTAGAGTGCTAAAAGAAATATGAACTGCTAAGGCAGAAGAAAAACAAAACTATAAGTTGTCTTTGATTCCCTCTGAATGGGCCCCAGTGTGCTCCCACAACAGCTCCACGACGTTTCTCAATCCTCAGAGTGTCTCACATTCGTTCTGCATTCTATACCTTAGTGAGGTTCGGTGTGAAGACCTTAGACCATTTTCCCAAACCAAATACAGTGACCAGAGGTAAGCAGATCGAAGCTTTTGTCAGAGCTTAGAAATCAGAACTGAGAAACTCCGGAGGCAATTTATCCCAGAAGTTAAAATTTAATTCAAGAAGCCTCCAAGCTACTATGAATTTCCAGTATTTGCTCCAAATATTCTCATTAACTACAGAAACTTACATGATTTACAGCACATGATTCATGCAGAGCATTTTGCGCCTGGGGATGTCATGTTTACAGAGCATTTCATGTTTGCAGAGCATCTAGTGCCTGTTGAAAATCTAATGTTTGCAGAATATCTGGTGTGTGAGAGCATGTAGTATCTGTGGAGCATCTACTGTGTACAGAACATCAGTGTCCAGACATGTCACGTTTACAGAGCACGTAGTGTTTGCAGAACACCTAGTAGTGTTTGCAGAGCATCTAACACAGTGTATCAAGTGTGTGCAGAGCACCCAGTGTGTGCTGACTCAGGACGCCCAGCCTCTAGGTCGTGGGCTGGAAACGAGGGTCGTACTCACCACATTACAGCCCACACAGTCGGGTCCATTCTCGCAGGTCCTGCGGCGAGCTTGAATGCCACCCCCACACTGGGCTGTGCACCGTTCCCAAGGACCCCAGCCTGTCCAGAACACGTGTGGGGGGCACAGCAAATGCTCGTTGCAGTATCTGTGATGGGGAAACCAAGAGGAAAAGGAAACTGTTCAGGGCAACATGAAGCCACAGACCTTTCCACGGTCCATCCCTGCATCGATGTTGAACACATGGGCATGCTCCGCGTGGAGGGGCTCTGTGTGTGCGGAGTGGTGGCACGGTTAAGGGGGCAGATGTGGTGCTGGCCATGCTGTGAGGGCACAGACAACGGGATGCACGGGACACAATGAAGAAAATGCTAAACTCACAATGCAGGATGGAGCTTCCTGTGCAGCCAATTGGAGGAGAAACAAACAAAACAAAACCCTTCAAGTAGACACCCAAACATGAGAACATATAGAGAGTATCTAGGTAGGGCATTTATCTTCTAAACATAACACTGAGAGAAAAAACAGGTTACAGACACAAAGTCAGCAAAAGTGTATTCGGAATTCATTTCTCATTCTTGAATCGAATAAGGCTCATAATCCTGTTAATATAAATTAAAGAAAAGTTAAAGCCTGATTTTAGCAGGAAACCGGATGCCACACACTCCTTAGGCTACTGTATTTTTAAATTTATTTGTAGACTCTCAAAATGATGTCAAACAACCTTAATTTAAAAGACCACCAGTTATTCCAGAAAAGTTGAATAACTACTGAAAAACACTGGTTCTATTTATACACTCCGTACTTCTAAATATACATTCATGTTGTCAATTACTAGCCGACTATGCAAGCCGACTATGCAAGACCTTAGATGAGTCAGGTTTCTCCTCAGCCTTTAATACTACAAGTGAAATGAAGCCAGACGAGAGAAACAAATGAACAAACAAACAAACAAAAACAAGAAGGAACCAGCCTGGTGTTCTATAGGGTACTGCTTCTAGGAAGGAAGAGATTGCTATGCCCATAAGCAAACTTCGTGAGACATACATGGCAATTGAAAGGACTATTCAAGATCAGTTCTCCATCTTCTAAACAGAAATTTAGCTGCTAGAGGACAGTAGCGTGCAAGACTTTTTCTGACATCTCTCCCCCCATCCATCTGGATTCAGGCACAAGGCAGAGATGCTTATCTGTGAGGCTAAGTCAGTCCCCTGTAATGTCATGGTTATTAATAAATGCTAAAGCCTGCAGGGTACTATGCAAAGGGCATGACAAAGAGCGTTTCCATATGACAGGTGTTTACAGCCTAAGATGAATACAGGGAAATGGACACAAGCCCAGAACAGAAAATACTATCTTAATGAGTAGAAAGTAAGGACAAATGGTAGCTGGTTTCCAGAAACCAGAACAAGTCATTTGGAGAGTGCAGTTTCCAGAGGGCAAATGCTGATAAGATTCATGTGTTTTTCCACCAAACCAGGAAAACTCTGTGGAGAATGTGAAGGCTTCAGAGGCAGGAACAGATGAAAAGTCAGAGCCAGGCCAAGCCGAGGGGAGTCCACAAGATGAGGCAAAGTGAGCAATGGCCGCCATTGTGGAAAAGAACAGAATATAGAAATGAGGAGAGTGAAATTAGAAAGGTGACCAGGGAGAAGAAAACAGAGGAAGGTGATGGAAAGTAGCATCACCTGCCTTTATGAGGAGGGAAGAAGAATTTGAAATTTACTTACAAGGAATCAAGAAAGTCCCACAGAGCTCGAGAGACAAAATAGCACCGTCTGAGTTCGAGAGTGAAGACCAGTCTCCGGGGGTTTTTCTGCCTCATCCCATTGATGGTCTGGAGCTCCCTGGTGCTTCAGGAGCTCTCCATGCATACACGCGAGGTCCGGTCTCCAAAGAGCCCACCAGCAGGAAGAGCAGAGGGAGCAAATGCCAACCAGGAGAGAATTGATTGCAACAGTGCAAGGGAGAGATGTTCCAAGCTGGACAAACATGATGGTGGTGGAAAGAGGAGGAAAAGGACATGCTTGGGCTTGGCAGAGCGGGGCGAAGGTGTGGCAACTGTGAGAGTGCAGAGAAAAACAAAGAGACGGACAGTAGCGTCACACGTCAGCCTCTCATTTGTGGGAACACGGGAAGCACGCGTCCTTCTGGGGAGAGAGAGGTGGAATGTCATGACAGAGATGCCTCCAAAGGCAAGAACCACTAAGGCACATGGTTTAGTTTCTCTAAATGGTCACATAGAAGAGGAATCAATGGAACCAAATAGTTCTCTCTCTTTCATCTTCTCAATTTTTAAGAAAGAAAAGCATTAGGTTTTCCTCTTCCAGACTCATACACAGCCTCCCAGGGCTCTGACTCTCAGAGTTCAGGGCCATGGACACAATTACGTGTAGGGGAGAAGGGGAAGGAATTTTCTAATTAAGAGAGTGTGACCTCTAGGGACGAGAGCCAAAACAAAATTGAGGAGACAAAAGATGAAAAGAACTGGACCTCAGGAAGCATGTGCAAACACATGGAATTCCAAGAAGGAAAACATCCTGACTACCCAGGGACTGCTAACACATGTGTTGGGACACGGAGTATCCCAAGAGGAAGTTGCCATTCAAGTACATGTTTGGGAGAAGAGAAAACTCAGAACATCAGAACTGGCAGCATTTGATTCGAAATATCCATGGGTACCTTCTCTCACTGTGGACAGACCGAGAAGTAAAAGGCCGCCTCCCGTTTCCAAGCCGATTCACCGACATTTAAAAGGTATAGACAACCAGGACTCCTTACCCTCATTTTAGCTTTCAGAAACAAAAACCAGCAATAAAAGAACAGGGAGGGCAAAGGAAAATCTTGCTAAAGATTCTTAGAAAACACTTGACTTTTAATAAAAAGCCCAGCAAGGAGCTACCGCGTTCCCATAGCAAAATACATCATAGCGCACAAATGCTTTCCCATTTGCCTATGGCAGGCCACTTCTGAAAACACTCATGTTAGTACAGCTGAATGTACTGCAGGAGAGCCTGACAACTGCGTGCAGCATAGAACTTGCGAGCAGCGTCAATAACTTGATATATTTGGCTGCATTTTAAAGTTGTCCACCACTTGCCTTCCATTTTTCTCTCTTTCTCTTGTTACAGCAGTCCTGGGAAAACAGCAACACCAAGACATGTGACTATGTCACCCTCTGCAAGGCAGGTCAGAAGGGAAATAGAAGTCGCTAGACTAGCCAGCGCTGCCCCTTCATGCCTGGTCTTCACTCACAAATCCACCCAGGAGAGTCTGCTCAGAAGCAAATTCCTTGCAAGCCCCAAACACTGGGTTCTCTGCAGTTTCATGGAAGCAGAGTCCCTCCGATTCCCTTGCTCCGCCACCCCTACCAACACGTGCTCCCGACTCAGTGCCTCTTGTTAAACTACCCAACTGAAT
This sequence comes from Ailuropoda melanoleuca, assembly GCF_002007445.2. NCBI lineage: Eukaryota > Metazoa > Chordata > Mammalia > Carnivora > Ursidae > Ailuropoda > Ailuropoda melanoleuca. The sequence goes on along the minus strand of NC_048220.1, from coordinate 140,608,930 downwards.
CTCCAGCAACTTTCCTGGTCACAGACAACACGGGGATCAGAAGTTAGTTACCTTGGCGACTCTGCTTGTTCAAGGATTTTTATTAATTTATCAATAAAATATCTACATGGACCAGCCAGTGGTTCTTCATTTCTCTAGTTCTCCACACATAGCTAGCTTTTGCCGCATTACAGCTGAACACTGCTGAAGCTTTATGGGCTCTCCTGGATCTCTAGTATCTTAAATCACTGAGAGTCACAGATGTATTTTGTGATGCATTAAAAATTAAGATTTTAATTTTGCCCATGACTGCTCATTCTCATTTTGCATTTAAAAGTGAATTAATAACCCAGCAATATTTCTCCATAAATTATCAATTTTTTTTCCACAAACCTCATCTCTGTGAAAAGAACTGCCTTTCATAAGCCCATGTGGACTAGATTCTCGACCCTGTATCATGTCTGGTCGTATCTCTTCATGTTACACGCTGTGTTCTCCTCTGGTTTGGTCCGTGCTAGTTTCTCACTGCAGCCCCTGCCAATCCTGAACCAGTCAGGACCCTGTAGAGCCATCTTCTCCTGGCTTGGTTCAAGCCACTGTCCCTTTCCTGGTCCATACTGGAATAATCAAATCTCTGTGGTTCCAGGGAAACTGTACATACACTGAGTTCCCCCTACTATTAACCTTTACCTCAGGAGAGAGCTAAGAGAATCCATTAGGGGAGAGGAATGACGTGTAAAGGAGCAGCACTTTGGCTTGCTAAAAACACACTCCAAGGAGACAGAGAAAAATATAAAAAATCATATGATAAAAAATAATCAAATAATAAAAATCATGTAAATAAGCCCCCATTTGGTTCCTGGGACTCTTAACTTTGATAATGCAGTGGGGGCAGACTCTAATGTGGTCCCCATGCTCCCACCTCCTGGAAGTCACACCTTGTGTGATCTCCTCCCACTCAGTGTGTGTGGTGGGGGGTGGGGAGGATCTTTGACTTGCTCCTAACAGAATATGGCAAAAATGACAGGATATCACTTCTATGATTAAACCTACATAAGACTGCAATACCCTTTTTTTTTTTCAAGAAAACTCTCCCATCCCCCACACCACTGCTTTGAAGAATGAAGCAGTCAGACTGAATGCCCTGGGTGGTGAGGGACCGAGGGAGCTCTGGCTCATAGACTCAGTCTGACAGCATCTGATGAACTGAACGCTGCCGACAAACCATAGGATTTGGGAAGCACGCCTTCTCCAGTCAAGCCTCAGATGAGACCACAGGCATGGTCTACGATGTGCCGCAGCCTTGTGAGATCCTGAAGCAAAGGACGCAGGTCAACTGTGTCCAGGCTACAATCCCACAGAAACTGTGAGCCAATATACACGAAGTGCTTCAGGCCCTGAGTCAGTGGTAACATTGTTACGTAATGACTCCTGAAACAGATTTTGCTGTCCTGACATGCAGTGCTCCTGGAGAAAATACCTAAAAATGTGAGTGTGGTTTGGGACCAGGAGATGGGTGGATGCAAGGAGAATTTTGAGGATCATGGCAGAGAGACTTTGAGGGTGCTGCTGGCGAGGCTTTAGAAGGAAACAGGGTAAGAACTAAAACTCAGGAATAAAAGCAACCCAATTAGCAAATGGGCGAAGGTTGTGAACGGACATTTCCAAAAAAGTAGACAAATGGCCAATAAGCATAGGAGAAGGTGCTCAACATCATCAGTCCTTCGGGAAATGCAAATCAAAGCCACAATGAGATAATTGCTTTATACCTACTAGGATGGCAAGAACAAACGAACGAACAAGTGTTGGCAAGGGTGTGGAGGCACTGGAAGGCTCACACACTGCCGGTGGGACTGTACGATGGTGAAGCCATTGCAGAGAACGGTGTGGCAGCTCCTCAAAGAACGAAACACAGAATTACCATACGACCCAGCGAGTCCCCTTCTAGGTTTATACACAATGGAACTGAAACAGGGACTTGAACAGACACTCATATGCTAGTTTTTACTGCGGCATTATTCACAATAGCCCAAAGGTGGAAATGACCCACCTGTCAACTGATGGGTGAAGAGGTAAATACAATATGAGATAACCATATGGCTGAGTATTATTCAGCTTGGAAAGAGGAATGGAGCTCTGACACACAGTCCAGCATGGATTAACCTTGGAAACATCATGCTATGTGAACTCAGCCAGACTCAAGGGGGCAAAGAGCATATGGTTCTAGTTACATGGACTATCTCAACTAGGCAAACTCATAGAGAAAGAACATAGGTTAGAAGTTACCAGGGGCTGGGAGGAGGGGAACATGGGGAGTCACTGCTTACTGTTTACAGGATTGGGGTGAGGACAAAGTGCTGGAAATAGACAGTCAATGTAATTAATGCCACTGAGCCGAACGCTTAAAAATGGCTTAAGGGCAAATTTTAGGTTAACTATATTCTGCCACCACCAAAATTCGAAAGAAAAGAGAAGCCCTGGATTGGAAACCAGGGGCAGGAAGAGCCTTGTGACACGAGGCAGAAAGCTTCCAGGCGGTCACTGAAGTTCTACGGAAAGCGGGACATGTCAGTGTGAAGTGAGTTATGTTGCCAAGCACGTTTCCAGGCCAAGTGTTGGAGCTGCTGCCCAGAGTCTTCTTGCTGCTTCTGGTGCAACGTATGGGGAGAGAAAAAAAAATTGCAGGATGGAATAACAAACAGGAGGGACATGGATGGACAATTTTGGAAATTCTGAGTCTCTCCTGATGGCAAATATGCTACAATGAATAAATAGCTTATGAGCGCTGTGAGGAATGGTTGGCAGAGAGGAAAAAGCCAAAGGTGTGAGGGCACAACAGAGGCATTTCAGTTACACAAAGGGTCTCCCAGGAGGCCAGGATCAAGTGTGTGCCTCACAGATGGTCTCCATCACAAGCCGGCCACAGGGTGTGGTCCCTCAGCCCACAGGACGATCCCCGGTTAGAGAAGGGCTATCTCAAAAAAGATCTGTGGGTGTGGATTTGTTTACTAGAGCAAACCTCCAGGAAATCCACAGAAGACCCATAAAGTTTATTTCAGCCAAAATACCAGCTTGCACTGAAATGTACGGAGGCAGTACAAACAGAATGAGGCTGCGAGAACCCAGACTTCTGCTGGCAGGAAACAGGTTGATACAACTACCCAGCCGCAAGCACATGCTAACTTTAATGAAAAAGAAAAGATGATTCAGGAAGCAGAAATGAGAGCCCAGAAGGCAGAGCCAAGAACCATGCAGAATTATGCACAGGACTTGAAACTTAATCGAGCAACTCCCAACACTTGTCTAGCTAGGTTTCAGAATTTCTACGGAGCAGTGATTCCTCTATACTTTCCATTTCCCCCTCCGTTTGAACAGAAATGTCTGTAGCTGTTACCCTTTGCCTCTCCCACCATCATGTGCTGGGTGTATTGGTGGCAGATACGTGACTCTGATTTTAGAGGCTGACAGACTGAGGAATGACACCCAGAAAGCCTGATTTAAACAATAAGGTTCTGGAATCTGGGGGAGATGATTTAATGTTATGAAACTTTTGGGGACCTTGGTAATAGGTGAAATACATTTTACATATGGAAGGGACACAAATGACCGGGGGACCTATAATTGACTGAGGCAGATACTCCAAGGTGACCCCAGCGATCCTTGCCTCCTGGTATTCACGCCCTGTGTAATGTCCCCCACTTGCATGTAGGCAGGGTCTGTGACTTCTAACCAATACAATATGGAAAGGTGGTGGCATATCACTTTGCAATTGCACTATATAAAGCCATAGTGCCCATCCTGGGACGAGACTTTTTTCCTTGCTAGATTTGTGGAAGAAAGCGACTGTGTTGGGAAAGTTCATTTGGCAAGAAATGGAGGTTCTCAATTTGACGGTCCACAAGGGACTAAATGCTGACAACAACCACGTGATCTTATAAGTAGGTCTTTCCCCAGTCGATGCCCAGGTGAGACCACAGCTCTGGCTGAGCAGAGAACCCAGGGGAAGTCATACTGAAACTCGTCATCCACTAAGATTGTGAAATAATAAATGTGTGTTGTTTTATGCCACGAAGTTTTGGGAACTACGGTTACACGGGAAGAGAAAACGAACACTGATAACGACACCTGCATTTTGAAAGTATTTACACAAGGGTCGTTGCTTCCTCCTTGTTAGTGGCCTCTTCGGGAACTGCTGCTTTATCAGGTTCTTGGTACTCAAGAACATCATGTGCCAGCAAATTTTAGAACAGAAAAACAGTGTTCACACCCTCTAACGTACACGTAAAAGGTAAGTTAGATTATTTTCATTATCCAGTCCTTCAGAAAAAAAAGATGTGAATGCTTCTGAGATTTTTGTTGCCATAAAGCTCCCACTGAATTACTCCACATCCTGGACACTTTGATCCAAGTAAAGTTACTAACTATCATCCTGGCCTTAGGTGGGGACTTTTCTGGGGGAAATCAATTTATTCACTGGAGGTCACTCAGGAGCTCTTTGGGGTTGATGGTGTTTAGAGCAGCAGGGTGCAATGGAGTTACTCTGCACGTGTCTAGTCATTGTTCTTCCGTCTCCTCAAATCTTGAGTTTAGTTCTCAAATATACCTACGGGTGGTGTTCCCTTACATGACGCAGGCGGAGAGACCACCCACATAATGTAACAAAGAAATCTCAGGATGGTTTGCTTGTGAAGATGAAGAAACAGATATTATGCTCTGGTTTTTCTAGATTTCATTAACCTCTTGATAGCCTGGTAACCCCCTAGAAGGGCTTCAATGGGGAAGCTTCAATTTTATAAAAATCTTACAGAGTTCCTATTCTTACCATCCACCCATGTTATATACACTCAAATATTCCTCTATCAACAAAACATTTATCTTGCCCAGTGAGGGTTTTTTTTTTCTGTAAAAAGGGAACATTTTAAGTGTAAGTCCCCCAAACACGCTAGCCATCCTGATTTTTCCCTGAAAAGGTAGCTGTACAAGCAATCACAAGTGCATACAGAATGTACATATCTGTTAGCTGCAGAGTTAAACAGCATCTTCCTTCCTGTGCTCTCAGCCTAGGAAAGGTGCTAACACGTGTTAGATTTGCAGAGGTCCTGGGTCCATAGGGCAGCATCACACTGATGAAGGTGACTGTGCCTGAATGGGCTGTATTATGTGTCAATGTACAGAATTTTAAAACATCCAACCAATTTTAAGTCTTACAAAGTTTAGAAATAGCAGGGAGACAATTTGCCCATAATCGGTTTTCGCACTTATCAACTGGTGTTGGATCGGAAATGATCACCTTGCACAGACGGTCTCAGGGGATTACTTCAAAAACGACCAGCCTTGCTTTGTAAAAATCATCTTTCATTGTCCTCTGAGTCAAAAGGAATGAAATCTTAATTGGCAATTTAGGAACACAGTGAAGAAAGGAAGGATTCTCCCAGATTGTTTTGAGGTCGTAATAAATACCTAGCAGGGAACAATTTGTACAGTAAATGTGTTGGTTTTGTCTATATAAACACTGATCCCACAGTAAATAACTGCATATGGTATTTATATAAGAGGCTCTCACTGAACCCATATGACCAGATACAATCCTTACTACATTTTAATTAAAAGCCATCGAAAGCCATTTTGTCCACACAGATCAATACAACACTTTTATATTAGTATGGCAGACTCAGAATCCTGGGTGATGTGAAATTCACCTGCTTGGATTTTCTCCCAACCATCATAAACTAGAACGTACTTTACATACGCAAGAAAGAGCCAACCGTCACAACTGTAGATTTTATAAAGCTAAAGCCAAATGTCTGATTCTATGAAAAGCAACACCCTGTTCAACAGGAGACTGGACCAAAACACCCCACCACCACCCCCCGGAGCTGAAAGCTTACAGTACACGCAGAACACGATGCCCCTCTGGGTTCTGCTGCAGCTTCCCCGAGGGTAGGAGTAATAGACGAGTGTGTAGTTATAAACACACCCAGCCGCTGACTACGTCCTCACCTTCCTCCAGCTGCTTGATTTAGTTACTTCCGGCGGGAAACTCTACGTCATCCGACGACTCCTGTCTGGACCCGGGGCCGCCTTAGGTCCTACTTGGAACTGCAGCTTTTGAGACCGGGTCTAGTTGAATTCTAATGAGAACAAATTTTCTCCAGCAGGCTGCCTTTCTGAGTCCCCAGGGAGGCCAGCACAGAGGTGCCCGCTGTCCCTGCGGCTCTGCTCCCTTGGGAAATGCTCAGCTAGCCAACCTTGCCTGCACCGCTCTGGCTGGTGCAGGGATGCTGTCAACACGAGGCTTTGATCAAAACTAAAGGATGTCAGGAAAAGAACAGGACGATCTGGCTCAACAGAAAGGATGCCACAGAGAAGCTAAGCGACATCCCAAACTAAACCCGCAGAGAAAGCGGGTGCGCTGGAATGGCAGGAAGCATGAGGATGGCGGTGCTGGGGGTAGAGCCGTGCCTACCTTTCCTCGCGGTTCTGTCCCACGCACACCCGGCCCCCGTGCCGGGGAGTGGGGTTGCTGCAGGACCGCTGGCGCACTTGGAAGCCGATCCCACAGGTGGTGCTGCAGGGAGACCACAAGGTCCAGAGGGTCCAGCCTCCGTTCCTGGGGAGAGGAAGCATTGGGGTCACTGAGTCAGACTGGCTCAGAGTTCATCCCGTGTGCACCCCCGTCCAACAACCTTCACGTATCCCGTGTGTGGACTGTTGGGACTGTGAGCTGGGAAGGGAAAGAGAACCGAAGCCATAGGACAGGACTGGGTGTGCTGTGTCACGGGACTCTCGGTTCCGGTGAGATCCTGCTCCTGGCTATCTGATTTTAGAGTCCAGGTAGGACCATGGATAGTAACGCTTAAAGTGCACTGAAAATAAAGTATAATGATAATTTGTTATATATCAAGGTATCAACAATAATTTGAATATATAATTTCTATGATAATTTCAAAAAATTCTATAATAATTGAATACATAATTTCTATAATAATTTCAGAAAATTCCTCTGAGAAAATTCTATATTAGAAGCCATTAAAAATTTTAGTTGCGAAAATGTTAAACTAATGAAAAATAAGTTTATCTTCTTGAAAAGCAATTAGAGTTAAATCTCTGAACCTCTGGAGTTTATGCTTTGCCTTGTACCATGTCATTTAGCATCTACAGAAAGAGCACATCTGAACATAGTAGCATCTAAAACTACCTATCATGCTTACTTTTAGAATATATCAATATCAAGTAAAATCAGTAATTCTATTGATAGCATTTCTTTTGATAAAGAGCATCACAATGTCTAAAGCTTTAAAACTAACTTAATTAAAAATGAAGGCAGGGTACTTTAAATTCAGATTCCTGGCTATTTTCTTACAATTTGACGAAGACATAGAATATAAACAAATAATGTAAATTGCACATAACTGTACTTACGTTATTATAAATATAATGTAGGCATATAAAACATTAAATTAAAATAACATAAAGAGCTTGTATAAAAGTGGTTTGTAAAACGAACCACTGACAGCTAAAGGAATTTTTTTAAATTTTGTACTTTTCCCTTGAAATGCCTGTATTCAGAATGTTCATAATTTAAATATCTCCCTTAGTAGTTAGTCCCTGCTATTAAAAAACAAATTGTAAGCATTTTTAAAGATTTTAACTATCAAAATATCTGTTAAATCCAGAATCCAAACTCCCAGGTGAACCGTCTGTTTGAGCTGGAATATGTTTATACTTCTCTGATCACGTATGTATTTCTATAGTATGTTATCCTCAGAGGATTTTCATTTCCACTGGAAAAAATCAACTAACATTAATTCTTATTTTTACTTTACACATTCCTTGAAAAAAATGCAAGTCTGCAACTGTGTCATTGAAGCTCAAGGTATAAACAATAATTTGAATATACAATTTCTATAGTAATGTCAAGTGAAAATTCCTCTGAGAAAATTCTTGGTATATTTCATATTTATTTTCTGAAACTTCTTCATGGTATAAATAAAATATATAGTGACACTTTAATATTATCAAAAGCTACTTTATGATAATTTAACCAAGTAATCACAAAATAAGACAAATCCTCCCAAGTTGCTCATAAAGGTAATTAGCTTGTATCTTATACTCTGTTACCTACACAATTTAAAAAATTATCCAATTAATTCCCTGAATTTTCTAAAAAATAGCCATTTCAACATAAATAAAATGACCTTTTACTCTTAAAGTTTCTTTATATGTTGGCAAAATGGCTAGATAGTGCAGGAAACACTGCTTCCAAAATTGTTTAATTTTTTAATTTGTTTAATCCTTAATTTCCTAAAACTTTTAACAAACATGACATCTTGTGCTATCATCTATTTACAATACAGGGAATCTGTTGTAGACAGAGAAGTGGGAAATGGAGGTATATATAAAGAACAGAAACATAATAAGTGAAGAACGACGTGAGTGCTGTTGTCTATGTGTGTGTCTACTGTACGGACCTGGGTTTGCGGTCTTGGAATGAAGGAGACATTGTAGCAGGCAGCCATTACGCAGCACCAAGTAAGCATATATCAGCATACAAATCATTTCCAGGATTCAATCAGTCCACAATCACCCACTTATGCATTTAAAGCATCACTAAAATGGGTTCGTTTATTCAATTATTAATCTTCAAATAAGCACTAATGATATTGCGGGTCTGCTCAGAGGGTGACATTTTGACTAGAACCAAAGACGTATCAATAACAAGTTGCAGGCATGCACTTGACTCTTTTCCATAAACAGGGCCAAAGAGAATATTCCTCACTGATCACAACCTTCAAACAGTAACAGTTCTGTAACGTTTATAAAGTTTCTCCCATGCCTGGATGGCAACCGTCTCAGTTTTATAGAAAGAATGCTGTGCATAATGCAATAGTGATATGCCTCTGCTTTCTGTAATCACACAAATCGTCTCATCTGCATAGCCCTGCTTGCTTCCTTTCAACCTGTGAAGTGAGCTGGGCTAGCTGAGAAGGGGAGTAGCGGGCATAGTGGGTCCTTGCACCTTGCGGTTCCGCATCCCACCCGCCTCTCCTCTTGGGTAGGAAGCGCCCTCACTCTCTGGGCTCTCATAGAGTATGATCGCCCAGTCGGACCTGCAGTGTTAGGGACGTCATAGAAGACCCACCCAGAGGTTTCTGCATTGTAAATAGGCTCGTGGAAACAAGATAATACTTTTAAAAAATACTGTAAATTAACAAGCCAGTGAGGAGAGCGCCTGTAGATTGATCTGAGAAGCTTTCCTGATGCTTGTTTTAAGATAGGAGATACTGTGTCGTCATGGCACACAGGTGCAGGGGAGAAGGAGCACCTTGAGTGTAGTAAAACAACCAAGAGACAACAGATCAAGAAGCAGAGCAAATAGGAAATCAACTCGATGCATCACTGTCGGAACCGTTCTCCAGGTTACTCAGTACCAGGACGTTAACGGAGCTAGGGTGTTCTGGGCTCAGATACACTACAGAGCAGAGCCCAGCCTTGTTAAGCACTGGGCTGCTTCTACCCCCGGCTGTCAAAGCACACAGTACCGGATGCTGTGCCCCACTGTGGGCCCCAAGGACGGAGGCCCTTGTTTCTCCAGCTGCTCGGAGGGCTGGTGGCTAGGACCCGTCGCTGAGAGGATCCAGCCGCCCTCAAGTGTTGTCTCAAGTAGAGGGATCCCTGTGCAATCAGGCCTACAGCACAGATGCCTTCCCTTCCCTTGAATTTCTCCCTTCCTATTTGCCTAGTGATACTTCTCTCTCTCCTCCCTCCCCTGACTTTCTCCCTTCCTATTTGGCTAGTGATATTTCTCTCTCTCCTCCCTCTCACCATGGCTCCCTCCCTCCTTCCCTACCAATTAGAATTCAGGAGTGACATGATGTTATGCGGATGCACATTCAAACATTCATTTTAATTATAAAATAAAACCAGATTTTTCTGATCGATAGTAAGTCTGACTTGGCCCTGTTTAGAAAGTCTGGTTTAGCTAATTACTTTATATTGTGGATTTCATTTCATACATTGAATGACTTCAATCTGCTGCTCCAGGATATTGAGAAAACATATTTAAATGATGTGATGTCATAAAAGCATTTAATCAAAAATGTATTTGTGGGGCGCCTGAGTGTCTCAGTTGGTTGGGCATCTGACTCTTGATTTTGGCTCAGGTCATGATCTCAGGGTCTAACGGGCTCTGTGCTCAGCAGATAGTCTGCTGTCCTCTTTTCCCCTCTATCCCGTCCCCCCACCCAAATAAAAAAGTAAACCCTAAAAAAATTCAAAGACATATTTGCAAAATGTATTGAATTAGCGCTATTTGGAATTTCCCAACGCTTTCTGAGTGTATTGGGTTAGACAAGGTGCCTATAAATAAATAACAGGTTTAATTTGGAATCCTCTGATCAGCCTTCTGAAAGGCTTTCTGATGCACTCTGCACAGACTGAGGAAGCATCTGTCAGCACTGAATGAGCAAAAAAGTCGGCTTGCAGGTGAGGTGGGGTGCAATTTTTTTGCTTCTGACAAAATTGAACGCCAACATAAACAGGTTATTAACTGATATGGGCAATGAAAACAATCTCTGGCATTAGATTACCATGCTTCTGGCAGATGATTTCAAAAGAATTCAGAGAAGTGAGGGAAAATGCTGTAATCTTACATTTCCATTGACTTATGGGAGTCATACCTGTCGTTGCTTGTAACTAGAAAAATAAAAACCTACGAATGGAATTGATGCTAAGCCCTCCCTGAATCAGGCAAGAGGTTGCATTCATGCCTCAATAGGAAAAGTAGTTGGAAATAAAAACAATCACCTGAAGGAATGGGTTTCCAATTAAATCTTACTTTTAGTGTTAAAAAATTGTCAAAATGTGTAATATTCATGATTTTTAGGTTCATTATATGCTAATTTTCAAAATATATATTTAAAATGTAAAGCCTAGGGGCACCTAGGTGGCTCAGTCAGCAAGGCATCTGCCTTCGGCTCAGGTCATGATCCCAGAGTCCTGGGATGGAGCCCAGCATCAGGCTCCCTGCTCAGCAGGGAGTCTGCTTCTCCCTCTGCCTGCTGCTCCCCTTGCTTGTGCTCTCTCCCTCTCTGACAAATAAATAAATAAAATCTTTAAAAAAATAAAATAAGGGGTGCCTGGGTGGCGCAGTCATTAAGCGTCTGCCTTTGGCTCAGGGCGTGATCCTGGCATTATGGGATGGAGCCCCACGTCAGGCTCCTATGCTATGAGCCTGCTTCTTCCTCTCCCACTCCCCCTGCTTGTGTTCCCTCTTCTTGCTGGCTTGTCTCTATCTCTGTCAAATAAATAATCTTTAAAAAAAAAAAACAAAAAAAACCCAAAAAAATATAAAACTTCTGGTTGTCAGAAATAAAAATTGTTTTCAAATTCCATTCATGTAATTTGTTATTGTGGTTGTGCAGAAGTATGATATAGTGACCTATATAAGACTTTTAAACATAGAAACATAATATATTAGGATCAGATTCGATGAGGGAAAGAGAATATAAATAGGAAATTAAAGAAGGAAAAAACATAAATTTTCTAAATGTTAAAGTGGAGCCGGCTCATTGATGTTTTAAATGGGCAGGTAGCTATGAGGTCACTAAGGCACCGAGATTCCATCACACGTTTAAATAGTGATGTAACCAAGATTATATCTTTGCAACTATTAAAGCTTTTGATGAAAAAATTTGGATGCCAATCTATAAGTGTTTGAGGGGTATCTAGGTTAGCAATATTCTGGTAGGGGGCAGGTGAGCAAGTTGCTATGAGGACGATGGCCCCAGGACACTTGTACTGTCCACGTACAAACACGGTGAATGTGGCATGGGTATGCGTGAACATGCGAGCTCTAGCTGTTACCCAGATCTGTCCTTTACAGATTTGGGGATACTGACTCCATGGGTAGCTTCTGAGACTATCTTGCCGCTCACACTCCAGAGCAGGCCAAGTCCATGTCGCTTCCCGACTCCGCACGAGGGTGCACTTATTAGTACAGGGGCCCTAGGAGTAATTTTCCTTTGATGCATTAGGTGGTGTTAGGACTGGGTGAGCTGATACGCTATGCATGCATCTTTGTGCAGAAACTGGGCGCAAGGCGGGGGGCTCTCTTTCATGCAGTGTCTGCCTTGATAGCCGAGGCTCCCTTTCCCCAGTCTGACTAAAGGTTGGCTGAGGTGCCGCCAGAAGCATCACATTTGCTCTCCATAAGCCTCCACGTGCACCATGTCAGCACACCTCCGGGACGGGGCGCTGGGACTCCATCGTTTGCAAGAACTGGCTGTGTCAGTTTTCTAGGTGTGATTTCATTCTCATGACCACCTAATGCTGAGCTCAGGGTGGAGGGTCGATAGCACTCATGTGTTTCTACACCCTGGGGTCACTGATGCTGGCAAAAGGAAAAGGCAGTCGTGAAGATCCACGTCTAATCCACGTGGCCAGTTCACAACAAATGTAGGTGTTCTACCAGTAGCGATGANATAGAAACATAATATATTAGGATCAGATTCGATGAGGGAAAGAGAATATAAATAGGAAATTAAAGAAGGAAAAAACATAAATTTTCTAAATGTTAAAGTGGAGCCGGCTCATTGATGTTTTAAATGGGCAGGTAGCTATGAGGTCACTAAGGCACCGAGATTCCATCACACGTTTAAATAGTGATGTAACCAAGATTATATCTTTGCAACTATTAAAGCTTTTGATGAAAAAATTTGGATGCCAATCTATAAGTGTTTGAGGGGTATCTAGGTTAGCAATATTCTGGTAGGGGGCAGGTGAGCAAGTTGCTATGAGGACGATGGCCCCAGGACACTTGTACTGTCCACGTACAAACACGGTGAATGTGGCATGGGTATGCGTGAACATGCGAGCTCTAGCTGTTACCCAGATCTGTCCTTTACAGATTTGGGGATACTGACTCCATGGGTAGCTTCTGAGACTATCTTGCCGCTCACACTCCAGAGCAGGCCAAGTCCATGTCGCTTCCCGACTCCGCACGAGGGTGCACTTATTAGTACAGGGGCCCTAGGAGTAATTTTCCTTTGATGCATTAGGTGGTGTTAGGACTGGGTGAGCTGATACGCTATGCATGCATCTTTGTGCAGAAACTGGGCGCAAGGCGGGGGGCTCTCTTTCATGCAGTGTCTGCCTTGATAGCCGAGGCTCCCTTTCCCCAGTCTGACTAAAGGTTGGCTGAGGTGCCGCCAGAAGCATCACATTTGCTCTCCATAAGCCTCCACGTGCACCATGTCAGCACACCTCCGGGACGGGGCGCTGGGACTCCATCGTTTGCAAGAACTGGCTGTGTCAGTTTTCTAGGTGTGATTTCATTCTCATGACCATCTAATGCAGAGCTCAGGGTGGAGGGTCGATAGCACTCATGTGTTTCTACACCCTGGGGTCACTGATGCTGGCAAAAGGAAAAGGCAGTCGTGAAGATCCACGTCTAATCCACGTGGCCAGTTCACAACAAATGTAGGTGTTCTACCAGTAGCGATGATGAGCCTGGATGCTTGAGAAGAGGATTGTGACTGACATGGACGCTTCTCTCAAACAAGCCCAATAACATCGTGCCCATTAAAAATATTTTTTCCTAATCTAGTGATAAACATATTACGCAGGTTTAGATTTATAATTTAAAATCTCCTTCCGTAGATCACGTAATTTTATGTGGTAAGTGTCCCTGTCTTTTTCCATGTCTCTCTTGAAAAGAGAAGGTGCACTAAGAAGGATTTCCCACCCCTCTCCAGTCTGCGCCTACACACAGGGGTGCACCGGCGTCGGGGGACGCACCTGGAACAGTTGGCAATCTCCACGTGGGGGCCCTCGCACTGCCAGCCGCCACACTGGGGGGCCGGGCTGTCGCAGGAGCGTGTGCGACACTGGCAGGACCCCCCGGTGATGCCATCCATGTGCGTGCAGGGCGTCCATGGAGACCACGTGCCGAAGTGCCCGTCCACAGTGAGATTCCTCGTCTAGGAAGAGGAGACAAGTGAGGATGTCAGCAAGGGATAAGGCGGTAAACAGGAAAACTGAAAGTCTCTCACAGCACCATCAGGACACATTTAGAATATTTTAATATCACCGTTAAAGAGACTAACGCAGCAGAGGTCATGGTGGAGACACTGCAGGAGAGGGGAGGAGGGGGAGGGGAGTGAAGAATGCTAACGGCTTGGCAATCAGGTCACCGCAGACTTGTCCACTGATGTCAGAAACCCAAGAACAAGCAGAACCGGACTGAAAATCACAGATGTGCAACTCTGTTGCATTTTTACATCCCTTATGAAAAAAGAAAGTCCCAAGCAGTTGCATTTCAGACCTGGCCTAGCTCACATGTCACGGCACACTGACAACACTTCATTCAGAGCCCACTTAGGCAACTGGAACTGTGCTAGCTGGTAGGCACCTCCCGGGGGAGCCATGCGAGAACCGTCCTGAAAGCGCTGGCCAGGGGGCCAGGAAGAGCTGGGCGTGCAACTGATCCCGCGGGCTGGTGGAGGCTAGTGCCAGCACCACAGGAGGGAGTCCCGAGAGGGGCTCTGAGGCACGCGAGGGGCTGGCAGCCCTGTGGGATCAGTTCAGGAGCGGGATTGGGGTCAGGAGCGGGAGCGGGATAGGGATCGGGATAGGGATCGGGATCGGGGAAGGCACTTTTAAGGACCCATCCTCCTCACAAGAGAGGACTCCATGGACAAAGTGATTCATTCTTCTGAGGCTACAAACCATACCTGCCCTTGAGCATTTCAGAAAAATGCCAACATCCTGTGAAAACACAGGTGAGCTTTACTTCTGTTATTTCTCCAAAGACGGCCGGAAAGAGTCCACAGGAAACACATGGGTGAGCTCTGATGGGGCTGGTGGAACATCTCTCCCTCCTCCTTGCTTGTCAATACTCTAAGTGTTTATATCCACCAAGGTGGATGACAGTCCAGAATTCCCTGCCATGCCGGGCTTTTTCCGTAACAAGCAGAGGAGGGAATGGAGCGGGATTCGAGGGGACTCATTGGACCCGACCCAGAGTGGGAGTGAACGCACAAACGCAGGTTTTTCCCAAGGTGAAAATATCCCCGTTTCAAAGGTCACTGTAACCCCGTCCAGCCAGGATAAAAACGCAGCTCCTACTCTGACCTTAAGATTCCCTGGAGCCTTCAGTGTTTTCTTGGAGAACTGAGCCATGCATATGTGACACAGTCAAGTCACTAATTCCTCACATGAAAGTATCCTTCAAGCAGAAAAGGTCCTGCNACCTTAAGATTCCCTGGAGCCTTCAGTGTTTTCTTGGAGAAATGAGCCATGCATATGTGACAGAGTCAAGTCACTAATTCCTCACATGAAAGTATCCTTCAAGCAGAAAAGGTCCTGTCACTTGGGTTCCCAGATCCATCCTCCACCCACTCTCGTCTCTGGCCCAAAAGGGCTCTTGTGCAGGGAGGATCAGCTGCTGCCTTCACTGTGACTGAACACGGAACCCAAGCCAACAAAGCCCCACGTGCCTTTAAATCCAAACCTGTAACTATCCTAGGCCTTTCAGAGACAGAGAACAGGTATTGGCGGCTGAGTGAGGGACAGAGCCTGGGGAAGGGCGGCTTGACAGGGCTGACATGGGGGCAGGAAGCCCCCGTCAGAGCTGCAGCCTAAGCTGGGGGAGGGCAAGGAAGAAAGACCCCAGTCTCTCTGCTTTTGCCCATGCCTCCTGTTGTCAAAACCCAAGACAACAGGGAAACCTGTGTGGAGGGCAAGCTGGAAGTGGGGCAAGTCAGGACCATGGGGCAGAGAGTGGATGGGGAGGGGGATGAAGACCGCCCAGCTCAGAGCATTATCAGGAGAGATACTGTGAGACATCTGGTCCCTTCCATTTGCCTCTCTTCTGTGTGAAGATGTGAGGGGTACAGGAGGGAGAGGGCGCTACTGTGATTTTTGAAGGTTTACGAATCCCCATAAAATTAACGAGCAACTTTAAAAAGGGCAGACTGCTTGGTGACAGATTAGAGGATTGGGGCAACGAAGATTCTCTCAAACCCCCTCGGTATCTGTTCTTTCCTCTAACATAGGAAGGAAATGTGCATGGAGACTGTTAGGATCTCTTCAGCTACAGGAGGTTTTGAGGAAATCTGCAACCCCTGGAAGCACAGAGCGCAAAGAAATTGAGGATTTGCGAGGCCAGGAGAAATATACCACGATGATGACAAACGAATGAGGACGGAAACAGAAATCATCCAGATTGTTGAAAGAGGACAGTTTATGATAGAAACATATTTAGACTGCACAGTCATGAGTCAAACTCACAGCCGAGTAAGCTTTGTGCAAGCTAAATCTATCAGTAGTGTGGTTAGAAAAAAAGTCAATATAGGACAGGTACAAGTAGAAACACCAGGAGTGAGAGACAGAAGCAGGCAGGGAGACAGACATGGAGAGAAGGAGATACAGTCACCGTCTGCTTCCTGTCCAATTCATATGCTCTCTTGAAATAGATCTCAAGTCTTGGAGGGAACCTGAGAATCCATTTTTTTTTCAGCCCAAGGGGCAAGAACATCAGCCAGGGTAAATGA
Organism: Ailuropoda melanoleuca; assembly: GCF_002007445.2. NCBI lineage: Eukaryota > Metazoa > Chordata > Mammalia > Carnivora > Ursidae > Ailuropoda > Ailuropoda melanoleuca. The sequence goes on along the minus strand of NC_048220.1, from coordinate 140,592,398 downwards.
GTTTTTATGAAAGAGTCACTTTGAATTAATGGGGTCTGGCATTCACCATGAGAATTATTCCTCACCATTCCTGGGAGACAGTAGGTACCCTCGGCAGGGTTGGGTTGGCATCATGTGACAGCCATGCCCTTCACAGGAGGGCCTCAGACTCTCATGGGGACCTTACTCATGGGGCCATTGCTGGACCCAAGAAACAACATATGACCTGATTCTGGTCAATGAGACTCAAGAGGAGACTGAAAGAGAATTCCAGAAAGGATTTCCCTCCAGATCAGAGGAGCACACTCTCTCTGCTGTGGACACTGTCAGGTGAGGGCTCACTGCTTGGGTCTCCTGTGATCAAGAGGAGAAGACCCAGGATTTAAGACAGCAGCTCCCCACTGCCTCTCCAGCGCAGGCAGTGGAATGAGCCCTAAAACTGCCACCTCCCCTTCGCTACAGGATGACACTGGTCCTTATTAAGACCCTACTCACAGGGAATTCAATTCGTTTAGGTAAGTGCTGTACCACTGGACACAATCATTATATACTATCTTTACATAAAAAGCAAACTTAGATGCAAGGAAAAACTTTATAACTTGCCAAGGACTGCCTAACTCACAGTCTTCCTTTCCATGAGACCAGGGTTTTAAGATGTCAGCACTATTGACATTGGACTGGGTAATTCTTTGTTGTAGGGGCTGCCCTGTGCATTAGTGACACCCCTTGTTTGCACCCACTAGATGCTGCCACTCTTGATTGTGACAACCAAAATTTCTTCAGACGTTGCTAAATGTCCCTGGGGGCAAAATTTCCTCCAAATAAGAACCATTGTTTCTCAAGAAGTTAAAAGTGGGGGCGCCTGGGTGGCACAGCAGTTAAGCGTCTGCCTTCGGCTCAGGGTGTGATCCCGGCATTATGGGATCAAGCCCCACATCAGGCTCCTCCGCTAGGAGCCTGCTTCTTCCTCTCCCACTTCCCCTGCTTGTGTTCTCTCTCTCACTGGCTGTCTCTATCTCTGTCAAATAAATAAATAAAATCTTTAAAAAAGAAGTTAAAAGTGAACTACCATAGGATCCAGCATATTGCACTGCTGGGTTTATAGCTGAAGGAAACCGAATCACTCTGCTGAAGAGCTAGGGACAGGCCGACGGGCATTGCAATGGCACTTACAATAGCGCAGACATGGAACGAAGCCATCGATGGATGAATGGATAAAGGGAATGTCATATATATACCTACACACACACACACACACACACACACATACACACACACACACACAATGAAATACTACTCAGCTATAAAAGAGAAGGAAATCTTGCCATAGACCTGGAGGGCATTATGCTATATGCAGTAAGTCAGACAGAGAAAGTCACTCATCATAGTGCCTGGCATACATTAAACTACCTGTATATGTTTTACTATGGTTTAATACTTAATATTTAATAAAAGAAAGCACTTGCTTTCTTTTATTAGAAGAAAGAAAAAGACAAATTCCGGTATGATATTACTTACATGTGAAATCTAAAAAGAACCTGTACTCTCAAAAAAAGAGATCAGATTTGGAGTTAACAGAGGTGTGGAGCTGGGGGTGGGGTGGGGAGAGGAACTGGAGGAAGGGGGTTGAAAGGTACAAAGTTCCAGTCTTAAGATAAATAAGTCTTGGGGATGTCACATACAACACCATGGCTAGAGCTCATTCACACTGCTGGATGGGACATGTGAAAGTTACTAAGAGAGGAGATCCTTTTTTTCACAAGGAAAAGAAAAATCTTTTGGGGGGTATCTATATGAGATGATGGGGGTTACGTGAACTTACTGTGATGAGCATTTCACAGTACAGGTAAGTGACGTCACTGTGCTGTGCGCTTCACCTCATGCAGTGCTGTCAATGATATCTCAGTAAAACGCACGGGGAAAGAAAACCCACTGCACCAGACATCCCCCCCAACCGCTGGGCACTGGTGTAAGACAACAGTCTCTAGGCAAAGAGATGCTATTCATGTTCTCTGTGCAAATGTCTGGGTGAGCAAAAGATGAGCTAACAAGACAGAAAAAGAGAGGAAGAACCTGAAATAAGTGACGAAAAATGAAAGAATGTTGTGGAATGAGGTAGAAAAACATAGAACAGGGGCCCCAGGGTAGCTCAGTCAGTTAAGAGTCCCAGGATCGAGCTCCTCATCAGGTTCCCCACTCAGTGGGGAGTCTGTTTCTCCCTCTGACTCTCCACTCTCTCTTACTCTCTCTCCCGCAAATAAAATCTTTAAAAAAAGGAAAAAAAGAAAAAGAAAAACATAGAACAGTTATTGCAATAAAAACACTGGAAAGAAAAGGAACCATATGGGCACTAGTCAGTAAGAGTATTTAGTGATTGCAATTTGCAGGTAAGAGCGGGGGGCTTTCTGTTTTGGCCAGGGGTGGGGTAGCTGCAGACTTCGAGGGGCAGTATTTTCCAGCCAGGACCACTGCAGTTGGTTCCATTAACTTTCGGAGCAAGAAGAACCTGCAACATGCAGAAAGGCACGTGGGCAGTCAAACGCTCATGCATTTAACTACACCCTCCTTTTCACGCTAAATTTATTAGTTAGAGAATCTGCCTAGGGAACAGATCTGTGATCTGTGAATAATGGAATAGGTTCTGCTGCTCCTTTTTCCCACATGAGTATTTTTATATTTTGTTAGTTTTCCTCAGAAATCAGAAAGTAAGCTATCTAGAATATATTATTTGTGGTTGTGCCATCTCCATGTTTCTACCAAGCAACTTTCCATTTGAGGCAAGTGCTTTCTTTTATTAAATATTAAGTATTAAACCATAGTAAGACATATACACATACAGGCAGTTTAATGTATGCCAGGCACTGTGATGAGTGACTTCCATGTCTTAACTCTGCAATGTTCACAACGTTCCTGATACCTACATCCCATTTCACAGAAAGGCAAATTGAGGTTCAGATGAGGCTCAATTTACTCAGAGTCTTACTAGTTGTGAAAGACCCAAGAATTGGTCTAAACAACCTAATCCAGAGCCTGTGATCTCAGCCACTTCATTCCGTAACGCAATTCATAGATCCTTCTCTGATGAGAGTCTCACGGAAACCAGCACCGCACACTTCCATCCCTAATTGTATAATAGCAACGTTCCCTTCACCTAGGAAATAATGGATTCCCAAGTGCCAGCTAAGGAAGATTCAGTTCTTGCTAACAAGCATAATCTATAATCCTATGTTTGAGTCACTCACGTTCAAGGCATTAGTTCCCAAGAAACCAAGGACGTAGGGGCATTTGATGGGTACAGAGACCCCTGGAGTACATCCTGAAGTCCTTTTGTACTCCAGCTATTATCCTCATAATGAAAGCAAAGTCTTCTATCTTCTGCTGGGATGTTTTTTCAGCAGTCAAAAGATCTTCATTTATTTTCAAAGTTTCATGCCCTTTTGGTCAGTGATTGTAACACAACAGGATACTGGATGTGCTCCTTGGAAAGGACTGTCTCATGTTACAAGATCAGTGTAATATCCCTAAATCTCTCTCCATGAGCAAACCACACAAGGGAAAGCCAGCCCCTTTGAGGATGGGCGAACGGGGCAGTCTTTAAAATGGAAGCATTAATGCTTATCCCCAGGGTGATCATGACATTAACTCCACTGAAACAGCCTAACACAGCACTCAGCACATGGTGTAGACACACAACTAACCTTAGCCCCCTCTTTGTTCTTTACGGTGGATTTCACTACAAAATCCAGAAATAATGTGTCACCTGCTAACTGAGCATAATATGCAAGGTGATCACTGGATCACCTATTGCTGGGTGTACCCATCAGCCACTGCTCTGGGGAGATGTCCACAGTTGGAAATGCCATTGTCATGTAGCTTGAGGATAATGTCAGAAGCACTGAATTTAAGTCCTGATTTTTTTCCTAATGTAGTTTTAGAATCTTCTATAAAGATTCACCCACGTGCCTCTATCTAAATGGAGGGCTTGGGCTCCACCACTGCTAAAGTATTTTTTCATTGCAAAGGTACTACTGACACAGAGTCCTGGGAAAGAGCCAGTTATTGCAAGGCATTGAGGTGCTTATGTAGCCTACATATTTTCCTAGTTATCACATGATGCATTTTGGAACAGGGAGCCATTGCATGAGATAGCATACCGGTCATCATGTACCCGAAAAGGAAAGGATGTGGATGGCATTTGGGAGACAGCCCAGGGAGATTCTTGAGACAATGCTATTCTTGTTAAGCAACAACATTGCAAGTTATGCAGGACATAAACAATATTCAAACCACTCTAGACCTGTAAATTCAGATCTTGCTCGAGCACTTTAAATATCTTAAACTGAGAATAATGTTTTCAATGACAATTATATAAGCCACCAGAATGTTAATCTATACATCAGTCAACTATTGCCTTGTCTCCTGGACAACAGAAATCCACAAATATGTTAAAATATGGACCTTTTAGTGGAAAATAGATCTTCTCAGGCACTAAGTCCCCGGGAGGGTTTCTGAAGGTCCATCACCAATGCAACTCTCCAGACAGCCAAGGATCTGCCTGGGTTCTGGCTGCAGCACCGACTTTGGGGGACTGGGTTGTGCCACGTCACTGGTCTGAAGTTCATGAACATTTCCTTGGTAGGTTCCCACAGAGTCTGCTTTACCCTCATCGTACACCATGTTTGTCTAATCCCCACTGAACTCCACATAGTAGCATCTCCACTTTCATTATTCACCTTGTGCTTTTATGTGGTTATAAGATGCCCTGGTCTCATTCAAAGATCCTTCAGCTTATAAAGCTTAATTTCCTTTGCATAAAGATATGTAGATAAAATTATGTAACTGATTATAAGATTTTCCAGTATACATGTGTGTATGTATGTATACTGTATATACAGTATACATCTCTGATATCAGCTCGCAACTTGCAATCCATGGCAGCACTTTTTTTTCCTTATAAAACAACAATGGCACATCGGAAATGATGCAATACAGTAGATTTGGCCAATAAAATCAAACCTTTCTTCCCTTTTAGTCAAAATAAAAAATATAACATAGAAGCAAAACTGTATTTTAATAGCTTTTAAAAATACCTAAGACTGATCTGTAATAATGCTAATAATTTTCATTGAACTCATTTCTTTCTAAGAGAGATTTTTAGAAAGAGATATACAATTAATATAGTTGCTAAAGAACAAAACTACAGGGGCGCCTGGGTGGCTCAGTTGGTGAAGTGTCTGACCCTTGGTTTCAGCTCAGGTCATGATCTTATGGGTTGTGAGATCCAGGGGCATCAGACTCCAAGCTCAGCAGGGGGTCTGAAGATTCTCCTCTTCTGCCCCTCCCCTGACTCATGCTTGCTCTTTCTCTCTCTCGAATAAATAAATCTTCGACAACAACAACAACAAAACCTACAGACCCAAAATGGAGTTTCTTATGCTAAGCCCCATGTCACTAAACTGAGACTTGACTAAATTACAGTTTTGGTTCTCCTAGAAAAGGAATCTTAAACCAATTAGGAAATGCCAAATTAGCAGTAGTTAGGTCATCTGCCTGACAGACCCCTGTCATCCGCTAAGGACAGTAACTTTGCAATAACCGACCTGCTTTTTTGCCTAGTATAACTTCTTTGTTCCCACTTACTCCTGCCTATAAAAGTCTTCGATTTTGTACAGCTCCTCAGAGCTCCTTGCCATGACGTTGCCTGATTGGACCTGATTTTTGTTTAAATAAACTCTTAAAATTTTTAATATGCCTCAGTTTATCTTTTTACAAGTAGATATCTTACAAGCTATCTTTACAAGCAGATGCCTCCGATACCCACAAAACCACGGGTCTTAGCCCAATGGGCTTACTGCTTAAGAAGAACTGTTATTATATTCTTCTTCCCTTTATGCCATTAAAAATGCAAGGCCAAACATCTATGAGAAGATGCGCTGATTCTTGGAAAGTACATCCCCATAATTTAGAGCTACATTTATGTTTTCTCCAGCTGCAAAGATTTTAAGGTGAATATCTTTGTGCTTTTAAGGTATTCTTCAGAAATGAGAAAGAACCTGCACAAACACTGGCATTTTTCTTATCAATTTCAAGAAACATTGAAGAAAAGCTTGCTTCTAAACTCGGAGACCTGAAGCTACGTAATCCAGAGGACAAGCAGCGAACCCCATGACAGTCACACAGGTCAGCAGCTATGTGACAGTACAGTGACTCAATCAGTTTTCAAATACATGGAAGTTAATAGCTATTGCTTATATGCTCTGAGGACAGAAGGAAGAATCTGAAACCACTGCATTAAGAGTTCTAAAGACAAAGGAAAACAAGCTGGCTCCTACACGTGGCGCCTCAAACAAAAAAACTAGCAAAGGAAATTGTTTTCCTAGATTCAGAGAACTTGCTCCAAACAGAAGTGAGTCTCTTCATGCTGTGAGTTCACAGTGGGACTGGCCATCATGCTGTTTCTCCCAGGCCTTCCTGCGACCCTCAGCAGGATCCAGGAGACTGTCCCACATGGGGTCCAATAGTAATATCCTTTATTTTATTCTTGAAAAAGCTCTACTTATCTCAGTTTCTAGAATTATAGCTCCCATGGGAAATTGATGGGTGTGGAAGTCACTATTTTATTAATGCTAAAAAGGGCAAAAGAGTCCACACCAACCTCTGGAGAGAAAACCCAAGAATAAAACAGAGATATTACATCCCATTTTCAAGTCAGCAGTATTTTTTTTTTAAGACATGCCTCTTCAAAGCAGACAAAATCTTATGGCAACATCCTGTGTGGCTCTAGCAAAAGCTCAGAGTGGAATGAGTTTAGAGACACAGACTGGGTTTGCGAGGAAGGTTCCAGATGCGCAGACAGGACGTGGGTTAGGATTTAGGATAGCTGGGTTCCCATGGACTGATCTTTCTGAGGCTGGAGAACCCGCACACTTACAGGACAGGTGGTGGTGTTCTGCTCCCACTGCGTCATGTTCAGGCTCTCCTCCAGGCTCGTGCATTTCTTCATCACCATGTCCCAGCCACAGTAAGGGTCCTGGGCCCCAATGCAGTCGCTGCAAACACACACCCAAAGGTCAACAGAGACGCAGCCTTAGCCACACTACAAGAGATGCAAACTTAGGCAAGTCTGGCCCTAATGAATTGACATGGGGACTAGTTATGAGAAACCAAGTTTTAGCCGGCACACTAGAGAACAATGTATGCATACATCTGTAAGTACCTAATTAAATCAATTCACCTTGGTTGAAATATCTGTATTTTTCCTAATATACAGGGCAGACGACTAAAGGATTGTCTGTGCCAACATGAGCTTTTGGGTATCATGAATAAAGCTAGTCAGAATTTTGCAAAGCTCAGAAACACTAGATGGTGTTATCACCACCACCACCATCATCACTATCATCACCACCACCACCATCATCTTCATCCCCTTGGCAACAGGTAGTATTTGCAGAAAACCTGTTATATCTTCCAGGCACAACTTTTATAAGATGCATTATTATTTTCACTTTATCATCATCACCACCATCATCACCACAACCACCTCCAGCATCATCACCATCACCTCCACCATCATCACCACACCACCATCATCGACACCACCATTAGCACCGTCACCATCACTACCACTTTCACCATCGTCACCAACATCACCTCCACCAGCACCCTCATCACCACCACCACCATCACCCTCATCACCACCACCACCATCACCCTCATCACCACCACCACTATTGCCATCATCGCCTTAATAACAGATGCTATTTGTTGAACACCTCCTGTAATATATCAATTCATTGTATCATTTAGACCCTTGACTCTAGTATTGTTTTTACTTTATTGATGAGAAAACCGGGGCACAGAAGAGTTAAGAAATTGGCCCAAGGACAAGCAAACACACCCAAAACTCTTCAACATGGTCAGTTTGAATTTAATAAAATAGGAAAGTCTTCCTTTTGGATTCCATAGCTTAAAAATGAATTAAATTTTTCAGTGTAATAGTAGCTTAATATAGCTCCAACTGCAATATTCAACACATTATGTCAGAAGTATTGCAGATGGTGGATACTTTATTTTAGCTTTGTCTCAGTGAAAGAGTTCAGACACCAAAGGGGCGTCATTAGATGAAGATTTTGGCCCCTGTGTTATCAATACAAGAGAAGGTGTTTGAGGGTGGAGGGCAGCAGACAGAGTGACAGTGACTGAACCAGAATTATACAAAAGATGACCCCACAGGCAAGCAGGGCATTGAACACCTGAGAATTCTCTCTCTGAGGGGGTCAAGAGGTCAGAAGTGTAGGAAATGAGAGAGAAGAAAGGCAAGCTAGTGCAGCAAGAAAGTGCTGATGTCTTCTTCAGGTAAGGGGCCCCTTCTGGCTGGGAGAATCTGTTAGAGGATTTCCAGTTAACCAAGAGTAGGTCTAGAAATCATAGTCTAACTATCAAACGTGGGCCAAGGGTGTAGTATAAATAATATTAAATTGTTAATATTAATGATATAAAATAATCCTAATTCACATATCAAATATGATTGCCACATATCAAGCACGTTCTAAGAACCTGGCGTCTGTCCATTCATTCCAACCTCACAGAACCTTACAAATATAATCCCTCGATTAGCTCCTGCATTTATTTTAAATGAAATAAATGTAGTCACTTTAAAATGCAGAAACCCAAGCACAGAAAGATGAAGTTGAGTCCCCCAGCAGGGGAAGATAGCTCTAAAGACAATAAATCAAGCAATAATGGTATAAAACTATTATTTATTGTTACTATAGAATTATTATTCATTTCCCACCCAAGGAAGTTCAAACAGAGATGGTTAAAACCGGTGCTTCTCCCAGCAGGACTAGGTTGGGTGGAGAGGGGCATGGAACAGCTAGTTGCCAGTCACCATAGCCTCATTAGAGCTTGTGGGTAAGTGACCATGACAAGTTAAAAGATAAACTGAGGCACGTTAAAATTTCGACTATCTGGTAGCACCAGATCACAAGTGCTTAGGAGGCTCCCTTAATAGGAAATAGGAGAGAGAATTTTACGAGAAGACTCGGAAGCAAGCCAAGGAAATTATTTGACTGGCAACAGCTTAAGCTGTGGCCATATTTGGGAAAGCCTGGTTGACTGGGATTGTTCCTTCCAAAGTTTCCCTTTCCCAGATTCACGCACAGAGACCCTGGCTTTGGTTCTGGTCTGCTTAGGTCAGCTACCAAGGCTTTAGGGCCACCCCAGTCTAAGGGCCCCTCGTTGAATGACCTTACCACACATACAGTAGTGGCGTGTGAACAATCAAACAAAGCAGTTTTAACACAGTACATGCTCCCTTCCCCAGAAGTAGGGGCATGTTCGCACTTGTATTTGTTTGGGGACATAGGCTCTGCACAAATGGTATTCACGCATGGATACGTCTCTATACACATATATATTTTTGGGTTTTTTATAAGTATAGTTAGAACACACGCAAAGGGACGGTACACAGAGCCTCCTGTTTTGCTTTTTACACGTAAAAATATATTGTGACATGTTTTTCTTGTCAGCATATAAAGCTCTAACTGATTCCTTTTATGGCTGTATAGTATTCTGTCACCTAGATGAACCAACATTTATCTAAATCCTTTAGAAGCAAGGCTGGAATGCACACCTTTGTATGTATTTTCTATATGATAAACTTCTAGACGTGGCGTTGACGAGACAGAAGTTATAGGTATTAATGATTTTGTACCAGTCAACAGTTCGGAGAGTAACTCTGTCTCCATTCCCTATTTCATGCTGGGTGCTGCCTTTTTTTTTTTTTTTTTAGCTTAACCTTTTCTGATAGATAAAAACACTCTTCTCCTCTGTTTTATTTGTTCAGTTTTGAGATTAAAATTAAATGTGTGTGTGAGCGCATTGATGGATTAACTGTACTTCTGTTCCTATAAATTTCCTATTTGTAACCAATTCCTGCTTTTTGCTTCTTTTTGATTAACGGTTTTGCTGTTTTCATATAGTCATTGCCAGTGAAAATTTATGTATTAGAAAATTAACCCTCTGTCAATAATGTTTCAAATAATTTTCCTACTTGTCATTAAATATTTTTTCTTGAGATACAAATGTTTTAAATTTTTATGCAGTAAAGTTCATGAATCTTTTCCTTCACAGCATCTGGATTTTGTGCCATGTTTTAAAAGAGGTTCCACACTTAAAAATCATAAAAACTTTTATGCAGAATTCCTTCTGGTCCTTTTACAGTATCGTTTCATTTGCTTCCCTGTCTGTGATCCATGTGGAATGTATTTCTCGTAACTCTTCTTTCCTCCTTCCGTTTGTTGAATTAAAACAAACAAGCAAGCAAGCAAACAAACATGTATATATTTTTTGACCTAAACTTCTCAATCCTCATACCAACACAAGCAGATCTGGGACTTAGAGAAATAACAACAAGAAAGCTGCACATGGCTTCTTTTTCCTTTTTCTACTGAATTCAGACAACTTTTCTAAATACAAGTTTACAACAAGGAGTGTGAGCATCAGCTTTTGAAAATCTCTAGTTCTTGAGGTTTGGGGATATAATTTTTTAGTACCTTTTAAATAAAAATGCATTTCAATGATCAGTTCCATAGAGTAGAATCTGACCTGTATTTATAGTATATTAGTATATAAAGCATATCCCACATTTCTCAATTTTAAGAACTCATCATTTTAAAACACACAGTTGATTTAAAAACTTTTTTTTTTTTTAGGGAATAAGAGAGATGAAAATAAACCAGTGACTGTGTAAGACAGGAAAGTGTGCATGTTTGTATCTACAAAATAAGATATTTCACATATTGTCATTAAGCTCAGGGTCCCTGAGTAATGTCGCCTGTGCAGGTGTTCTGCTGGAAGTTTCTGGAAATCTGAAGATACCTCAACTGTGAGACAGATCTGGGCACAAGTGAGAACTAAGAACGCTTCTGCTTTCTGCTATGACCTCACTTGACTGTGACAGCAGAGAAAAGACCCACAGGGTCTGTGTCTTACTGAACTGACCGGCCATATTGATTCCACAGCGTACATCACACATGGGAATCCTCTCTGCGCAGGAACCCATTTTCACATTGGTGAGCAAACAGGACAAAGCTACCCTTACAGAATGATTCAAAAGGCCTGAATTCCTTTTAATGTTTCTTACTAAAGCAACATGACCATTAGACAAAATTAAAATTCCAAAAACAGGAAAATTCTACCACCCCCCTCACTTTGCCCTGGCTTCTCTTTGCAAATCTGCCTACAGGACCGAAACAATGTACACAGGATATTTTAAGCTGTTTTCAATGAAAGGCTTCTTGTAAAAACATCTTTCTTCCCAAAATGTTGAGGGCCTTGTACATTCTTAACATTCCACTTATCCCTTCAACTATTAAAACTTCTCTACAGGCACAAATGCCCATTCACTAAAAATTCCATTTATAGATAAATATGTTTTCCTCAGTCAAAATATTTCAGGCCATGGCAAAATTCTGATGAGCCCTACCTTTACCAGTATACTTTAAGAAAAACCAATCATCATAACTTACTGCTCTGGGAAGGTGGGTCTTTTAAAGAGACTGCGTGGAAAATCACAAATTTCTTATTAACGTGGCCATCGTGAAAGGGGCTTTTACTTCATTGCACTTTGAAAATGTTTTTCTTTGTATGATGAATCTTTTTAATAAAAATTTTTCCTCATTTTGTTAATAACCTTAGATTATTCTCACTTGATATATTGCCTTGGTATTTGAAAGTATCTGAATTCAGAAAATATGCTGGTCAGAATCTGAAAGTTTAATTTAAAAACACATTTATTGAGAACATGTTTTATAGTTAAATGTCTATTTAGAGACAGGGCTTAACTCTAGAAGAAGGATAAACTACTTTCCCTTTTCCAGGACAGCGATATTTAATGTTTAACTAAAGGCTTCCTTTAAATTTTAAAGTTTACAGTTATGTTATTTGCTAATTTGAGTAGCAGGGGAAACAGGTATATTCATTAAAATCTTTTCACTGTCATTCACTGGAGCTAATTCTGAAAACAATCCCCTCGCATGTTAGATTATCGAGTGTCAATGACTTTATCTGACTTGTTTCTGTCAACTAATTGTTATTAAATCAGCTTACTTTTGATCTTAAGAATTTTTGCCATATTAAGAAAATGCATTCATAAACATAGGACTTAAAGCGTTTCAATCATTCATTCATTCGGTGCCTACTTAGGAGCACCTGCCATGAGCTCAACTGAAAACAGTGGGGGTGCCATGGACCACAAAGCAGACATAGGCACGGTATCCACAGAATTTACCCTTTAGCGCAGGAAATAAACACTGATAAATAGCAACAACTATTTCTAAAAGAATAACCCAAAGAGGGAAACCCTGTTTAGATGGATAGGTCTGGGGGCGCCTGGGTGGCTCAGCCATTAAGTGTCTGCCTTAAGCTCAGGTCATGGTCCTGGGGTCCTGGAATCGAGCCCCACACCGGCTCCCTGCTCGGCGGGAAGCCTGTTTCTCCCTCTCACACTCCCCTTGCTTGTGTTCCCTCTCTCGCTCTCTCTCTCTCTGTCAAATAAATAAATAAAATCTTTAAAAAAAAAAAAAGATGGATAGGTCTGGGGTCAAGAAATACCCAGGGAATGGTATTTAAACTGGGATCAGTGAGACGAAGAGAAGTGATCCATTTGACATGACTTAGGACAAACACAACATCTGGCAGCAAGATGGACATGGGGAAGGTGGTTAGGTGGGAGGGAACTTGGACGAGATAATTGGAGGCCAGGCTTTGGCTGAGGCTTGAGGAGTTGGAATGTGCAGAGAGCCCTGGAGCCCCATTCAAGATTTAGGGTTTCCTAGTAAGTGCTGTAAACTTCAAAATACTGTGCAAAAGCCATGTGTCTATTTACTCAACATATTTCTACTATCATCATGATAGTAGTGGGATAGATGAATTTCTGTTCATGAACGATCTTTGCCTTAATTCCTAACATGATCTGAGGTGTCTTATTCCTGATGGCCAATGTCACTCTATATTTCAGAATCTGCTTTTATTTTAATATTTGCATTAAAAACACTCTTACTAGAAATAAGACTGAAAAAATTCTAATGGGACAATAAAGTGCTTGAGGAATGCATTGTAAGACATCCACACGTCCTTCAGTTGATGAATCCACCTGAAATGCATATTTTCTTCAGTTTCTGCTCTCATGAAACTGGAATGATAATAATCTCCTCACAGGACTGTTTTGAGGATTAAGTTATATATCATGTAGTAAATAAGAAGAAGTTATTTTTGTGGATGGGACACATATATTCTAATTCATCTCTAAACATAATTGCATATTACAATATGATATCAACTTCTGGGGTGTTTGGAAATATTCTACACCAAAAATACTAACTCTGGAAATGCCATGGGCTCTTTATTTAAGCAGGCAATGTGACACCCCACAGTGCACCCTATTAAGTGATGAAAAGTATTTTAACTACATGTTTGGATAGATTCATAAGGATTTTTTGACTACCTGGCAGGATGCCATGTGTTGAAGACACCAAGACCAGGATGAACTTGCAGACTTGTGAGGGAGGAAAAATGTGTTCATGAACGTTGTCTACCAACATAAGGAGGGATAACTATTAAGTGAGAAGTTCAGGCGATGGTCGACGAGAGTCAGAGGAGAGGAAGGTAGACCAGAAAGGTTCCAGGAAGATGCCATGTGCAGCAGGCTTCTGAATGAAGCTGGAGTTTAGCTGAGTGAGAGGAGCCTCCCTGGTCATGAAGGCCCCAGGAAGGATGAGAGAGTCATGTGCCTGAGGCATGATCAGGATGATGAGCGGAGCAGCGCAGCTCGCTGAGGTGTCCTTAAGATTCCTAGGAAGCATACTGATGTGAATAAAACGTTGGGGTTTTGCTTAAGCAGGAAAAATCTGGCAGTGGTGGATAGCACGTATCAAGTTGTGAAATCTACTAGAAGATTAATTTATAATTCCCAAGAAGAACTGAAATACAGCTACAGTATAGTGACATTTTTAAATTTAGGACACATGCCAAGTAAACAAAGATAGAATTACTAGTAAAAATACATGTTTATACTCATTATGCATTATTTGCTAAAGACATTTAATAGTAATTCATGTTAATATTACAATTTGTAGATGAAATTAGTGATCTAGAACATCAATTAGTCGCTAAGTTTTAATACATTAAAGACTATTCACTACTAGCTTATCATTAAATGACATTGATTAAATATAATGAGGATTTTTTACATTAAAGTTTACTTTTAATATTCAATCGAATATTTGATATGTATTGCCAGTAATACTAAGAGAATGGTTTTTCATTAAAATCTTATTAGGTGGCTATAACACTCAAATTTTCCTGAGAAATCTGTTTTAAAACTGAACAAGACTGACACACGTTATAATGAAGTATTTTGGGAAAATCGATAGTTAAAAAGAAAGAGTTAAAAGAGTAGAGAGTATTGGAAATAAGCAAAACAAAAGTGCTCTCTGGAATCTAACAATTGTGCTCAACTTGGGACATCAGCTTTATTTTCTGACATGACACAGACCATCCCACTTTCCCCACTCATCATGCCCACAACCCGGAGCTGTTTCTCTCGCCCTCCCGGTGAATCTCAATCATTGTGAAATTCATCTTTTAACAAACAATTGCTTTCTGAAGAGGCCAAGTCTGCCCCCAGAATGAAGCTCTCCAAGGAAGGCAGTTTTGTTCTCAGGGACCAAACCCGGGACAAAGAGGACACTGGGAATACCAGTGACTCAACACGAACCATTCTCAGCTCAGGGATGTTGAAGTAATTACTGCGAGTGAGGACCAGAAAATGCCGTGCAAGAAGGAAAGAAAAGAATCCCTGGTCACTTCATTGAGGGAAAAGCCTGCACTTTTGGTATTCTATGTTCTCTACTCTACAAAATAGAGGTAATGAAATGTCCAGTATCCTCTCCTCCCCCACCAATCAGAGATAAAAATGAAGACACAATTACTCTTTGCCCAATTCATGTTTCTTCAAGGGAAACCCTTCTGTGGATGAGTGGATGAGGGTTTAATGAGCAGAATCAGAAGACAAAGGAGAACATGAAGAGTTGTTAGTTACACTTCAAGAATGCACAAGAGGTCAAGTAATACATCTTAACTCTTACACAAAACTTTAGAGGACAGAAGTCCAGAGGATACATTTATATTACTCTTACTCCTTATAATTCACACAACTTAACAGTCTGCCCATGAATGAAGCTCAAATGCCAGAGAATCCTCCCATGAGAGCACAGCCAAGGCCAAGGGAAGAAATTCTGTCTGTGAAAGCAGAACGGTTATGGCAAGGGTGGCGTCCACCCTGAATTTGGATTCCCTGGTGCCCTCCCCAACCTGAAGACAGCAGCAAGGAGGGTAAGCACTTGGCTCTCCTCACACCTGGCCACGTCCAACCTCCCTTCATCAGTGCCTGAATCTCAGCCTCTCTTGGATAGCTAGATATATGAAACAATGAGGGGATCTGGACAAGGAATTACTCAATATCCACTGACAGATGCTCCCACCAACTGAATGGAGCCATGTTGACAGAATGCAGTCAGGGTAGAGTCTCACAAACTTCCAGAAAATTTATTGCCAGACAGACCAAAGCCAGGTACATAATATAATACAAGGAGCAGAGTCTGGCCTGATTGGCCCTGTACCTCTCAGATAAAGTGAAGTGGTTTAAAGGCAGAAAAGCAAATTCTTGACAGGTCCAGACTGATTGGTCCAGGGGCAATGTGAAGTATACCTCAGCAAAGAAGGCAAAGCACATATACGAGAGCTATTTGACTTTTTTCTCTTTTCTCTCCTTTCTCTCTCTCTCTTCATTTCTTTCTTCTTCCTTCACCCCCTTCTCCCTTCCCGCTTTCCTCCTTTCTTTTTCTTTTTTTCTTCCCTCCTCCTCCCCCCCTTTCTTTTTACTTCCTTCCTTTTCTTCTTTTCTTCCCTTCTTCCTTCTTCATTCACTTTCCTTTCCTTTCCCTTCCCTTCCCTCCCCTCCCCTTCTTTTCCTTCTTCCTTCCTTCCTTCCTTCCTCCCTCCCTCCCTCCTTTTCCTTCCTTCTTTCTTTTTCTCTCTTTCTTTCCTTTCTTATGTTTGATTTTAACTTCCATTTGGGATAGAGAGAAATTTTGAAACTAAGCCTTCAACAGAAATATGCAAGGAGTGAAGAAATACCATTCATGAGCAATGCCAGCTCAGCAGAACATACGTGAGCTGGCTATACTACTGAAGCAGGAAGGGAAAGGAACCATCCTCTACTGAATTCTTTTTATGTGCCAGACCCATTATGTACTTTTTCTTTGTGCTCCCAGTAACATACTGAGTGGCTTGCTCATAATCACATACCAAGTAAAGGCTTAACTAGGATCCACCTGAATCCAGAGCTCATGATCTTTCCATATGCAAGCAGTTTTGCAGACACACGGGGTCTTTAAGAATCATTAATTCATTGGATCGTGCTGCAAATAAAAATCTTAAGGGAAGCTTGGTGTATAAAAGCCAAGGTGCTGCCGGCCAGGATAACTCAGCTGCAAGGATCTGGAGCTGAGAAAACCACTGCAGCCCAAGCTTACAAATGGAGCTCTCTATGCAGATTTAAACTAGGGAGTGCAAAAGCAGGAGGCTTGTGCAGTAGACACTAAACAGTAAAACCTCACGTTGTGAGCTGTCTCTGGTTGTGTTTCTCAAACTCAACTGAGGGACAAAAGATTGGTAATGACACCGATTATCTGACTTTATCCAAGTGACTAGGGCATAGATTGCCACGTAGGAAAGAGAAATATTGTGCTCTTTGACAAAACTGAACAGAAAGCTGAAACCAAAACTGTTGTCTGGCTAATGCATCACCGAAGAAAGCTGAGAGCCTATACTAGTAGATTCGACCTATGGAATATTTTTAGTGCACTTGCTTGTTCTCAGAAACCCTGCTCTGCACGGCTACAATAAGCTGATGACATTCAAGTATTTGACCAAGAGAGGCACCTGGGTGACTCAGTTAAGTGTCTGACTCTTGGTTTTGGCTCAGGTCAGGATCTTGGGGTGATGGGATCGAGCCCTGCATTGGGCTCCACACTTGGCGGGGAGTCTGCTTGAAGATTCTCTCCTTCTCTCCTTCCTCCTGCTCTCTCTCTCAAATAAAGAAATCTTTAAAAAATATATTTGACCAAGAAAGAGAAAAAAAAATGTATCCATAATCCTATGGCTGTAAAAGCAGACCATGGGATCTCTACAAGATGGTGTTCACAAATGTTCTTTGCTTTTATTGTGTACCTAAATCCAAGTATGTGTTCCTATCGTTGTCGAAGACGGATCTGCCATGAAGCCAAGGAAGCTTGAACTTCTTTACTTCATGACATTCGTTAAGGAGCTGAGACTGGTCCTCGTCATTTTGTATTCATAGTTTTGACATTCTTTTCCTTAGCAAGACCCCCCACCAAATTAGATAAGCTTCAGACCCCACAAAATCTGTATTTCTCCCTATTACAGAACAAACAGTAGTACGGTTTATGTTTCTTAAATTACTAGTCAAGGTTTTGTATGTTCATCTTCTACCCATCACATTTCAACTGTTCATTTTCCAACCTGCCCGAGACCTGGAGGTATTAACTTGTGATTTCACTGAAAAAATAGTACTTCAGCCAAGCCCCTCTTAGAGTGTGCTTTTCATAGTAGTAATTAGATGTTGGTGAATGTACTTTGTCTTATCCTATTTTTTGAAGTTATAATGATGGCATTACACATGCTGCTTTTCTGCTTTTTTTTTTCCAGTTACTATCATATCATGCATATGTCTTCATAATCATCATTTATTGGCTTCAGAATAA
Source organism: Ailuropoda melanoleuca (assembly GCF_002007445.2). Lineage (NCBI taxonomy): Eukaryota > Metazoa > Chordata > Mammalia > Carnivora > Ursidae > Ailuropoda > Ailuropoda melanoleuca. The sequence continues at coordinate 140,574,570 of NC_048220.1, read as the reverse complement.
CCCACAGAGTGAATACTCCATTGAATAAGTATATTATAACCTGGTGATTAATTCTCTCACTATTAGAAATTTAAAATTGGAACACTGGTTGTGATTCAAATATAGCTTAAAAAATAATTGGACAGGGATGTCAGGCTGGAAGATTAGGTCCTAGCACAGTATAGGATCAGATTTTAATGATAAATTGATTTTGGGATAAACTCTAGGGTAGCTCTAAGGTCCTTTGGCTCAAATCCACAATAGATATTCAGGAGATTTTATTTATGCCAGAATTACTCATTAGACTCAGCCCCATGAAGACAGGGTCAGGGATGCCTCATCCGTCACCCTACGCTCAGGGGCTCGCTTGGTGCTTGGCACATACTAAGATCAATAAATACATTGTGAATGAATTAACTAAGGAAAAGTCACAGTCTTTAGAAGCTAATCCAAAGTCAATGCAAACAAAAACTCAAGACATTGAGATTTGGAAAATATTAAATTCATTTCGAAGGGAGAATATTTACTTTGTAAATGGAGTATACGTCAAAACTCCTTCCAAATGTTTATGTGATTCATAATAAATGGCTAAAGTTGTCTTGCTGGAAGCTGGAAGACCTTATGGGGATCCTGTGATTTCTCTCTATACATTACACTTCTCTCATCAGGCAGACGCTGTCTGTAGACAATAGTTAATTAATAAAGGTGCAGACATATTAACTCCACGTTTTGAAACTTTGCTCTTGCAAGCAATAAATGTTCTGCAGTAACCTAATCTCCATACTAATTTTCTTAATGAGTGTTAATTTCTTTAACTAAATGACATTATTACAAGCTAAATGAATTAAGAACAGCCAGACATTCATTCACAAATGGAGCCAATCTCTTTCTTAATGGTTCCATCTTCCCTTCCAGTTTTATAAAGCAAAACTTAAAAGACACGTCTCCTCTGTTTTATATCTAGACTATGATTCTCCCAGATTCCAGCTTTTCTTCTCTCCACAATTAGTTCTTATAATAAAGCAAAAATGAAACAACAAACACCTAAGGCCCAGCGGCATTTGATCCTTTAGCTAATGTTTTCTATCACTACACTTTTCTGTAAAGGGAGTTTTACTGTTTCCTGAGAATTAGGTTTACTTTATAGATCGTGAAGTGAAATAGCAGAGAGGGGAAAGGTAGTGTCCATTTGTAAATGTGATAAATGTTTACTGACCCTGTCTTGGGCTGGGCACCATACCGGAGGCTGCACAGACCTGGAAAGACAATGCCCAAATTTTGGCTCATGGTCTGATGGGCTGAATGAAACATGGCCTGGCATGCAGTGCTCAGAATTCTAGTTTCTAACATAACATAATAAAAAATTATTACAAAGTGGAAAAAAAAAAAGGAATTCTAGTTTCTGTTCTAGGCCTGATGATTCTCAGGACATTCTTTCTCCGATTCAGACCAATCCCTCATCTATACAATGTTGACTCTATAACCTGAGAGGTTTACCTCACCTCATAATTGTGGTGGGTATCAAAAAATAAAGAATATGTAAGTGTCTGAAGAGAAGAAAATGCCATGCTATTCCGAAAATAGTAAGGTATAGAGTCAATTCATATAATTTAATAATTAATGTCATACATTTAACACCTAATTTTATAAATCAGAGTTTATGATGACTGAAGGTAACCTTCATTCATTCAAAGGCATATATGATAAAATTTGAATTCAGGAGCCAGCAAGGGAGAGCCCGTGGGCCAAGTCCAGACTGCCACCTCAAGTTTTACCGAAACACACTGTAGGGCAATGTTCTGCCCTGGCACCCTGGTGACCTAACCACAGCTGACCTAACTTTGGCAGAACGCTGAGAGATCTCCCCAATCATGGCGCATGGGAGGACTCTGAGGAGCTGTTACAAGGCCATTTCCCTCCCACCACCCTATGTCCAGAGGCTGTTATGAGATCATTTCTCATCGCCTCCCAGGTTCTGATGAGGTGGAAGGCCTTCTGCCCTCCACCCTCACCCCCACTACGGTACAGCTACAGGCTGTGAGGCCGCTAAGCTGCAGCAGAGCCGGCTGCTCAGCAACATGGCGCCCTAGCTCTATGCTGCGTGTTTTGGCGTCCTCTTGTGGGACAAGGGGCATGGGCAGCTAACACTTTTGCTCTTACATTTGTTGTCTGTTTAAGTAATAAAGTGTCTGCACCTAAAAGTGAATTGTCCCTTTGCCTGACGAATCTGTTCCGTAACCCCTGCCAACACACAGCCACACGCATTCATTACGGTCTGTGGCTGCTCCCATGCTACAAAGATGGAGTGAGTAGCCGCAACAGAGACCGCGTAGTCTGGGAAGCCCGAAACATCTTCTATCTGGTTCTTTACAGAGGCAGTTTGCTGACCCACTGATCTAATTACTGTACAATCCATAAGCTGATTTTAAGTCTGAATCAAAAGCTTTCCTGGGAGCCTCGGTGGCTCAGTCGGTTAAGCATATGCCTTCAGCTCAGGTCACAATCCCAGGGTCCTGGGATCGGGTCCCACATCGGGCTCCCTGCTCCGTGGGGAGCCTGCTTCTCCCTCTGCCTTCCTCCCTCTCTCTCTGTTTCTCATGCATAAATAAACAAAATCTTAAAAAAAAAAAAAAAAGCCTTCCCATCATTATTTGCCCTTTCTGAGGCTGAAGGACCTCAACCAGTTGGACCAGTTGGAAGGCTACCCTATTTCCTGGGGAAGGGTAATAGCCCAGATCATGTGATCATTCCTTCCATCCTCAAGGAGTGAGATGGGGACTCTATCAGCTGCTGCCCAGAGTCTGCTTTCCTTCAAGGGGCAGGTTATGACTTTACATTCATATTTCCATCAGGCAGGAATTAAGGCAGTGCAAGTCTTGGCCACTCCAACCTTTGCATCTCTGTAGAGATCTCTCCCCACTTTAAAGGCCTCATGCTGCTTTTGGGGAGTCCTGACCCTGTGCCACGTGCATCTGATGTGGTCCGTGGGATGGCATCCGCTTACCTACCTTCCACTGTCAGATGCAGTACCGACATCTGGGCCTGTCAAGATCCCCACGTTCCTCAAAATTCAGTAAATGGCAACTTACTTTATGAAACAAATACATATATATGGTAAATAAGTCCTGGAGTACAAAAGGAGATACCAGGAAAGGGAAAGTGTGTCTTGAACTTTATACCCCCAGAGGTAACCACCCATTCTGATGAGTTAGACTTACCATTCACATAATTTTCCCACACTATTCATGAAATAGTTATGCCAAAAATGCCAAAATTAAAACAAAATCTTTTCAGTCATTTTTTGAGGTCACACGTGACTAAAATCTATTTTTTAAATATTGTTCTTCCAAAATAACTTTGCAAGGGAAATGGCTATGTCTAGTTAAAAGCACAGTGCTGTTTGTTGCAAGTTACAATGTGTGCACAGCATGAAATGCACACACAAGCATTTTTTTCAGCCTCCCCTGAGGCTCTGGGATCATTTCCAGAACTGTAGAATAACAAAGAGGGTATCAGACCTCCTTCTGGCGTGTTGGGTGTAGCCTGGTAGCAAGCATCATAAACAGAAATAATGGGAAGAGGCCAGGCTAGTCATCAGTGGACACACCCCACTTCTGCCTGTCCTCGGGCTCACCAGCTCTGGCTCTCAGAGACCCACATGGTCAGGGTCATGGCGAAGCTCGTCCCCATCCCCACTGACACCTGACCCCTGGGCTGATGTCTACATCAGGGACAGCACAGTGAACCAAAGAGAAAGCCTGGGCCTTGGAGACAGAGTCTAACCCTGAATCCGGGTTTCATGTTGCACCAGGTATGTGACCTTGGGCAGGATCCAAACATCTGAGCCATCATCTCCTCATCTAGAAATGGAGATGATGGGTGACTTGACCTCAGGGTGTAGTGGGGACAGGAAATGATGGTAGCAGGTGGCACAGAGTCAGATATGTGAAAGAAACTCATAGGACTGTATCAACTGTTATCGTTTATAAACATCTTAACAGACATCAAACTGTGTATGGCCTTTGAAAAATGGATCTTAAAAATTATTTTTTTAAATGTGAATATGATTTGGAAGGAGACAGGTATCTTAGTGAAGCTCAGTTTCTCCTGTTAAACATTACAAACTCATTTCCAAAATCAATTTTTCTAATAAGGAATGAAATTACTTATATTCTACTATGGAAAGTATATTTAACAAAGAAATTACTTCTCAGTTGTTAACTGTTACCCTGTTCCTATTCAGTGTACTTCTTCAGTCATATTTTTAAAAAATTAAAATTGCTGTTGTCAAAAAAAAATCTTTCCCCATAATTCATCAAAAAAATCTGGTCACGTAGATATTCCTTTCTAAAAAACGGATACTTTTCTCCAGTTCGTGTTAATAAGGGAGGTTTTCTTGTCTTTCTATAGGAAAACGATGGCAAAGAAACATAATGGAAAGAATCCACAGAAACGCTGAGGTTTAAGTCTTCAGATTTTCTTTCCTCAAATGGAATACCTGAGGGTCACACACAGTCTAACCCTTTCTGAGTGTGGGGACACGGGAGACCACAGTACATCAGTTTACAATAAAGTTCTAATCTCTCGAGGCTTTCCTCTGAGCGGGTGGACAAGTAAATAGCAGGGAGATTCAGCTCTGGATATAAGTGTATAATCTTCTCCTCCCAGAAGCGTGATGAAGACAGACAAGTGGCCTCATTCTCCTTGCAGGAATAAAGGGGAACTCTGAGCACCTCCGGGCTTCTGTGCCTGGTGGCGGCCAGTTCCTGTGGCTTCCTGATTGGGCTCCATGTGCCACTGTGCAGGAGATGAGGTGGGCACCGTGACACCTCGCTTCTCCGATGTGATGCAGGAGCTAGCTTTTCAGGTCACGCTCGCAAGGAGCTGGGCTACTGTAACCCTGACTCAGTGAGACAAAGCACCAGGAGAAGGATAAATTGACTCCTGCTTTGCAAGCCACGAACTCTCATGCTGGCCCCACAAACTCCCCACGGACAGCACAGGCATGTGTCTTCCTGCGTGTTATCCTGCGTCACGGCCCCCAAAAGTCCACTACAACTCAGAGCTCGCTGAGCTGTGGCTGGAAGACCAGGGCCCTTCCGGGGGCATTCCAACTTGTGACATGCTTGTTGGCAAGACCCCAAGCCTCCCTGTCACCCACTGACCATCAGCAACTAGGCAGAATCATTCCTGCACTAGGTCAGTCTTGTAGGGAACACAAACAGAACAAATTTCAAGCAGCCATCGGTCAACTTTAGGAAAAGGTGTTATATAAAAGATAGTTGCTGATAAATACCACTCTTTGTTATTACTGCTCACCACAGCGTCATTGTTAGGATGAAAGTCCCTTACATTATTCCTCATCACCTGATACCAAAGGAGGCACCATATAATATACTTCATTTATGTAGAACTATCTAGAAGGGGATATTGTAATGATTTTTATCATAGGTAAAAACCTTCCTTCTACAAGAGAATGCCCACTTCACAGACTGCTTTAAATTTTAAACTATATGCACCATCCCTGTTTGATTCTATAGCAATTCGCATGTGTTAGATGAGAAAGTAAGGTCTAAAATACTTTAGTGACCAACCAGGTCAAGAAATAGTACGTGCAGTCTATCACGTGACTGCCAGTCTCTGAGCCCCAAAGCTTAGGCCGTGGGGCACCTTGTTTGAGAAAAAATGACCTGTGAATGGTATCTGTGAGTGATATACCTAAACAGTCCATTTCTATACCAAATCTGCCCTTATGCACCACACTGGAGGATGGAGTTACTGAGATCACAGATCCCTAAGAACATCTGAAATTATGATTTTCCCAAGAGCAATATTTTGTTGGGGGTCAGAGCACTTGTGCAATATTCTAACATTCAAGTGCTGGTCAAGTGTATAGTGTGTACTCAGTTTCCAGAGCACCTGGACCTGCACTTTCCCAAACTGAGCTTTGAAGTCCACTGTGGTCCACAGAGGACACCCCATGGCCAATGAGAACTGAGTAGGGGTGAGGGAAGGTGATGATACTTGGGGTGCCCTGCACCTGCAGGGCTTCCTTGTTCCTCCCTCTTCCCATGCCCATAGGGTCCTGGAGCCTCAGAAGAGAGGCAGTGTCCCAAGAGAGCTGGCGCTGAGGACAGGACTGCGAGGACTGCCCCAGGGAGGGGATGCCACATCGCTCCTTCTCAGGGGATGAGCTCTGGGTGGAGAGGATGCACCTCATATTACTTTCTGTCTGCTCTGTACAAATTTTACACATACTCCTGTAAAGATATACAGATTAATGCAGGAACACCAAATAGCAGCATTATCACTGAGTATTATCATGCACCAGAGTTTAACCCTGACAACTGTTTACAGTTGTCATAGAGTGGCTCCTCCTCTGTAGATACTGGTGGGTTATTCTCATCACAGGAAATGACTTTGCATCAAAAATCTGCACCCTGGGATTCAGGGCTCACAAGAATCTTAAGGTCCTGATAAACCCCATAAACCGCCGGGGTTGCCCTACCTGCGGGTGCGGTAGAACGGGCACCTCTTCAGCAGGATCTTGGCCACGTGCTCCTGCAGGCCCACAAACAGGGCGCTCTGGCTGTGGAGGATCTCCAGGCTCTGGATGTGCTCCCCCCGCCGCTCGGGGAAGAGCTCGATCTCCTCCAGCAAACAGCCGCTGGCATCCGGAGACAGGGGCGCCCGCACTTTTTTAATGGTGCCATAACCTGTGAGGGCAACAGGGAAGGAAGAAAACGGAAATAAGGTGAGCAGGTCTCGCCAGCCACTCATCCCCTAAGCAGCCATGCTTCTCCAGCCTGGCTGCACACAGAATCACCCGAGGACCTTTTAAAATTGCTGACACCCGAATCCTACCCTAGGCCTGTCCAATGGTCAGCGCTGGAGGTGGGGCAGGTGCCAGCATCTGCGACAGGGCGAGCACGCAGCCGGAGACGAGAACCTCTCAGCTACCATGTGCCTCACCCAGTTCCAAGTCCAGACACCCAGAGCTCAGTAAAGCTTCCCGAGGCTCAAAGTACCCAGCTTGGCTCCATCCCAGGGAAAACATCAGAGGGGCGGAGTCATCAGCGGACTATCTTGGAGTCCTAGTGTCAGAAAGAGGTGCTGACTTTGCCACCCCTCCAGGGCAGACACCACATGATGGGCACCTGCAGGCATGCAGGACAGCGAAGGCTGCACCTTGTCCTTTGTGCCTCGGAAGTTCATCCTTCTCTGTCTCTCTTCCTCCTCTGTCTAGAATGCCTCCTTCCTCTTTCTCTCGAATGCATGTTCTTTGGGATGCCCTTCTCTGTCTCAAAGTCCTGAATTCTTCTCTCCCATACAGGTGAACGTCTGGTCCCAGGCTGGTCTCCTCCCTGCCCTGGGATTTCCGCTCACCGCGTGTTTGTACTCACTTACATATAAGCACGGCTGTAAGCATGGCCTCTGAACTAGGCATTTCCTCAGACTGGCTGTGAAGAGCACAGAGAAGAGTCTTCAGCCAGTGAGAGGCACAGCATGGCCAACGCCATGTGTCAGGGACGCACCTGAAACACACGCTAATGTCCCCAGTGCACTAGGGCGAGGCCCTTGCTGCCAACCTACAAACTGAGGGCAAGACACCAAACCCAGGAGGAGCGCCTCCTAAAGCCATCATCTAGCTCCTCCAATCGACGCTTGAGAAACCTGAGTCCTAAAACTACAATTCTCATCCTGTCAATACAGAGGAGGCCAAGGAGTCATTCCAAAACCAGAATTAAATCAAGAACCTTTGGCTTCGAGGCTCCCTATCAATCCATAAATCTCAAGACTTTGGACAGGAACATGTTTCAGCTTTCCATGCCTAATGGAAGTATTCAGAGACCCAGAATGTTTCATTTCAGGAGAAAAATACATGCACAGACATATATTATCCCGAATTTATTTTTAAAAGTATATCTGAACCACATCTCCAGTGAATACTTACTGATTATGAATTGACTTCATAATAATGTATGCAGTATTAGGAAACCAGTATTAGTAAATGGAAGCTGCCACTTCCGTCTGCTGGCTGGGTAAATGTGTTACTTTTGAGACACTTCAAGCATAAACAGAATTATGCTATATGTTGGGAAGATGAAAAACGTAGTGCTTGTCTTTGAGGAAAGTGTATGTGTGTGCGCAAGTGTGTGTGTGTGTGTGTGTGTGTGAGAGAGAGAGAGAGAGAGAGAGAGAGCCTATACGGCAGGCAGCAGACATTCTAACAAATGAACACCTCACAGATTTAAGCGTGCAAGAAAATTTGTATGTCTTCACTACAAAAGCCAACCTAATTTGGACTTGGTGACCACAGATCCCAGCTGGTGGGTAATTCAAGTTCAGTGATTCGGGGGTCTTCCTGCCCTGCAGAGAGCCAAGCATCAACAAACAGGCAAGCACCAAGCCATGACGGGGACAAGATGGGAGCTTCAGGGAAGGTGACTTCAGTGCAGATGTCTCAGGCACAACACCCTGAGAGGAGGTCCCCAGCCAGCAGACGGAAGTGCCAGCCTTCCTGTGGAGCAGTGCCACGCACAGAGCCCTGGTCACCCTTAGGGACACTGTGACAACAGAAGTCATTGTCTGAGCGAGAGGACAGGAGGGGGAGCCAGGAACTGCCACCACTCAGTGGGCAGCAAGGCTCGCATGACGGCTTAAGTGAGAGACCCTTGCGATGAAATAAGGACATTTTCAAACAAAGCAGGGATGGGGGTGGGGGCAGGGCAGGGGGAGAGCAGATGTGAGTCCAGCAGGAAAATCATCATCTTTGAACTACTGGCACACTATATTCATGGGAAATATGGGGTACAGAACAAAATGCTCTTCAACAGTTGAACAAAGACCTTGATGTTTATTATTTATATGCTGATGGATTGCTAGTCTGAGAAACCTACCCAAATGAATACTAGTTCAACTGTCAACATGCTTACAAGCATGTCAAATTGTTAAGCAACTGAAGGGAAAAACAGATTTTAAAAGATATTTAATCGCCTGATTTAAAAGAAAGCCAGCATTGATCAAAACATTGCAACACATCCTTGCGCATGCCGTGTACTGCTTTCCAGCAGACTGGATGGAACACAACTGTGGGCTTAGCATTTCAGACAACAGAATTCAGCTTGGATTCATGTGCTCGTCCACCATCTGAGTCTCTGCTGGGACTCCCCTCTCTGCAGTGACTGGTCATGAGAGGAGCCTCTCGAAGCTCCCCCTGCCTTTGGCACCAGGACCAGCCCATGCAGACCCGAGGTGACCTTGTAGGAGCCTCTGTTTCAGTGAAGCTTTTCCTTTTCCGGCCCCTGCCTTGGAATACCTTCCTTGCCTGGATGCCTCCAGAAGACTCGTTCTACTCTCCTGTGTCTGAAGTGAGCATCAGGACCCACACGTGGCCATGGGGCAGACCCTCTACATGAGATGCCACCATGGTCCCAAGTCACCCGAGGGCTCCCTCCCACCTCCGCCTCTCTGTGCGGTAGTTACAGGGGCACCTGCAGCTCTGAGAGCTCGGGAGGGGCCCCAGCACATATAGGCTCTTTGCCTGAAGGGGCCGCCCAGCCACTTTGCTCTGACTGCTGTCCTTGTGTCCTTGCTTTGACAACTGGGGGGTCTCCTCTGTGCCCCTGCACACAACCTCAGGTAGACACTTCCTCCCGGGGCATCTGTGATGCCCAGGTCAGGGCATTCTTTCACCGTTCCTCTTTTGCCCTCCCTCTCTGCCTGCAGAGGAAGCCCTCTCTTGGGAGCCCAATTAGGTCTTGTTCTTCTCATTTTCAGAGCCACTTACTTCCATTTTTTAATAATATTTTTAAAAGATTTTATTTATTTATCTGAGAGAGAGAGAGCACTTGAGAGAGCATAAGCAGGGGGAGCTGCAGAGGGAGAGGGAGAAGCAGCTCCCCCCGCCCCCGGGCAGGGAGACTGATCCAGGGCTCAATCCCAGGACCCTGGAATCATGACCCGAGCCAAAGGCAGATGCTTAACCGACTGAGCCACTCAGGCTTCTTTTCATTTTTTAAGTGAATGATTGAGCATCATAGTTGTATTCCAAATTTTTTTTTTTACTGAGGCATGGAACACTGTGTAAGTTTAAGGCACACACATGCTGATCTGATACATTTAACCATTGCAATATGATTGCACAGCATCACCTGACACTTCTATCCTGTCACCAAGTTTTGCTACAAACAGATACATTTTGAACTACGAAATACCCTTGGAATTCCAAGGAATCTATTTCTCCTTGAAGTACATTAAAACAAAGAAAAATAAAGCCCGAGTAATCCTGCGTTTCAGAAAAGAGAAGGGACGGGTTGAAGGAATGACATTTCTGAATCCCACGACACTAACATGACACCACTATTTTAAGCAGTTTAATCAGGGATTCTAGAATCCCCACCAGCCACCACTGGCTTGGGAGGTGGCCAATTGACCTTTTATGCTCCCTCAAGTTCCAGTGGAATGTTTTCTCCCAGTTACTCGACGTCTGGTTGAAACACTTTCTCTGGAACTAGGATCTGGCAAAGGCATTCGTCTCTTTCTGTGGCAGAAAAGCAGAGCCTGCCCATAAAAGAGATGAGTGGGCAAACATCGATTTCGTTCAAAAAAACAGTAGGACCCTGGTCGGTCCCAGAAAGCGCTTAACTTTTTGTTGTTGTTTCTGCTTTATAACATTTATCAGAGTTTAATTACTCATTTACTTGTTTTGTGGCTTCTATGCTTGACCTGAAGAGCCAGGGGGCAGACACTATGTCAGTCCTGCGCTCTGATGTATGCACGGTGGCCGTTGCTACTGCCTCTAGAGATTAATAAACACACACTGGGTGAGAGACTCACCGACCAGTGAGGAACAAAAAGGGAAAAAGAAGGAATGGGAACAGGAACGTCATTATCATCTGTGCATTTGCTAGAAAACGTCCTGGTTAATATCCTTCCCATCATGGTCTTCAACGAGAGGTATGTCATGAGTCGATGTGAAGGTAAAACAAGACATGTCGCTTCCCTACTATGCATGGATTTCAGCTCAAAGTGTCATACACTACACAGCCGCGGCTGAGATCATTCTAATTGGTTTCATCTGATAAAATATTAACTCTGAACATTTGCCATTAAAAATAAAACCATATATACTTCCCATACACTAAAAATTCAATACTCTACTCAAAGTGAGTTGCAGAGGGAAAACAGAACAAAAGACGCCAGTGTCAAAAATTCAGAAATAACAGAAGTAAAACCAATGATTCATCGATGTAGCAATTAGCAAACGTTCACTGTGCACACACCAAAAGGACAGTGTGCAACCGAGAGCACTCGGACCATTACGTGGAAGGAGGCTCAGGGATATGATGTTTTAGAGCAGCTTATGTCACGGGAAGCCAGTGACTTTATTCTTCATGGTGATTGGTTATAATACTAGAATTTTCTTAAATAAAAGGCAATTCGTTAGTGGTTGCCTCACATCAACCTTGGGACACAGCTCAAGTTTTTCCTATGATTTTCAGAGGGATGAGCAAGAAATGACCCAGGACAAGTCAGCCTTGCAGAAGAAGCAGATTACTTTCCATTTGTATGACTAACCTAGTTTTGTCTGCTCAGGGCCTTTCAAGATTAGTTTCCATTTGTTTTGTTTTGTTTTATTGTAACAGAAGAACTACATACATCTTTCTCAATCGTTCTTTAAAATTCTGATGATTAGCAAGAAGAGAAGAGTTTGGCACTTTCTGTCAACTGTGTTTCAGGTCCCCCAGGAGCTAACAGCAGACACACGAGACTGGGGCAGCTTCAGTACAAACTCGCCTAACAGCTGCTTTGTCTTCAAAGTGTCAACTACTAAGTCTGTCGTGGACGCAAATGTGAGACTCATATTTTTGTAGCTTATCTCTCCAATTGAAAACCAGGTGCGCTGTGGAAGAGACAGAGATACTGCAAGATTTTTAAGACTGATCAAAGCTGATAGTATGGTTGTTATTTGAAAGACATGAATAGTTGTAATCACATGGACATTTCATTCTCTGTTGTACTGAGTAACTTATACTGGCCTTATTTCAGCAGGACAAGCAATATGTTTATACCCTAGGGGGTTACCAGATTAAATAAAGGCTGTCCACTTAAATTTAAATTTTAGATAAATCGTGAATTTTTTTAATAGTAGTATGTCCTAGTGAGTAGTATTAATATTTATCTGAAGCTGAAATTTAATTTGACATCCTATATTTTATTTGCTAAATCTGGCAACCCTAATACACCCACATTTCATCTGATCATCTCAGCAAGCTAGTTAAGATGTAGCAAATTCAGCTGACCCTTGATTAGCATGGGTTTGAACTGAGTAGTTTCAATTACATGTGAATTTTTTTCAATAACTACAGTGCAATACTGTAAATTTATTTTCTCTCCCTTATGATTTTTTTTAAGATGTTATTTATTTACTTGGCAGAGAGAGGGAGCAAGAGAGCATAGGCAGGGGGAGTGGCAGAGGGAGCAGAAGAAACAGGCTCTCCACTGAGCAGGGAGCCTGATCTGGGACTCGATCCCAGGACCCCAGGATCATGACCTGAGCTGAAGGCAGACGCTTAACTGAATGAGCCATCCAGGTGCCCCGCTTATGATTTTTTTAACAACATTTTCTTTTCTCCAACTTACTTTATTATAAGAATACAATATGTGTTAATGGTTGTCTAGGTCATCGGTAAGGCTTCCAGGCAACGGCAGGCTCTAAGTAGTTAAGTTTGTGGGAAGTCAAAAGTCATACACAAGTTTGCAAATGTGCAGAGTGTGGGCACCCTTAGCCCACTGTTATCCAAGGGTCAAGTGTACATGTGCAATTATTCTCACTTCATAGATGAGAAAGTTGAGTTTCAGAGAGCAGAAGAATTGAGAAATCTTTCTGATAAGCTGCACTTTCCTGTAAGGGATCCAGACATGAAATTGGTGTTCACTTCAGTGCTAATGAATGGGGATCAAAGATGGTAACAAGGAATTCCAAAGTAAACGTTAATTCAAAAGCTACTGTTGAGGGAGCAGTGCCGTGCATAGGAAGAGGTAGTTTTGCAGAAATTGTTGGCATTCCCTGTTCATTCCATGAACTCGGCTAAGAGTCATAATACTTAAGCAGTTGGGAGGTAACAAGAAGGAAATCGACACTCTGATCCAAGGGGAGCTGCCATCTGTTGCCCACGCGGAGGACACGCACAGTGGGCACCTGCTTCAGAAGGCATGTGGTCCCCTGGTCACCGGGACCACACTCACCTCTCCTATGTACCACGCAGATGCAGACAGAGTCGGGCAAACACAATGACGGACGTCCCAGCTCCTGCACGCCGTCTGTCTAGTGAGGCATGCAGAGCCAAATTCAAATACATGCCTGCAGATGGGCAGAAGCTGTACAGACACTTAGAAAGTGGTATTTCTGAGAAAAACGAAAGAGACAACTACCCCAAGAAACAAGGACCATGCAAGGCACCGTCACCAGACCAGAACTCACACAAAGGGCTTCACTAACATGCTTGCCAGTGGTAAGAGAACTCTCCGGGGCATAAGTCATCAGAATGCACATCCAAACAGTTCTTGATATTGACTTTTGTTGGTGACTAATGAAGTCACGGAAGACAAGACTCAGATGGCAGGTAGAAAACGCAGAGGTAAAGCTGGATTATGATAATCACAGAGAAAGTCATTTCAACCTCAATATTCTGAGCCTTAGGAAAATTACCAGAGGACAAAGCAAAGGTGGCAAATAAAACGGTTTAAAAGTTGGAACATCATCACATGAAGGAGTAATCAATTCAATTTTAAAATGAATGAGGGACTGCTGGGGGAAAATATGTATGTAAAATTTATCAAAAGACTAAAGTGTCACTTGAAAAGTATATAAAGAAATTCCCCCCAAAATGACAGCCACAAGAAATGATCCATGAAACCCTGAATCTTGCCCCCCCAACCTCTACCCTACAAGAAAATGTCCCACAGCAGATGAGCTACTGAGCACACCATGGGAAGAGTAAATAAAATGAGAACAAAAATGAGCAAAAAGAAAGGTGTTTTTTAGCAGGAAATTAACAAGTATTTTGGTTTCAGTCAAAAAAACAAAAAACCACTCTTAGAGTAGGGTGTGGCAGTAAAGAGAGCTTCCAGGACCAATTCCTAGTGCATTTCCTGGGGGACAGGATGATTTGCTCATGGCACGTGGGGAAGCAGCAACAATGATTAAAATCCACAAAACCTTTGAGAGCACTTATGCCTGCTGGTGGGGGCTGACAGAGTTTGTCTGGACCAGCACCATCCAATGGAAATATATTACAATCCATGGAATTTTAAATTTTTCTAGCATCTACATTAAAAAAGAAAAAGCAAACAGGGAAACAGGTGAATTAATTTTTATTATCTATTTTTATTTCACCCAATGTACCCAAAATATTATAAGATGTAAAATTATCATATGTAATTAATATAATATTGAGATATTTTCTTTTTCTTTTAATACTAAGTCTTGGAAATCCAGTTTCAATTCAGACTAGCCACACTTGAGGTGTCTAGTAGCCCCCTGAGGCTACAGCTATAGTATTGGACAGCCTGGAGATGCACAGAGCTGTCCTTGGTGCTGCCCTGGAGAGCCAGCTGTCCACCTGCCTCCACAAAACACAGGCAGTAAGTTCATGAGGGTTCACTTCACCAGGAACATGACAAGCTTCATTGGACTGCATTACACATTTTAAAACTTGCCATATGATTTCTCTTGAATAAAGTGTTCCCCTCCGTACCAGTGCACTAGTCCAATTGTTTCCTACTGCAGGAAAAATAACCCAGGTCCCTCAAGGTTAACTAAGAGCTCATGATTATCTAGCTAGTGAGTGCAGCCTTGGGACTAAGCCTGGCCCACACTCCTCATCTCCCCATTTGGCATCGTCCTCTGACAGTCTGCCTACAGGCAAGTGACAGATGTCCTGTGAGAGAGAATTCAATCATTGTCAGATCATTTCAGAAACTTATGGATTGCCACAAAGCAATCATAACTATTAGAGAAGGTTCCTTCCTGTTCTTTGTCTGCTCTGTAGAGTTTTCCTTTTAAGTAGAGCTCAAGCTAGTCCCTATTCTTCTGTGAATGGTAGTTTCTGAGAAAAGTATCACTTTTCTGAGAAAACGAATGATCCTGAACACCTCCCAAACAGAAAGGGTTAGGGTGACATGATCTTTTACCATCCTCAGTGTGAACAATCAACATGTTACCGTTAAAAAGAAGAAAAAATAAAGTAACCAAAATTATGCTAACAAGGAAAGAGAAGTACAGGTGTATAGCTTGCTGTATAAATAGGAAAATACAGACCACCTTTTCTTTCCTAATTCAGTTCATTTTCTGAATCCATCAAGACAAGTCCATGGGGACAATATGATAGATCCTATTGGAAGGTTCACCTCTAATTGCAAATGGTCTATCATCACTATGTTTTCTGAATGAAAATTCCAAATGGTCACAGGACATTAGAGATGGAGGGGAGGTACAACATTGTTTTGGATTTTGCTGGCAAAAAAAAGCAAAACCCAGAAAAGTTAAATGAGTGCCAAAGTTCACACTCTTGGGCCAGAATTTAGATCCTCTTCTCACCTCTTCTTAACAATCAAGTGCTGGTAATTTATTTTTTAAAAGTATGGAAGAGGTAATACGCAATCCTCATAATAGTGCTCATGAGTTCCTGAAAGATCAGAGGGACTGATAAAGGATGTATAGAGCAATAGTTGTTCATCAAGACAAAGATGAAGCTATGATTGATGGACATGTGCTTATCTTACCATAGAATTCACTAGACAGGTAAGTATGTATAAGTGGTGCCAGGCCCAGAAGTGACCTGACTTCTCTATCAGGCTTGGGGCTTTCACTTCCAAGAGCTCAGGAAGCAAACAACAGAATAATCTGATGAAAAAAAATGCTTCCTATTTCAGTGCTATCTTTAAAATAAGAGGACTTAAGGGGAGAAAAGATATTTATTTTTTTAATTAATTAACTAATTAATTTTTTGGCAGGCTCCAAGGCCAAGGTGGAGCCAAACACAGGGCCTAAACTCACAACCCTGAGATCAAGACCTGAGCTGAGAAGCTGAGATCAAGAGTTGGATGCTTAACCGACTTAGCCACTGAGGTACCCCCAAAGATATTTAAACAAAAAAGCTTACAATAAAAATAAGACCCTTAAACCAGCATCTGCTGTATGTAATGTTAGCTCTATGTAATGTAAACTCTATTATACATCATTCAGTTATTACTGGTTGAAAATTCGCCATATTTTTAACTTTGGAGGTGAATAGCTGATATTTTTCTAATTTTCAGTTTCCACTTTGCTTACTAATATGGACTGAATTGTTTTAATGAGATTCAATTTTGCATCTTGATAGAGATGGCTAAGTATAACAATCTCTCATTTGTTATGAAAATAAGCCTTATAATAAGATAGGGAGTATTATGGGCTAAAATGTGTACCCTCAAAATTCATGTTGAAGTCCTAATTCCTAGTATCTCAGAATGTGACTGTATTTGGAGATAGGGCCATTAAGTAATGAACACAAAACAAGATCATATGGGTGGTCCCTTACCCATATGACTGGTGTCCTTACAAGAAGAGAAAATTAGGATGCAGACAGGTGCACCCCCATGTGGGGACACATCAGGATGATGGCCATCTGCATACCAAAGGGAGGGGCTTCAGAAAAAAAAAAAAACTTTGCTAACACCTTGACCTTGGACTTCTACCTCCAGAAGTAAGTGGGAAGTACGTTTCTGTTGTTTAACCCACCTAGTCTCTGGAACCTGTGATCTCTGTGATGGTGCTCTAGCAAGCTAGCACATGGACACCATGTCAAGAATAGGAAATACGGGGGGCGCCTGGGTGGCTCAGTCGTTAAGCGTCTGCCTTCGGCTCAGGGTGTGATCCCAGAGTCCTGGGATCGAGCCCCGCGTTGGGCTCCCTGCTCCCCTGGGAGCCTGCTTCTTCCTCTCCCACGCCCCCGCTTGTGTTCCCACTCTCGCTGTCTTTCTCTCTCTCTGTCAAATAAATAAAAAATAAAAATCTTAAAAAATAAAAGAATAGGAAATACAAAAAAACAGATTTTGTCAGCCATCAAGCAATTTCAAAATGAGACCATGAATTATTGTTCCGTGTTTCTTTAAGATATCATGGCTCAAATTCAAAAGCAAAGACAGTATAAATTATAGATTTGACTCCATTTTTTTTCTTACCTTGTATGATCACAATGTAAGATTCATATTAGTAACAGCCTAGTATATTCAAATACTGTCATTTGTCAGTTAATCCCTTATACAGATGCTCCTGAGCTAGTAAAGCAGCAGGAGATGATGCAGGACATGTAACATTGTGAAAAATGGATGCATTTTGATAAGCATTATAAAATAATTCATAGAGATGGTGCTGTTGCTCAAGACCTTTATGCTAATGGCTCTGCTGCTCTTTGGGGGAACATCAGAGAAAACTGAATGAGCACTCAAGAATGAACTTTCAGGTATCTGAGGAAAAGGTCGCTGATTATAATGAATTTCTTTTTGGAGGATTTCTAGAATTTTAGTCTCACCAAAATTTTAGAAGTTTAAGAAAACAAATATTTTATTTTTTTTTTCTTTTTGGAAAGACGGCAGGAAGGAAGAAGGGAGGGAGAGAGGGAAGGAAAAAACGAGAAAGGGAAGGAAAAATGAAAACGGTCAGCTCAATATAACAGTTACTATTGCTGTGATTAAAAATGATACTTTTCGAATTTTCATACTTGCATATGATCAGACAGCCTCCTGCAATTCCTAAAAGCCTGGACAATGAAACAATTAAACAATACTTAAAATTCCTTATGTTCTATGTGTGCAGTGGCTTTAATTCGATGAACTTGAGAAACCCCGAACAATGAGAAAAGACCGAGAAAAATTGATTCTTCTGAAGAACAGCAGCTGGAAGCACTTCCGAAGCATGCAATAAATGTATATTTCCTCTAAGGTGCAATAAAAAACTTAGAGGGTGGAGTTGTAACAGACTATATATAGTATGTATATATTCATTCATATATATGTGTGTGTGTGTGTGTATATATATATATATATATATAATTTTGTGTCTTATAAAAAAGTCTTAAGAAGCAAAGAAAAGGTTGGTTCAGAAAAATGTGGATAAAGATGCAGAGATTATTGCAAAGCATTGGATGGTGAAACATAATCTTGACTCCATTCTCCTCTTGTTATGTTTCTATGTTTCATTATATTTTAGGAGTATTTATTACTGAGCTTACCCAGTGCTGAATCCAGTACAGAAATTAAACCCATGAAATGGACACATGGAAAATTCTGACAATGGTTTCCTGTGACCTGGCTGGAGACTCACTGTGGACACCAAGACCACAAACCGGGGAAGCTAAATTATTTTCTTTCCAGTTGTGCATTTGATTCTTTGATTCTCTACCGCTGTATCCAAGAGGCATTTTTAGTGTTTGTCTCATCAACCCAGAGTTACTGTAGAGTAAAAGGAAACCTTTTGTATTTGCATCTGTTAATGTTCCAAGCATTATCAGTGAGGTAATGATGAAATGCCCTCTTCCACTCCCTGGGCAGCATGTTGCCATAGCAACAGATCATTATATAAAGTTCATCAATTCAGCTGGTCATTATCCCAAAGTAGCAGATAGCTAATATGTTATGAAAGTTCTTTCTTTTAACTCTTAATTGGGTAAATGAATTAAACTGGTTTTGGCACTGGGAGCTCAGCATTGCCTTTATATAAGTAAAAGGGAATTAAAAGGGGAAAACAGTTCTTTGTGGTTACTACATGCTTTAAATGGAGATTTTAATCAACTCAATTTATCAGCTTCAACTAATGGCTTCCCCCCCCAAAAAAAAAGGAATATGTTACTCTGTTTAAGCATCTTCATATAAATTGCATGTAACATTCTTTTATCCCAAAGTATTACTTTAAGCCATATTCCCACATCCTTGCCCTTGGTATAGAAGTTCCAGGGAGGCAGGGCTTGGGGGATGTAACCTGGCTTGTTGATCGTGATCTCGCTGGCACTGAAACAGTGTCTGGTATACAGTAGGTGCTCAAGCATAGCCCAGGGTTCAGAATGTGGACTCTGGAGCCCAATGGGCCAGGTTATACTCCTTGCTCCAACACTTACAGGCCATTTGGCCAAGAGCAGGCCGGTCACACCTCTGTGTCTCCTTTGCCCTGGGGTCCAGCTCCTAGGCTGGTGGCCACACAGTGAGCTTCTCTATGCAGAGGGCTGGGCCGGTGCCTGGCACACAGCACATGGAAGGGCCCACTATTATTATTTTATTGCTACTTCAGGCTTATGGATTATAAACCCTACTCAAGTTCTGTCTAAAAAAAGCAGGCTGCTGACTCTGTCAGTCCTCTCCACACCCGAAGCTGGAGGGCAGATGCTATCTCAGTTCCCAAACACTCTACCGCCTTACAAAAAACCAAACCAAACACCCCTTTATGCAAAATCAAAAGCTGATGCTTCTAGGAAGTTTATCACTGGTGTTTCCTGAAAATAAAAACAGTATCACAATTAAAATGAGAACAATCAAGCGAGTCCTCTGGGCGTCCTCTTGAAGCTCTCATCTGACCACACCACTTACATCTAACTCTCATCATTCCGCTAAGGAGGCAATTCAAGTTCCTAGTAGGAAATTACTTGCCTTGGATTTATTGTATCTAAGTTACAAAACAGCCACCCACTTGGCAGAGCCAGCAGCCCTTCCCTGACAGTCACCAGCCGGGAACACAGAGTCTAAATCAGCCTGTCACCCCAGTGGTGAAATTTACACGGCGTCTGGTCCCATTAGTATGAGTTGGGATGACTGAGAAAAATCTATGCTAAGCACTTTTATACTTTTCCAACATTAATTTAAAAGAGAAAGGAGAGCTCTCTCCTCAATGGAACAAGAAAATGATTTTGTCATTCCTCCAATTCTACTAATTATGAACAAGGGGCTGATGCTCCAAGCTCTTTGCCAGCTACAATTTTCACGTGCTTTCTTTAGGCAGGACTTTATCCATTCTTATGGCTTCAAACCTGAGCCGAGGTCTCTATTACTGACCCAAACCTCTCTCTGCAGCTTCTAAAAGGGATTTCCAACTACCAGACTGCCCACACGCAACTGGAATACAGGATATTCAAAACTGAGCTGTATCTGCTCCCCTTTGGCTCAAATCTGCCCATGCATCTGAAATCCTGAATTCATTTGTTAGGATAAAATTTTCAATGTGATACATCCTATCTTTCAGCTCCATCTCCTATCTCTCCACCCACAACCCCAGAGAATTTAAATTTCTCATCTTTCAAACGCCCCCTAAGTTTTCCATATTCTGCGCCTTCTCTTAGGAAGATCCATCCATCCTTCCCCACCAGGCAGCAACCTCCCTATCATTCAAGATGTGCTGATAGTGCATAAGAAACATATCCCACCTGAACACAGACAGGACTCTGTGAGCCTAAGACCAGAGATTACTCAACAGAAATTATGGGGAAAACTGTGGATGTCTAAAGGCATGAAAGTAGGATCTGAAATAAGGAACCAAATATCCGAGGGGCAGGACAGCCCCAGCTGGACCCACCAGGCAGGTGTGACACGTGTTTTCAAATGTTCCTGTGCAGGGAAACAGGCTCCACTGTAATACTTCTGAGATGATGGGTCCCACACTAATGGGAAGCTTCCAGGCCCTTCCGCTTGCTGGCTTCCACGCTGACTTTCCAGTGTGGCTCCCTGAATCTTTCGTGGGTTTAGTTTGTGATCATTGTGGCACCCCAGCCAGCTCTTACACACACAGAAGGCAAATTATGAGTCTTAACAAAATTCACTGTTTTTCCATAACTAGGATCTGAATATTTGAGAAACAGCCTAAACCTAACACCAGTGATACATCGTCCAACCATGAATGCCACGGCGAGGGTCCCAATCACACAGCAGAAGACAGAGGACTGGGGCCGGTGTGGAGGGGGGGCAACAGGTCAGTGTCTGGCTACAGAGCAGGACCAACCACGGGGCACTTGAACAGTCAGTCCCCTGATTCCTGGGAGGGGAATATGTCAGAGGAGGCCGGAAAAAACTCAGACACTGGAGAAAAGACTGGAACAGCACTCAAGAGAGAAGATGTCAAAGGCTCTGTCACTAAAACTAAGTGAGAGGTCAGAGCCCAGCCAGGGCACGATGAGCTGGCACAGAGCCCACGCCCTCCTGCTCCCAGCATGCTCTGTGCCCAAGGCCAGGAAGGAATCTGAGGAAGCCACAGGTGCAGGTTAAGGACCCTCCTTTGAAAGTCAGAGATTCCTGAAGATAAGCTCTGGGCAAATAATCACAGGTCAGCAATTTAACAAAGACCAAGACAACTGGCTCTTATCCGGTCCATTCAGAAATAATTAATGCTGCCCACAAGCATTTAAAAAAAATGCCAACATTGTATAATCAATGAAATTTCTAAATGAAAGAAAAAAACTATTGTTTAACTCAAAAAGCAGCAACTTCTTGTGAAGATTGCCTTTAAAGACCCAATTTATCAAGGACAAGTCAAGGCCACTATTTTTCATGTTGAAACAGTGTTCTTTTGCTAAAGACGAGGTCAGATTTTAAAAATTAATTAAGTGATCATATCAATGAGGACCTAAATGACGCTTCTACCCTGAAATTAATCTTAGAGGTCACTTTCAATACTAAGGGTGGATTTTTTTATTATTATTTTAAAATCCCATAAATGTATTTGAGTACTTGGACAACTAATTATTGGATTTTTTTAATTATTGGCACATATACATGAAAATGGAGGCCTCTAAAACCTCCTATCTGTTCTAAAAGTATGAAAACCAACTTCTACTGGTCTTAACTCAGGGTTCTTCTTCTTTTTTTTTTTTTTTATTTATTCTAGAGATTGAGAGTGCTTGAGCAGGAGGGGCAGAGGAAGAGAGAATCTCAATCAGACTGCGTTGAGCATGGAGCCCGACACTGGGCTAGATCTCATAACCCTGAGATCAGGGCCTGAGCCGAGTCAGTCGCTTAACCGACTGCAGCACCCAGGGACATTGTAGGGGACTTCTACAGACTGCAGACATATCTCAGTGTTTCAGCCTCACATGGTCACAAAGCTGCACATGTTTTCTAGTTAAAGCAACAAATTTTCCTTGATCAAATTTTCCTTTCCTTTTTTTCAACTCAAGTCTAATTCCTCAAAAAACAAATCATATATTCCATCAGTGTCTTTATACCCAGTCGGAGCACAAGAGATAGACTAAAAACAGATAAGAACCGCTCTCCGGGACCGTGTTTTAATTTCAAAACGCTTTAAAAATTTCAAACTGAGCTAAGCTTCTGCAGTCTTCAGAAATCCAAAAAGTGATGATAATTATACCCTTAGTCAGAAAGTTAACTAATTTGCATTGAATGCTCCTTAAGAGTGAGATAGAACCAAAAGCCCAGAGTTTTTTCTTTCATATTTAGGGTTAAAATAATGACCGTGGGGCTTGGCTGATGAGAAGGAGAGCTGGATGGACAGACGGACACAAAGCTTCCCACTTCCCATCTGCTCATACATTCGGCAATTACTTAGCATATCTTAAGGTCAGCTGATGCAAAATAAGGGAAGGAACTTTTACTTCACATTGATTTTTCTTTGGTCTACATGTGTAACCGCCTCCAGAATTATAATTTCAGGTATTCTTGATTTAGGGGTTGGTCAGGTGCAGGCTGTGTTGATTCTTCGTAGAAGGGTATCATCAGTAAAAGTGAAGTCCTCAGCTTCTCCAAGGAGATACTTATTTATTGAATGGGTAAGTCAGATGGAATTAGGTCAGGGCAGCATTTGCCCCTGAGGACATTAGCTTGGAACATCCTCCCATTCTGAACACTGAGAATTGTATGCTTCCTTGATAAGAACCTGCCACATCTTTTTGTACAGGCAATTCTATTGAGAGGCCATAAAATACCCTATTTAAGGAACATCAACGTGGCTATCTCTACGTTTCAAAAGGAAAGAGGGGTGGAAATTTTATAAGCCAACCAGTAATTCAACAGTCTTTTAATCTGGCTGTGAAACCATGCTATTTTTTGAAAGACAAAAATGAAAAGAAAATCTTATGTTGACATCTCCGCACATGACAAATACTGTCTCCCTCCATCCCGAACCGCTCTGTTTGGAGACATGCACACTGTCGCTATTTGCACCCCTGCAGCAGGCTGTTTACCCAAATCACAGCAGGCTGCCCGCATCCTGGTGCATGAAGTGTGCTGTGCTCATTTGCCGCGATGATCTGGGGAGAGCCCGCTTCCTCTAATGCGTTCCAGGTGGGAACTATAATATTCATCGGTACGCCTCTCTCCCTAACTTGGGCACTCTCTTCCCCCCAGGTCTGTCAAATCCCTTCTACACTAGAGATTTTTCTATCCACATTTCCTCTTCAGAAGGCTTATTTGCAAAGAAATGATGGAGTGTGTTTTCTTCCTGCTGCTCTGCAGTGCAACCACTTTTGGATGAAAGCCTATATAATGTCGTTGTTCACGACCTTTTATCAAGCAGTAGGGATTGTACTTATTCCTTCCTCCTCCTTCTGAATGCCTACTATCTGCTTTACAATTGAATTACCCAGAGGCCAAGGCTTAAATATGCTCAGTAGGCTGGTCATCATTGCCAGGCAAGCGTCATATCTACAAGGTAGCGAGGAGGTGCTTAGGTCAAGAATGAAGAAGGCAGACATTCAAAACCAAGGCATAAACAATCCGAGGAGTGATTTGGCTGCCTGATTAGATGGGGCTCCACTGTGGTCCAAGCAACCTGCCACCTCGCCAAGCCCCGGTTACCATGGTCAACATCATGTTACATGAAATCATTATGGAAAGATTTACTCTGAAGACAATATCCCTTTCCATGGCCAAGAGACAACAACCCTGCGGCCAACTGAGTGGAACCAGAGTTTTCCTAGTGCACAGATTCAATCTGTAAACATAAAAGAATCAAATCATTTCAGATTTTATGGTGCTAAGAACAATTTACTTTTCTGATTTAACAGCATAGACAATGACTGTGTTGGGCCCGTTGACAGCAATTTCACCTAAATCGAATGCCCACCTGCAATGTGGACATGGCGGAGATCTAAAATTCTGTTCACTGCATTCTCAAAGGAAACACAAAACCTCATCCTGATCCTCTGTGTTCACAGAGATCCACATCAACTCCGGAGTAGGGACAGTCCCTTCCCGAGAGACTCCTGAATGCTCCCCAGGGGTCCTGGAACCACCGTATGTCTGAGAGGTGGCAGCACCTGGGGAACAGACATTATCACCTCACCAGAGGTAGGGTGACAGGAGGATTCTCCTGCAGGGGTGTGTGTTCCTGTCCCTCAAGTCAGGAAAAGAACATGCATCATGGTCACAGTACAAAGAAAGGACAGAGCAGAGAGAAAGAAGAGATGGCTCATTGTTGATGTCATCACTTTGCAAAGTTTCCACAAGAAAGGCTTCCTCTGCAGAGTGGAGATTTAGGGCATTGGGTGGACATCACTAATATCTCTTTGGAGTTGTGACATCATTTCCCACAGAAACAATGACATCCTACCCAGATTTCTGCATAAACAGGAGGACAGCAGGTCTGGGAACAGGAGACTGTTGTACTTAAACTCTAGTAACCACCATGAAACCCTCATGAGATACGTCAGCCATGAGCGTCAGCCAGGATTTCTATGAAAAGACGTGGTAAAGAGCAATGGTTTGTATTTCTTCTGTCCATAGACCACCGCGCTTTACTACCCCGGGCAACTTTCAATCAATACGGATCATGTGAAACAAGCAAGACGAAGGCTGGAAGACTGAGCAGGGTCTCAGACACAAGAAGGCAGAGAAGAAGAGAGCAGGAAAATGGGCTACTCCGGAGACACAGAGGCCGCCTGCCCCACATTCAGAGGATCCACTCATTTGTAGCACAGAACTCCCTCTTATTTTGTGGATGGGGAACTAGGTGTGAGCTACTAAAATTATTCAGAAAACAAGTTTAAAAACAAAACGCATTAAAATACAATAATGAATGTTCCTAAAGTATTGAGTAAAACCAACCAGTTGGTAGTTCTTATGCCATTTGAAGCAGCTTGGCATATATTAAATTGTTTTCAACAGGACACTTTTCATTTTAACTGAGCCTGACATAAGCTAATAGTAAAATACCGATTTTGTTCATTGAGTTCTAGTCACTAAATGTCAGGGGAACAGGAGAAAGCCAGGCTACACTTTAAATCTGCTTGCAAGACCACATGCGAAGTGGCCAAGTGCCCTTCGGTGGATTAGCGTCCTGGGGCTGCAGGGATAGAAGACCACGACATTCTGGATGGCTTCAAGCAACAGAAATGTATCATCTTGCAGTGCTGGAGGCTGGAGGTCGGAAATCAAGGTATCGGCAGGGCTGTGCTCTCTTGAGATTCTGGGCAGAATCCTTGCTTGTCTCTTCCCAGCTTCTGGTGGTGGCTGTCCATCACTGGTGCTCCTGGGCTTGTGGCCCCACATTCTGGTCTCCGCCCATGTTGTCACATGTCCTTCTCCCTGTGTGTGTGTCTCCTTCTCTTAAAGGGACACCAGACCCATCAGATTAAGGGTCTATCCTACTCCACTGTGACTTAATCTTAACTCTTCACATCTGCAAAGACCCTATTTCCAAACAAGCTCACGTTCTGAGATACTGGTGGGTTCAGACCTCAACATGTCTTCTGGGGGGTACATAATCCTACCCATAACACCAGATCATTGGGATTTTCCTACACTGCTATCATTCTCTACAACGATTTTATCATTAAATACAAAATTTCTTAAATTTTAACTAATGAACACTCAAACTACATAATGCTTCCTTCCAGCCTATGGGAGAGAATCCCTTACACAAATGGGCACAAACCAAGTAAGCTCAGGTTAGGTTTGGATTTCCAGTGTTCAGTGAGATGGGCAGAATTAGGAGTGATTGTCAGAAAATCTTTCCAACCTGCGATCTTCACAATACTATGCTTGCTCATTTCACCTAAGTATTTGCAAATTGATTCTAAATATTAAGGGAGACAGCTATTAGTAATGGTAACAGAAGTGTATCGGTCAACATTTGGTGCCCACAGGGATACCTCTAGAGTCTCTCAAGTTTTGTGTACTTTGGTCCAAGCGAATGTTGGGGCCCATCCTGCACTCAGCAGCCTCATCTTCCTCTCTGCATAGCCCCTTCTGCAGGGCTACAGAAGGTACTGGAAGAAACTGCACACAGAGGGATAAAGTCAGGAATGGGATTTCAGCATGTGCTAAGCCAGTTGCCAACTGTTACTCTTACAGGAAAAACTCTAGAGTAAAAAGAACATTCTTGATTTTGATTCCGGCCACGATCTCTGGGTCATGAGGTCGAACCCCACACTAGGCTCCACACTTAGCTGGGAGTCTACTAGAAAGTCTCTCTTGCTCTCTCGCCCTCTGCCCCTCCCCCCACTCACATGCTCGTTCTTTCTCTCTCTGTCTCTAAAAATAAATAAAACTTTTAAAATATGCACATATTTGGAAGAAAAGAAAGGGAAGGTAGGATAGAGCCACTGGCTCTATTTTCTCCATGGTACTCCTGGAAAAGCCATGGGAAGCCATGAGTGCTGGGGTCCCATCTACTTTCCCCTCCCTGGGGTTATGGGACCCCAACCTCTGGTAGCCTTCAGACAGTCACCCATTCAGTGATCCCTTCGCCTGCTCAGTGGGCCTTCTCAGTGAGATGATTCCCATCAGTCACTGGAAACTTTATAAAAGTCAGATTCATAGGGTCTAATCTATACTGAAAACAGTCAAGATGGTGCCTTCCGAAACACAGAAGTCCTTGAAAGTGCGATTCCAGGCTCTACCTTCTACCTCCTGATAATAACTAAACACAATCTGTTACCCTTAGAAATGACTTTTTAGCCCAAAACCCTGGCCTTCTGCATTCCTTCTTCATGCTGTATTTTTTTTTCCCAAGCGACATTTCACATAACTGTTTATTTTGTTGTTTGTCTCTAAAATATAAGCTTCTTAAGGGCAGGGAGCCCGCTGTCTTTACAGATGAAACCTCTCCAGGGAATCTCCAAATCTCCATTTTTCCCTTCTCAGAGAAGGCTGTCGGCAATTATTCAACGGTCCAAACCAAATAAACCAGGAGTTATTCATGACCTTACCCATTTCCTCACCCCTCCATACTTCCAGAACATACACTGAGTTCGTTAACTTATCTCCATGAAAATACCCAAGAGCAATATTTCTCAAACTGTTTTTCTTTATCTCTCCAGGGAGGAGACTTTTCACAGTTTTTTCTTTTTTCCTGTATTTGTCTTCCAGTACCTGAGAATTTAATACTAAAGACTATATCTATGTTTATGTAGTGGATGTATATCTGTGCTTTTATACCTGAAAGTAAGATATTTTTGTACCTCAGGAGTCAATTTTTGCCTCTTTAGGGGCAAGATCGCCATGGTGAAGAGCGAGGCCTTAGTCAACATCATCACTGCCTGTCTGCTAGCCACGCCCACCACACCCATGTCCTCTTTGACCTTGTTTCTGAATGAAGCAGCCCTGGGCACAGATTAGTCTTCATTATACAACTGCAGCAAAATGACATGTCACTGGGACTATTTTCATACGATCAGTGAAACTTGCAGCGAAATCACAGTGATATTGTAGACCCAGATTGTACCATTTCTACCCTTAGGGCTACCCTCCAATTCACCCTTTAGGAATTATGGACAGTAATCTTTCAAAGTATTTATTGTTTCATGTTACTTTTTTTTAATAAAATTTTCAGTTTTATTACTATTTTTTAATGTTTTCTTCGAGAAAGAGAGTGTGCACATGTGGGGGGGGGCAGAAGGAGAGAGAGAAAGAGAATCTTAAGCAGGCTCCATGCCCAGTACAGAGCTCGATGTGGGGCTCAATCTCAAGGCCCTGAGATCATGACCTGAGCCCAAATCAAGAGTCGGATGCTTAACTGATGGAGCCAACCAGGTGCCCGTTTATTATTATTATTATTGATTGATTGATTGATTATAGATTGAAATCTGAGTATCTCAACGTGGTCTATAGAGCACACATCATCTATCTCTGCCTATGTTTGTAGCCATGCAGCTTTACAGGGTTGAACAAATACTCTCTTACTGTGATTGCCAAGTACACAGAGCATGAAGCATGATAAGAGCTAATACATTATTAGGGGTACAATCCCAGGGCTGCATGAGTGAGGGAAGAAAGGAAGCAGGGTATATTGTACACTAGAAACTAATATATATATGTGTGTGTGTGTGTGCGTATGTATGGAAGCAGGAAAGAACAGGAAGCAATGTCATTCAAGATGCCACCATGGGACCACTCCTTCATATCGAACCACAGAGAGATGTCTGCTTGGCTGCTTGCCTCGGACAGCCCATTGGAGGGAAGACGAGAAAGGAAATGCATTAGCTTGCTTCTTCCCGTGCCCTGCATCTCACTGGCTGAAGCTCACCTCGCAGGGAGTGAAGCCCCCTTCATTTATGGGGTGCAGCTCCCTATGCCTTTTGCACCTACATGAGAAGCCAGATCCCACGCCAGCGGTGCAATGTCAGAACCCAGTCCGGAGGTGGCAGGAGGCACTTGGCCACAGCTGGTAGGCATCAGCTGGAAGAATCCCAAAGTCCTGCCAGGAATCTATCAGCCATGGTGGCGACTGAGCCAGAGCCGATGGCTGAGGGTCTGGCATAGCGTGAGGACAAGAGAAGCTGAGGACATGCTTGGAGATTGGTCTGATTCACAGGCCCTCTCTGAGTTCGAAGCTTTCTGAACACGCTACTCTCCACCAACGCTCAGAGCACTTGCTTACCGTTGTGTTCTACAGGGCACCTTCCTTTCTCTTTATCTGAAATTAAAATGGATTTTCATCCCAACACCCATCCTCTTTCCAGAACTTCCTTCCTGAGGTTTTTGTACTGATTTTTTTTTGCCTTTGGCTAGTCATGAAGGTTTTCTCTTTGTAAGGGAGGAATCACAGATGCTGTATCCCTGAATTCTCCCCGCGCTTTTCTTTCTGAAGGAAAGATTAGCCTAGAATAAAGCCCTGGAGTCACACTTCATTTTCCTCCAATTATTATATATGTTGTTTGGCTTGAAATCTGTTCTTGAGATGTCTGCTGCTGAATTTCGTTTTGTTTTCCTTTCTTTCTCAAAGCTTCTCCATCATTTGTTTGGCTGCATCTAGACAGGAATTAGTCTTGTTTCGTATTTGTAAAAAAGAACCCCCAGTATTCTGATGCCTGAGATCTTCTCATTTTGGGGAGTGTCTGCCTATTTGCTCTTTATTCCTGATTGACCATAATGTTCGTGATTCAGATTTCTTTTCTTCATAATATTTTAGACCATGTTTCATAGATTTATGCAACTGGACTGTATTCTGGGGCCTCCTAACTTTTTTCCATTGTGGTTATTTTTCTCCTGAATGCCAATGCTTTATTGATCCTTGGAATTTAAAAACTTAACCTGGCTACATGTGGTGTTCATTTATTCTGAATCAATATCAGTCAAACATGGTGTGCTTTGAAATTTTCAGACTCAATCTTCCTTTATTTCAGAGAAATCATTCCCGGTACCTATGCCTGCCCCTTGTCCAGACCACCAAGTTCTATTAGAGATAATTTCTGACCTTCTTCTTTTTTCTTTTTTTTGCCGTATGTGTGTGTATGCATGTGTTTATGTGTATATATATTTTTTTTTGAGAGAGAGAGTGTGCACATACTCAAGCAGGGTGGGGGGAGAGGCAGAAGGACAGGGAGGGAGAGAATCCCAAGCAGGCTCCATGCCCAGCACGGAGCCCAACGCAGGGCTCGATCCCATGACCCTGAGATCATGACCTGAGCCCGAAAACAGTTGCCTCGGGGCACCTGGGTGGCCCAGTGGGTTAAGTCAGACTCTCAACCGACTAAGCCAGCCAGGAGCCCCATTGCCCGAAACATTTTAATCATTCTGTACTAGCTTGCTGCATCTTAAACATTTTCTTTCAAATCAAGCCCCAGATGTTTTATGAACTAGTTAGCAAATCATATCAGTAGCTACGGAAACAAACACTAAACATATCTGTTAGGCTCATGCTGGATAATAGATTCCATATCTGCATCACAAACAGTTAGGAACTAATCACATCGATTTCAGTGCCTAACCACAGAGAAAGGTAAAGTACATCTGTTACAGGGAGATTCTAGGTCAAGAAAATTCTTATTTCATCCAGAACAGCATGACCTGAATATGGTCCAGAATTGCACAGCGCTAAGTTCACCTGGGAGCCTGTTAGAAATGCCAGCATTCCGCATAATGTATACACTTGTCAAATCAGTATGTTGTACACCTGAAACTAATGTAACATTGTGTATCAACTATGCGTCAATAAAAAATAATAAAATTTAAAACTAAAATAAAATTTCTAATTTGTTCTTAGTTCTTTTCTTGTTCTAAATACATATTTCTCTCTCTCTCCCTCTCTCTCTGTGTGTGTGTGTGTGTGTGTGTGTGTATATAAAATCCCAGGTCTCTGTACTAAATCAGAATCCAGGTCTTAGCCACTCTCAAGCTGAACAAACACTGGATTAGAACAGTACTGTAGAACAGTCAGAGTTGGAAATAAGGGAATTAATAGTTATGGGAAAATAAAACGGATGGTTAGTAGAGGTGGCGGAGGGTTCGAATCTCCAGGATGTGCTGCCTCCACTAGAACAAGAGAGAATAGGGGAGCAGAAGCAGATTTGTGCAGTAAAGATACGCATTCAATTATAGACACATTGGAATGGAGACAAAGTAAAAATAAAAGTACTATACTTCATCCTGGAAGGGATCGTAGGAACTCCGAAACTGAGCGATATTTCCAGGGAGGTGGCAAGAAATAGAAGCACCGTGACTACGGGCAGAGCCAGAGTAGCAGCCACACGTTGGAGGCAGGCGGGCAGGATGGAGCCACCCCAGGAACATGACAGAGGCAGAGAGACAGGGAGATGGCGATCTGCCCATCAAGTGAGGAGGAGAACTGCAGAACACACGGCGGTCAAAGCGCCTCCAGTTTTGTCTTTGCGAGGGGAGCAGAGCAGCTGTACGGATGTGAGACTCAGTCACTTACAAAGTCCAGCACGCATATTCTTCTTTTATTTATTATTATTATTTTATTATTATTATTAATTTTAGAATGAGAGAGAGAGAGCTCATGAGTGGGGGGAGGAGCAGACAGAGAGGGACAAGCAGACTCTGCACTGAGCACAGAGCCTAACACGGGACTGGATGCCAGGACCCTGAGATCGTGACCTGAGGGGAAATCAAGAGTCAGATGCTTAACCCACTGGGCCACCCAGGTGCCCCCAGGCATATATATTCTAACGGAGTTGCCATTTGCCATTTTGCCTCTTTGCTCTGAGAAGACCTTCAAAGAAATAGCTTATAAAACCGCAGCACCGTCGTGGCCCAGATCATGAGCCTTGCCCTGGCTAGACTGCCAATCAGAGAGAAACAGGAGCAGCAGTTAGCAGACCGGGGACGTGTCCGGGAAAGGCCCACTGACTCAGGGGGGTGGCGGCCAGCAGGGAAAAGCCATTCGAGCGGCAGAAAGCACCAGGAATTGCACTATTAACAAGGTCTATTTGACTTCGATTTTTAGATAATACTGACAAATAAAATAAACCAAATTTCAAATGGCTATTGGCAGGTGTTCTCCAGTTCCTGTTAATTCAAGTAAAATCAAGGGGGGAGTAAATAAACATATCCCCAGACGTGGATGCCCAAACCCAAGAGAGCAAACTGATTTTATTAGCAAGTTAGAAAGCACTCTGCTTCGTGTTGTTCACGAGGAGTGCTACACCCAGGCTCTACCAGCTGGGCATTTATAAATCCCTGGATGAGGTCCAGCCCGTGCTGCAACGGGGCCTGGAAGGACCCCGGTCACGTGTGCTCAGCATTAGCTTTCATATCAAAGAGGAGGAATGTTCCTGGTTTGTCTGGACAGAGCTCTCCTGGGAAGATATAAATAAAAGACCAGCAACATGAGCCTTTAGTGTTTTAAGTCAGAATCTCTGATCTTTGTCATGCCTACTTGTCAGGAAGTTGTTCAGCTCTTCACAGGGGTAGTGAAAATAGACCGGCATTTTGGACTATTCTTTCCAATATGCCATTTTCACATTTCAATTCCTTGGAAATAAAGAAGAAATCTATATGCTGGATCATTAACAATAATATCCTTTTAAAAGAGATTTTATTCTAAATAAAAACTTAGAAAAGAAGGCTTTTCCTTCAAAATGTATTAATCAGGGCTATAAGAGATACATGAAGGGGCACCTGAGTGGCTCAGTCAGTTAAGCATCTGCCTTCGGCCCAGGTCATGATCTTGGGGTCCTGGGATCAAGTCCCACATCGGGCTCTCTGCTCAGCAGGGTATCTACTTGAGAACTCTCTCTCTTTCTCTCCCTCTGCCCCTCTCCCCCGTTCATGTTCTCTCTCTAAAATGAATAAGTAGATCTTAAAAAAAATAAAAGAGACACAAGAGAAATGACCCGTTTCCATCATGTGGGACACAGCAAAGAGATGGTCATCTACGAATGAGGACGAGGACTCTCACTGGGAGACAGACCAGCTGGCACCTTGACATGGAACGTGCAGCATCCACAATGGTGAGAAACAGACTTGAAATTTAAAGTATCCCCCACCCCCTGGTCTACGGTATTTTGTTACAGCAGCCTGAACTGACTGAGACACAAATCGAAATTAAAGTACCAGGACAATGCCATTAGAAGTCCTCGGAAGCTCACTACAAATCCTTATAAACACAAGGAAGCAAACATCACCTTCCTTCAGCCTCGGTTGTAGAAGAGGTCAGAATTCTCAGGCTGAGGCCTCAGGCTGCCCCGCCCGGACCCTCCGAGGCCTGCTCAGGACCACCTCATCTCCCATTTGCCATCCCCACTCCAGGTACTGGTGAGAGACTCACAGACCCCCTGGAATTCCGTGAGGTCTCTATTCTCTGTGGCACCAACCAGAACAGTGATGGAGAAAAACTAGGGTAACTTTTGGAAAGATCCAGTTCGCTCATTCCTCAGTCTACCCCACACCAGGCACTCTGTGAGCATTGAGGATAAAAATGGCAGAAAACAAGCCATGATTCCTTCTATGCTCTGGTGAATAAGACATATACTGCAATGGTAATTCTCTGTCTCCTCTTAAAACACAACAAAGGTAACCTCGCGACCCCCCAGGCTCCCATCAATCCTCTCCGAAGCCTTCCTCATCGGGGACATCCCACCTCACTTCCTCCCTGCTCCTCCCTCAGATGGACCTTCAGGGGTACCAATGGCCTCCTCTGGGGATCCCAAGGTCACGTCTTTGTCTTTACCTTACCTGACAACATGGTGGCCCCGCCCACAGCTGGCCACTCCCTCACCTCTGCCGTGTCCCTCCTCCTGCAAAGCCAGGTCTTCCTCCTGAGTAAACTCTCAGCTTAAACATCACCTCCTGTGAGAAGCCAACCCTCATCAAGAGGTCAAGTACAGGAGCCTCCCCGGCTCTTCTAGCCCACGGCCCTATTCACATCCACTGCGTAAGCCTGTCACACCTCTCTGTCACTTCTGGCAGTGGCTGGTTGATTATGCGTTGTCCTCAGGAGAGCAGGACGTTGCCAGTCGGCTGCTCACCATCTGGCCCATCACTGCTCCTATGATCCACAAAATAGTAAACATCCAATAAATCTTGGGACTTTATGAATAAAACCAACCAAGTGATGGATATAAAATATTATAAAAGAAAATGGAAATTGTATTCTTTGAGAAACTGGGGATTCCACAGGGCACTGGATGGAGGATGTGGACGTGGGGGTGGGCGCCGTGGTGCGGGAGCCTGTGGGAGGACCTGAAGGCAAGGAAAAGCTGAGACACGGTCGCGGAGGCTGGCCTCGGGCCCCCTGCCCTGTCTGTGCCGTAAACCAAGACAGGACTGCCTCCAATAAGCTGATGACATTGGAAACCGGAAATGTCTAGTGGTCATCGATAATGTGATCAACAGTGTTGCCTATGTTTTCTTTAAAACAATTTGTTGTTTATGCCCCCAAACATACTGTTCAAATGCTTGTATCTACATCCCACAACAGGAATATCTTGTGAGCACTGTTTTGAACCAAATGAAAATCATGATGACAATCCCAGGATAATATCACACCCAGCAGTGTCCTCTAACAAATTCCATGGTCTTAAACGATGCCAGTGAAAAAGGTCTTGCCAAGAAAAAGACTTATTTTATGAGTAGTTAAGAAATAATAATGAAGAAATTAAGCATTGTCTTCCTGACTAAAATCAGGACTGATGTAATGCAATAAAGAGAGTGAAACGGAGTTTCCTGTGAGAAGCACAGGGTGATGAGGCCACGGCTGTTCTGAGGGCTTTGCTGGGGGAGGAGAGGCCCCGACTCACAGCCTGACGCTGACAGTGCACATTCGGAATGTGAAACACGGAAGGGAAAGGTGGTCGAGCACTCAGAGGCGGCGCCAACTCCTACCTGTGGCCAGATAGATGACGTGGACCAGCATGTCCCTGCCCTGCACCACGTCCACGGCCATGTAGGAGAAGCGGCTGTCGTCCTCCATGAAGGCGGGCACCGAGCTCACCGGCTGCACCACCTCATGCATCAGAATGAACCTCTGAGCGTCCTGCAGGCTCCTCTCCGTCAGGTTCATGTACTGGCCCTGGTCCATCGTGCCGCACTGCAAGGGAAAGCAGGCCGTTACGGGACACCCACAGGCCACCTGGACACCCATGGTCGATCCTGGCCACCCAGCCAGAGGGGACACAGCAACTGAGTCACTGCCTCGTGCAAACACACGCATTTCTCTATTTCCCCCGAAGTCCCCATCCTTGGTGTCCCTCCCATTCCAGATTTGAACTGATTGCATTTGGGGAGTCGCTTGACTCCATCATCAATGGTCAGCCGTTAAAAACAAATAAAGGGGGAGTCAGTGTTGACTTTAACTTGAACACCGGTGCAGAAAAATTTCCCGTCTCCTGTTGCGTCACATGGGAGCTGTCTGGCCACGTGCCCACTCTTCCATCTGTCTGATAAATCAGCTACTCAAATTGAAAATGCAGCAATCGGGAACATCATATAGCTCGAATACTTTCCCTACCGGGATGGTGGGTCTATGAGTAAGATATAGGTTCCATGGAGATAGAATTGGGCCATTTTTACCTGTAAATGATGTAATATTATTTCAGGATTTTCCACCTGGGCACAAGACACTGCTGGCCTTGCTGCTTTGTGCTCACGCTCCAAGCCAGAGTGAGGCAGGAAGGGAGATGGGGAAAGAGAAGGGTAAGAGAAGAAGGGAAGGAAAGAGACGTTCAGACAGAGGCGCTGTCGTGAAGAAAAGTCAGTAGATGCAGGGGGAAGATCGGGTCTGGCCACTTGTGAGAAGTGCAGCCAGGCTGTGGTGTGCAGAGGCGGGTGGGCGGTGCATAGAATGGGTTTTGGCAAGGACGAGGTAGAAAGAGGGGTGGGAAAGACAGAAAAGCTCTCTTGGGGCAGAGCACACTATCAGAAAATCCTCCCCACCTTTCTCATCTCTTTCCTAAGCTTAAATCCCGGCACCCACAGAGGCTGATCCTCGCCAGCGCCTGCCCTGAGCAAGGTTGACGGCCGTGGATCTCTCTGTCCGTACCACATGAGACGACCCGTTAGCCCACGTCATCTCTAATGCCTGGTTTCATAACAAGTGCGAGGTGCAACACTGTACGATGGAAATGGCTTTTCTAAAATAGATGATATTTTTATAGCACCAGATACAGTGTTCTACATGCTATAAAATGATAAGCTGGGTATAAAATTAGAGATTATCAGAGAGACCTGGATTCCAAGTCTGGTCCAGTGCAACACCAATGTCACACATCCCTGCAGGGGCAGCCCATTTGCCAGGTGATGGGACGCCATGCAGTCGGGTGAGTGGTCAGCTCTGTCACCCCGGGAGCCATGCGGTCTCAGGTAAGGCATTGCCTCTCAGCCTGTCTCGATCTATAAAGTAGCTGGAAAAACACTTGCGCTGCTCCCTCCACAGGGCAGTGGTGAGGCCAACTGAGATCATCAGTGGAAAGCATTTGTAAATTAATTGAAAGCACTTGGAAATGCCAAGGAACAAAACAGTGTGCCTGGCACAGAGAAGCCATTCAACCCATGGTAAATTTGTCTTGTAGCAGGACAGCAATTCTATGGTCCACTGAGCTGCAGTGGCCAGAGGGAAATGCATGAATAAATAAAGGATGGGATCCGTGGGTGAATACACAAGCAGTTGCTAGTGGGGCAGGGGGCTGAGCTAGGAGATTTCCCATAATCATCACATTTAACGGTAGCACTTAAGAGATAGGGACAGTGCCTGTTAGCAAATGTGTGACACAATGAAAGCTCTCTCCCAGACTTGGTCTGAGGTCTACGCAGGTGAGCTCTCATCAGAGAGTGACTCTGTATTTGGCAGTTTCCTCTTCCTGAAATCAAGGGCAATATTGAAACACAGGTGGCCTTTAGCTATCTACTTGCTCGGGGAAGTTTTACACCAGGCTTTGTGTTGTATGCACAGTGTTTTTTTAAAAAATGGCATCACAAAAACCAGGAGTCTTAATACAAAACTGAGGACCTCCAGCTGCTCTTGAGGACTCTGGAATTCTGGGAGACCTGGGAGGCCTTGATGGGCTAGAGCTGTAGGACCACGGATCTGCCTTTGTCCTCCTTACCCTGGTCCCCATATCTTAAGTCATCAATCAGAAGTGCCACTGTGAATACTGTGATTTGTAAGAAATACATATTTGGTCTTTGTCCTCTTTCCCACAGAGAGCTCCTTAAACAATGGAAATCTCCTAAGTGTGAGGAGCAGTAAAGGTGCCTTTTGTTATGTTAATGAAGTGACTCCTGGGCCATAGCCCCTGGTAACCTCAGGGTGGAAGCCCATGGACAGGAGGCCCAACCATGTGAGTAGAGGGTAGGAGTGTTCAGTCCACCCCAGATCTCCAGGGAGGGGAGGGCAGTTAGAGGTTCAGTTCAATCACCAACGGCCAATGATTTAATCAATCACGCCTATGTAATGAAGCCTCCATAAAAAACCAAAAAGGACAGGTGGTTTTCAGGTTGGTAAACACGTAGAAATTTGGGGGGAGTGGTGCTCAGAGCGGGCATGGAGTGCCTTTCCCAGACCTTGCCCTGTCCATCTCTTCCAGTGGGTTGTTCCAGAGTTAGGTCCTTTTATAATAAACGGGTCATCTGGTATGTAAAACATTTCTCTGAGTTCTGTGGGCCCCACTGCAAATTAATTGAACCCAAGGGGGAGGTCTCTGGAACTTCCCATTGGGAACCAATGGGTCAGAAGCACAGGTGACTACCTGGACTTCATTAAGATCAGCATCTGAAGTGGCGAGGGGGTGGGCAGGAGCCTTGCGGGACTGCTTCTTGCACCTGTGAGATCTGATGCTATCTCTTGGTAAACAGTGTCAGAACTGAGTTGAATCGTAGGACACCCAGATGGTGTTGGAAAATTGCTTAGTGGTGTGGAGAAAATTCCTACACATTGGAATTGGGTAGCAAAATCATTGGCCAAGAACTAATTTTGAACTATACTCTATAACGTCTTGGTTTATTTTGCCAGCCTATAATAAATATCTCACCCTAGGATGCTTTTTCAACTATTTTGAAAGCTATTTAGATTTATAGTATATATTTATTGGCTCGTAAGTAACCCACCTAGCTCTCTAATGGGCTGCAAATTCTCTAGCTGTGCCTTATACACTGGGTTCCTGCAGTGTCTATGTGACAACTTGGGGACTTGGCGCAGGAGGGAAACAATACAAAGAGTCATGGTCCTCAAGTGTGTTACAAACCACAGTGGCTGTCTTGCTAACGCTTCTGAAAGTAATAAGGGTTATCATTATACTAATTTTTTAATGCAATAGTATTTGGATTTTCGTTTGTTTCTGAGACGATAAACCCATCCTCATCCTGGCTTGCCGGAGCTTTGCACAAGTCCACAATCACCCAGCCTCATGCTTAGAGCGCCTGATCTGAATGGCACTCCTGCTCCCATCTTGCTGCAAACGCACACTGTGTATCAAAGGGTCCTGATGACACGACTGACCCCTCCACCTGGTCCAGCAATGGCTTCTTCATCTGCCTGAGCACTTTAAAGGGTCTGTTTTCCATTTTGGCTCCATCATTTCTGATGGAGTTATCAAAACGGCACAGAAAGTTCTGGAGTCTGTCCACTGGTCTGGACGGTGTTTCCTGTTACTGACCAATGCTTTTCCTTGTGAAGCTCAGGGCTGGGATGCCTTTGGGCAGTGCAGACTCTGACCAGGTAGCTTTCCCAGCACTGCCCACAGTAGTTTCTAGAAGGCAACTGATACAAATACTAAACATTTTTCACTGTTTTGTTATTGTTTTCAATATTGCAATTTCTGTATCAAATCTTGAAAAATGATGCATTGTCCCTCCTAACCCATTCTTCTTCCTGAACATGAATTATATTTTTGCTCCTCTAACTAATTTGCTGGTTCGAGTCACAAGCGCTGCATACAATTCCAAACATCAGTAGGCAAACAAGAATAAAAAAAAAAAAAAATAGAACCCCTTCTCACTGCCAGTTACTGCAAACAGAAGGACGTCTATACATAACTAGCGGAGAGATCCCTGGTTCAAAATGTAGTCCCACCCTGTGCCAGCTCGATGGCCTCACGAATGTCAGTCAGGATGCCTCTGCTGACACAGTTATCAAATATGGTAAACCGAAAGAAAATCCTTGGGACATATTTGTACCAGAAATAATAGAAGGAATCATTATCTATAATTTTTGTTCCCTGCAAATCTTAAATTCTACCCAAACAAGTCCAGCCCAGCTAAGCACGCTTCCTGCCTGGAACGTATGCCACATCTCCTCAAGCTTCACTGGTTCTATGGCACAGACCTATGCCCATCTCATAAACGTGAGTAAGCCCTTCACTGTGACACTGGCATTATAAAACCAGACGCCCGCGGCCTTTGGAAATGAGGGATTTTGTGGTGTGCTACAAATATATTCAGACAAAGGGGCTACAAGTTATCACTGCCTGGAGGTGGTAAGGCATCACGGGCTTATTAAGTCACTGTTCATTGTGAAGACTTTTGCAATAGAAACTCTAAGGCATTAAAAGTACCCTATAAATATAGTGGGCATCTTTGTTAATTTTTTTTAACTTTTGGGATTTTACAAAGAACTTTCTTAAAGGGAATGATCTATTTCACCTTCAGGATTTTACGAAGGGCCTTTATAAACAGTTATGTTGCACGCCAGCATCCAGGGTCAGGGTGGAATTCGGGTGCAGAGACTCAGCAGAGGGCCAGCGTTTAGCTAATAATGACATAAATGGTCTATGTCGCGAGGAGCTGGGGCTACTTGAGATTTGGTTCCCGCTAAACTGTTAGCTCTCCTGACCCATAATAGGAATTTCTTTGTCTAGTACTGAGCTTTCTTAGTAACAGGGCTGGGGTAAAACACATAAACCCGATCCCTCGGTTTCCTGACTTATAAAGTGCGGATGACGATGCCCACCTTACAGACTGGGGAGAAGAGAGAGCAACAAGCACATAATAAAGCATTTAACACAATGTATGACACCCAGAAGGCACCCAATAAATGGTCCCTAAGAGTCATCCTCTCCAAACACTTTCTACAGTCACCGAAGCACATTAATTGATATTATCAAAGTTTATCCCTAAAATATTCCTGTGCCTCCACATCCCGTCCTCCTCGTCTGGCGAGAATGAGTGATGGAAGATGCTAACTGAATGCTCAAGTAAACCAGGAAATAGTAAAGAGCATGTAAAAACCACCCATCTATCCCCAATCCCATGCTTTTAAATAAAAACGAAAATGAAAATGAAAAGAAAACCCTCTTTCAAAACAATTAGAGCTGAATGGTTCCTGCCAAAGTCCAAGTATAAAATAATTGAACCTTTCCATACTCCCAGTTTTCTGAAAAGCCAATGTGTTGAGATGATAAACCATCCAGAACTTGGAGGCCTCAGCTGCTAATGAGACAGTGTCCTCAGCCTGATTATCTGCACTGAGG
This sequence comes from Ailuropoda melanoleuca, assembly GCF_002007445.2. Classification (NCBI taxonomy): domain Eukaryota; kingdom Metazoa; phylum Chordata; class Mammalia; order Carnivora; family Ursidae; genus Ailuropoda; species Ailuropoda melanoleuca. The sequence goes on along the minus strand of NC_048220.1, from coordinate 140,534,467 downwards.
CTCAGCGCCCCTCTCTCTGTGGGAGAGTTTGCTACTCATCACAGCACTGTTGCTCCAAGCAACGTGATGAGCACAGAGTTAGAACTTGGCGGTACAAAAATTACACCCCTGATGAGGGTAAAGGTGATCCTATGTGCATTCGGGGCAGAAGGGAAGCCCTCAAGGGAAGCCTGCTGCTGTGGACTGAATGTTTGTGTCTCCCCTGAATACATAGGTTGAAGCCCCAATCCCCCGTGTGGCTCTTTGGAGATGGGGCCTGTAAGGAAATAATTAAGGTTAAATGGGGTCACAAGGGTGGGGCCCTGATCCCACAGGATTAGCGTCTCTCCCCACTCACTGAGGAATGGCCACATGAGGACACAGTGAGAAGGTGGCCCTATTTAAGCTGGGAAGACAGTTCTCACCAGAAACTGAATCAGCCAGAACCTTGACCTTGGACTTTCAGCCCCTAGAACTGTGACAAAACACAGGTCTGTCCTTCAAGCCACCCAGTCGGTGGTATTTTGTTATGGCAGCCTGCACGGACTCATACACCTGCTGGCCGACCAAACATGAGAAAATCACACAACTTCCTTGGGTCTCAGCTCCTTCTGAAACTGGGAGATGAGAGTAAATGACGTACGGAGCCCCTTATAGCTCAAACATCCTGTAATTTTGTGATTCATAAACTAATGGCCACCATCTGCTCTGCTCCCCCCACCCCCAGCTGCACCATCACATCTTGCTCACCCCGACAGGAAATCTCGCCACAGTCACCAATTAGTGCTCTAATTCTGTTTGTGCGTCTCCACTGCTCTGTGCCCTGGGCTCCATTCACTATGCTGTCATTCATTAGGGACCAGAGCTTGTGGGACACAGAGTCCACCATCATTAGCACTAATTGAAGCTTAGATTCCCAGCCTGCTGCTTTATGCTGGCCTTTTTCAGTTCCGCCTCGGGCGTCCCAGCTGACAAAAGGCCCCTTTCCAGCCCAGGCACCTCCGTTGACAAAAGGCCTCGGCCCACTTCCATGAGCTGAGCCGAGTGCGGGCCTGTCGTGAGGGCTGGGGGAGCTCCCAGCTGTACGGTGCATGCACTGGGGTTTCAGCTGTTACCAGACTGTCTACATGAGGTTCTGCTTTCTAGGGGACCGAGTGCCCCGCTGCCCCCCTGAAATTACCTGGAAGTTGGGGTTGGGGTTGGGATAGGGCAGCCAGGCGGAGCGTGAGTTCTCCTGGTACTTGAAGGGCCCGTTGAAGACCTGGGAGATGGCGCTGAGGTTGAAGACGCACACGGCCGAGGCGGCGATGCTGTTCCTGGGGGACCGAGGAAGAGAGAAGGGGAGGCAGGTCAGAGAGCCCTGGAAGGACGCTGTGCCGCGCAGGCACCTTCCGGACGACTTCAAGACCACCATCTCCCAAACACCCCAAGGATGAAGTCGAAAGACTGACTGGTGTGGCTCTGTGGTTTCTTTGTGGAAGCCCACGCACTTCAGTGGGGAAGCAAGGCTATTTAGCAGTTACGACACTTCTCATCCTGCCGGACGGGATTAATTCACTCAGCCACAGCGAGCGCGACAAAAGACTGTGAAGAACTGCACGGGAGGTCTTCTCAGTTCTGGAGGAAGCAGACGCTCTCCTCCAGGGGCCGGAGCCTCCCCCCGTCCCGCGTGGCTCTCGACCCAACCGTTCCTCGGGTTCCTCTAGACAGCTGTGGGGCCCACTGCTGCTGCTGCTTTTTTAAAAATCCCCCAGATAGTTGTGTTCATAATCTTCCAAAAAATAACCAACTAAAAGCATTTTGCAAAAAAGTGCCTGTCAGAGACCCTTCCTTTCTTTTTTTTTTTTTTCCTTCATTTAAAAAGCATTTTAAATTCAAAGAGTCAGAGAGAAAAACCTGACGTAGGAAATCTTGAAACCTCAAATCCGAGCTCAAGCTCCACAGAGGGAGCTCTAAATGGGAGGCTCGCAGGAGCTCCGTGCCCTTTTACGAAGTGTGGCAACAGGGAAATATTGTCCGGTGAGGTAAATCTGCATTTTCGAGCACAGCTCTGGTTTTCAGCCTCTGGGGGGCGCCAGTTTTAGACACCCGGGAACAATACGGTCAAACCTTCAGAGACCCACACTGCAGTCCTATGCTGCCGGACTCACGGCCAAGGGGCTGAGACAACCACCCAGTCCTGGGGCAGAAGGAGCTAGAACAGTGAACTCTGTCTGCACTCCCAGCACGAAGAGACCATGATGACAAGGAGGCAACCCAAAACTGTGATCAGAAGCACAGAGAGCTTGGCTGCAGCGTGAGGAAGCCATCCAACGCAAAGCCGGGCAAGAATTAACCGGCTGCCTCGGATCATCACTTTCTTTCAATCTGGGGCAAATCTTGTTGAGAACGTGGTCATCTGTCCAGAGGGTAAGATCAAGGCTGAGATACAAGAGGGAGGAGAGGAGGGTTCTGTTTTGGGACTAGAAACGGATGATTCAGAAAGTTGTTCCCAAGACATGGTGACAGTAAGTGTTGAGGGAAAGGGACGATCCAGCCATTCTGTCTCTGCCCGTACGGACACTACATACTGGGGGGTTTCCAACATGATGGGCACCTGCAACACTACACAAGCCGTCTGGAACAGTCTGAAACTTATTTTTGTGAGTTTCTAAATTGACCATTCACCACTGGAATGGCCCAGATGTGGTACTTATATAACTTTTTAAATGGTTCATTTTTGCCCAGAGCCAGGGGAATGAACAGCTAAGTAAGTCAAGCTCCCATTGTGTGTAAAATTGATGTCAACTCAGCAACTGAACATTCATCTTGCGCGGCCAACAATATTTCTTAAACCAGGTTTTGGAAAGCAAATCAACTTCAGAAACTATAAATTGATTTTCTAAAAGAAACTTATCAAGGAGGGAAAACAACCTCTAGGGTTGAAAACCAGGTTTACAATAAGATGGTCGCAATGGGGTAGGGGTGGGTGGAGAGCCGTCTATTTCTGTCTTATTCTTCTAACTTCATGTCAGAAAGAAGACTCTTCGTGGAGTAAATGTTATTATCGAGCAGCTGTTAACATTTAAACTCAGTAGGGGAAAGAGCAAAAGAGTAACAGGGAAGGAAGAGCAGATGAAGTGAGTCTCCAGCAATTTCTGTAGGCTTCTCCAATTCTCCCAGGACTGTGAGGTTTCCCGGGACACGGGGCTGCCCTCCACTCCGAAGCCAGGACAATCCACACAAGTCAGGGTGGCTGTTCACCCCACCCTTTACCAGCACGTTCAACCCACCCTGATTCAGGTTTTCTGCACACTGTTAGGTCACCAGATTAAGATTTCAAAGACGGTTCAAAGCAGAGCCTACACTCTGGACCACTGTGACCACCAGCAAAAGGGAACCCAGAGTGTGAGTAGGAAAAGACAATCTGTTGCCCCTGGGGGTGGGGTGTGATTCTGTTGAGTCTTTCAGGGCACAGCAGCTAAGAATACGAAATAAGTGTGGGTCATGCCACACTCCTCCAGACTAAGAGTGAAAGAAAGACCAGGAAACTTCCCATGCTTTCCCTGGTCCAAATTTTGTCAGTTCTGGAGCTAGGAGTAACTCCCCTCCAGAAAAAAGAATATTTTGAACATATAATCATCATTTTAGAAATGCCTGCCCAAGTTAGCCATGTCCGGGAACAATGGTTTAAAACATAGCTACAGGAAAGTGAGAATGTGCATTTCACATATGAGCAGAGATTCAGGCCTGAGTGACAGCATCTCAAAGATCAGACTCTTGAGACAAATTATGCACAAATGCATGACTTGCATGTAGGAAAAAAAAAATGCATCTGATTACGTACCAGCATTTCAGAAAGCACCCAGAACACACTGGCAAATCAGGAAGGGGAAATTAATGGTCAAATTAATTTGATGCTACAATTACCTAAGGAGAGATTGAAACTTTTTTGCTTCACTTTATTTTCCTAATACCAGTCTCAGAAATCACATAATTGTTTGCATAATATTTAATTCATACTCAAACATTTATTTGGCCATTAGCCCAGTAAAATAAGAAAGATTTCCTTTAAAGCAACTTTCCAACCTCAGAGGTCAAAGAACAGTAGACTCATTCACCATGAACGGAGAAGCGGGGACAGAAATTGCTTTTCCAGTTACTTACACGTTGGTGGTAAAGACGCCGTAGACCAAATCCAGCTCGGGCAGGAAGAACGTACTCTGCAGTTCATTGTAGTAGAAGGGGACCTCGCCGGGCCGGGAGCAGTTCAAGCGAGCCTTCATGAACGTGGTCCAGGTGTCCTCCAGCAGGAACCGCCCCCCGATGTCATTCTTACAGACCCGGGCAGCTCTGGAGAACACGGTTTTCCCACAGTCGTGCTCCACGGCATTTTCTCGGAAAAAGAAGTAGGTGAAATTCCCGATGTCATAAGATGACACGAAGTTTGGTTCTGGAGGCCAGAGGAAAGAAGGCAAGTGTCAACATTCATCTGATGTTTCTTTACGTCTTACCTCCTCAGTATGTTGTCCAAGGAGACGTGGGTTTGTGCAGACAACACACCCAGGTTTTGAGGGATGCATGGGAGCCCCATGAGCAGCTCAGGGATCTGTGCTAAGAGCAGAACTCAGGACACAAGTTCCAAGGGAGGAGAAATCGCCCACACGATTCCACACATAAGCATCCCGAACGAACGCAGCCCTCAAGTCACAGAACGTTAACGCCATCAAAACTGGACAGCAGCATTTGCAATACACTTGAAAGCAACACATACTACTTATCTATTCTCACGTGACCTTCAGAAAGCATGGGAGAAAATGAGATTACACATATGCAAAGGGATTCAGAAGATAGGAGTCTAGTATCACGTTTGTGTAGAAAACAACAAAATTCTTTGATCTTACTTGTACAACGTGAGTATGACTGACATGATTTATGTGCTTTCAGGGAGAACTTGAAGACAGTTTTCACTTGTGAAAACCGAAGCAAACACTGAAACTATCAGCTTAGTGTCCCGAATTCGCTTTAACAATTCCTGTTACTATGGTGACCGTGGAACTGCGAGGACCAGCCCTTATTTTCTTACTTTTGGGTGGCTGGGAAATCCACATAGAAAGAGGGGAGTGTATGGAGATGGGGTCGTTGCCTTCCAGCTTTCTGGTCTCAAAATTAGCTTAAAAATAGGGATTCAGAAATGACAAAATCGTGGCAAAATCTTTGCTTAATCACCAAGCTCATTAGGAGTTTAGGAATTTGATAGTTTGTCAACTGAATTTCACATTTAGCATTCAAAGTGCTAACTTCAGAGCTTCTTATTTGAGTTCTCTAATGATAGAGACGATACCCTTTCAGACATGGAAACACCTTAACATTTATCTTGAAAAATTCTACTGACCAGGTTTGATTCTTACCCTTTCCTCTACTGCTAACGGCTTTCTATTCAATTATCAAGTGTCTGGATTTTATGATGTCTTTACAATAATACAGCAATAACATTTTGTGTTCAAAATTAATGGAAAGATACATACAGCACTATATCCACAAGGACACATTTCAGGGACAATTAGTTTTTGGGGGCGATTCAATTGGCCTTGTACTTTGCCAGATCCAATCAGATTGTACCAACAGACATGTTAATGGTAGGACTACCATAAGTATGTTTGGCTACAAGACAACCCATTAGCGTTAAAAGTAAGACACACAACAGGCTCACCTCAGATCTGAAATGTAGGCATGGAGGTGGTGCTGACTACTACTCTTCTATCCAAAAAACTGTTGCCAATTTTGAATTAACACATATATTAGGTATCATCACAAAATGCCTCATTTTAACTCAACTGTACATCGTAAAGGTGTAAGGATGACTCTAGGTTGTATAGGTTGTACGTGCAATGTGTTCTTCTCAGTCCATGATATTGTTCTTAAATCATTTAATTATGTCAAGTAACAGAGACATCAATAAGGACTATTTTTCATTTACAAACTGTCGAACATCCTATTAGATCACTGTTGCGTTAGACTGAAATGGGTATAAAGAAAACTAGATCACATTGAAATGTATGCGATGGAAGTTAGATGTATTTTCTGTACAGTATGCTTCCATATCCAAGAGAGATGCTCGCAGACACAGGAGGTGATCTGTGTTTTGGGAACGTACAACCAAATAAGGCGGCAATTTTTGAATCTGTGTTCACTGAGCCTCCAAAAGAGAATGACTTGTTGAAGGAGACCCAGCAGCAAAGATACGGAACAATTACAAAACTGTATTGGTTTCTAAAGAAAATATTCACTTATATTTCTAATTCTAAAGAGAAGACTAAATCATTTCATGATATGTCCTGTACCGAGGCTCTACAATCAGACTGTAGTTTGATCATTGTACTACAAACAAACAACAAAAATTATCACGATCGTCATGACAACAGCAACCACAGAGCTGACCTAAGATGGAGAAAACAAAGAAAGAAGGTGCAGGACAGGATGTGTCTCGCCTGGGGCTATGGTCACCCACACAAGTGGATGAGGTGTGGGCAGAGTCCACAGGATCCATGAAACACCCTCACAAAGACCTGTTCCTGCTACTCATTTGAGGACACACAGCATGGAGACCAGAGTGTATGTCTCTAGGAAGTCCTGAGCAAGAAAATGAGAAGCTGCAAAGATAAAAAGATCTGTCACGGTTTCTTCCCATCAAAGCTGAGTCTATAATATAAAAAGTTACCTACAGAGCAGTAATGCTACCGGGCCAGGCTCTTGACTCAGAGCTTCACATTCATATGCTCCTTCAACTCATAGGAATCACAGCGGTAGGTGCTGGGCTATTATGAGTAAACTGTCCACGTTCACACAATTAGCCATGGGGAGGCATGGGCTGGGGGTTACATCCTGAATCCCCCGGACAGTCTGACCTGAGAGCCTAGGCACTACACTGAAAAAAACAATGGGCTACAAGAGAATAATTGACTATATTAACGATTTTCAAGAATAAAACTCAGTATTCTGGATGATGCTTTAGAAACCAAAGTGGGGAAGAGGTTGACTCTGAAATGCCCAGATGAAACTTACCCTGCAGCTGTTAGGGACATCAGGAATGACACGGAGAAGAAAAAGACGGAAGAAGGAGCCAACAATCCAAGGGCTTATTAGGCAAGAGTACTGCTGGGAAGCATTTGCCCAATTCCAGAGATGACGTTCCAAATGGTGCCACCGCAGCCCCGGAAAGCCAGGGAGTGACTGTTTATTCCATGTTCATCATCTGCTCACTGAGAAACCTCGCTCTGATGTGTCTCAGAAGGGGGATACTGGCTAACGCCATGCAGACAGGCCCACGGCTTCCTCTCCACAGACAACCTCCAATAGCTCTCCAACCCCCCTTGAAACAACCGTATGATGGGGTGACAAAGCACATTTTAGACAGAAACGCTCAAACACGTTTTTTTTCCGACTGAGAAAATGGGGAAGGATTTGTGCTTAGTAAGTAGTGTATGCTGTTCTCGAATCCTCCACACGGTAGGTCCATTTAGTCAGGGAGCTAACTGACACTTGGAAACACATCCTGCTGTCCCGCAGTGGCCCTTTAGGACGATGATGGGTCCCTGACTGTGGGACCTGCTGTAAAACCAGGGAGCTCCATTTCCTGGAAAGCAGAGCCTTTTGAAACTCAGCCAGCATCCTGTTCCTCTTCCAAAGACAATAAAAAAGCTGGAATAATTGTTAGACAGACAGCCAAATATCCCTCGCATTTATAGATATAAATCTGGAGGTGGGGGATGTTCGAATCTCACCAGCCAGGATAATAAGATGCATAGTGTTTCCCTTCCATTATTTAAGTTCTGTCTCTTGTTAAAATGCAATTCACCACAAACTAGTAATCTGTCACTCCTGAGTGAACCGAACAAGTCATAAATCAGGCACTGCCTTCTTGTCTACAACGATCGTGAGTGCGTGAAAGAGAGATCTGAGTGGTCCTTTATTCTTTATTGTCATTAGAGCTATACATGAATAGAAGGTGTGCTGCCAATTCAGAAAAAAAAAAAGACATGAGTATATGTCAGCTCATTATAAATACATGCACAGAGAAACTGTTTTTTCTCATGTTTGCAAAACATATTGAGTTATGGATTACAGATCGTTTTACAAAATATTTCATAAGAGGAAATATGTTTCATTATATGGAACTCTTGCTTTATACATTTACTTATTAGTGACTACGCAGACAGGAGTAAGAGAAGAGACCCGTAAGATAATAAACATGAGTAATGAGAAGAAAAGCTTCAACATTTTTGAGAAGAGTTTGACGATGTAAAACCAAATGCTGCACATCCAAATGGATCCTTCCACTCTGTATTCTTTCTAATGTAACATCTACATCAGCCTGGAGGTGCCTCATGTTCAGTGGTTCAGTCTGATGACTGACCAAATCATCAATAGGTTCCTGATATAGAAAATTTGTCCAAATTAATGCCAATGGATATTGAAGACAGAAAGGAATTCCAATTTGCCAACTTTACAAAAGTCTTACTAGAATTAGAATCTATCATGAATCCTTTTTCAATCACAAGCCACCTTGTAGTACACTCGCCAAAAGCTGACTAGAAGATGGCTGGGCATGGAGCCCATGTGGTCTGTGGCTCTGCTCATCCCAGCTTGAAACCCTGGGCTGGACCATGGGCATCTGGAATATGCTTTCCTTCTGTATGACAATTCAGGGCACAAAAGACCTACTTTGCTGTAAGGATTCAAGAGACTGGTACACAGTAGGATTCCAATAAACAGTGCCTATAATTATTATTTCATGATTTACTCTTGACTTCCCTCTTAATTTATATTTAGTAGAACTTCACATAATAATAATGAATAATCAAACATGCAAATGTTAAGCTTAAAGGTGATCAAAATTTGAGAAAAACAAATATAAAGCCATGCTCACTGCAAACTATTCCACAAAAAGGAAAGGAGTTAATGGACACAATCTTTAGATATGACACAGTGTGCCAGGCATTTTTAATTCCTTAATTTGTTGGTATTAGTCACCACCAAAACCATTTCCATATATATTCCTAGATTTCATACCCTCTCTCACTGTGCACATTTTTTCCCCTGTTACACCTACATGAAAATCTGTTGCAGAGTGTTCCAAAGTAAACTAATTTCATCTGGGTATTTAGTAAGCATGGATAATTACACTAAAATTAAATTAAATTAAGTACAATGTGGTTTAAAAGCCATTGATGTACTAAAGCTTTCCCTAAGACTTCTTGCAAAAGACAGACAGACAAACTGGTAGACAATACATGTTTGTAGGTGTGTCTGTGTGTCTGTGTGCGGGTCACATACATACATACCTTCCTGAGGCATATGCATATATGGCTCAATACTTCCACCTACTGGCTGTGTGACTTAGTCAACTTATTTCACAGCAGACAGTCCTGTCCTGTTTTAGAATGGTGGTAACACCACCCAGTGTGTATCATCGGGGAAATCAAAGGTGATGTGTGACAAGTGCCTAGCACTTAATTGCTAATCACCAAAATACAGATCACCATTTATTTACATATGCAAATTAAAATAGAGATTTTATATATATATATATATATATGTATATGCACACAAAATATGTAAATTAATATTAACATACATATCGGTAAACATATCAGGATTTATTTAACAAGCTAAATTATAAACTCTGCATTCCGTATATCAAATTAGGGTTTTTGTTCCCCTCAGAAGATGTGGCAGTAAATGTGGGGGAGGTGCTCTAGATGGAGCCCCGAGAGCCAGCCAGAGCCCCCCTCCATCATCAGCTACTTACTCACCGCCTATGGTAGGGGCGGGCAGTGCGGGGCACTGGGGGTGCAGGGTAACTGACACACAGAGCTCATGCCCTCAGGGACAGAGCAAGGAAACAAACAAGACAGACCAACAAGTAATCACAGTGGTGACAAGAACAATGAAGACCACCAGCTGCGAGGTGAATTCAGGAATTGGAAAAGGAGAGGATCAGAGAAAAGGCAGAAGGACGGTTGGGTAGGGCCACCAGGCCAAGAGCAGGAGAGACCACAGCTAAGAGAAGACCCCAAGAGTGGCCAGGAATGGAATGAAGCTCATATTGGAATGAAGAAATCCACCCGGCAGAAGTCCAGAACAGCAATCCAGGCAGGAGTTGGGATGTCAACTGCCCCTGGAGAGTCACTGAAGAGTTTGAAAGAAAAGTTTATGATCCACGTTCCCGTGTGTGTGGTGGTGGCAGTGGTCAGGGAAAAGTGGGATGGGGCACCGAGTGTGTTCTGAGTGGTCACTGACAGCACATAAGCCCAGATCCCCAAGTGCTTCACTCACTGAGCACCTAGCAGAACGAAAGCCATTGCGTCAAACCAGAAACATAGCTCCAGCCAACTTGATACCTTCTTGTTTCCAGGGGCATATGACCCGATGAAAATGTGGTATTTGCATGGATATGCTGATTCCAGCAGGAGAGCCAGTACCAACGGGGCCTGTGCTGTCCCTCTCTGAATAAGATCTGCCATCCTTATGTGAGGACTCACCTTGCAAGCCCAAAGCTCTCCCCGGAACTCTCCCACTAGGTCTGGAGGAGATTCCCTAACTGGCTGTTGTCTCGATGTTCTCGCGCGGAGTGACAAACACACCCTCATCTGTTCTCCCTTGCTCTGTTCCAAGCACAAAGCTTCTGCAACCTTTCCTTTCTCCTGCAAGCATCTACGATGTCATGCGTTCCTAGGCTCAATCTGATCAAACTCATTTCACAAATACGTATTTCTGAACATTTTCAAAACGGAAAGTTTCCATTTACTGTGTTCATTTTTTCCTGATTATATTTTCAATGCAGTGGTTCACTTCTTTTAAGAATGAATCATTGAGCCTGCAGAATCATGAATCAAAACCTAGGAGGTTTTTTTTTTTAATTGGCATATTAACTTGAATTCAAAGATCTTAGAGATATTTTAATGTTTATAAAATAGTTTTAAAGAAGAAGAGGAAAAGATGTGAAGGTTCACTGGAAAAAGATATTGGGCTGTAAGAGTATGTGGTTAGAATACGTCAACCTGAATGACTGTGTGGTCTCTGTCTCCTGAGCTGACCTGGGCCAGGGCAAGGCAGAAGCCCGAAGAACAGAGTCAAGTATCCAATATGTAGCAGTGCATGATAAAACGTGAGAGGCCACTGAGGGGATAAAAAGAGTTTAACAGAATAATATGGAGACAAATTTACTGAAACACATAGAACTGGGGATCTTATAAACAGGATGACAATATGATTTATGAGCCAAATGGGAGCACTGTTGAGAGGGACAGGGAGCGATGTTATAATCACACCAAGGTGGCGGGAGGGATGTAGGGCTGTCGCAAGGAAATGGCTCATGATCTCTGGACAATACATTGAACTATTTTCCTGCCTGGTGATGTAAGTACTAGAAAATTTCTCTCTTTTTTTAAATTATTTATTTAAGAGAGAGAGAGCACATGAACAAGGAGGAGAGGGAGAAGCAGACTCCCTGCTGAGCAGGGAGCCTGGCATGGGACTCCATCCCGGGACCCTGGGATCATGACATGAACCGAAGGCAGCCACTTAACCGACTGGGCCATTCAGGTGCCCCAAGTACTAGAAAATGTCTATACAATATATTATATTCTCTCTGATGGGACATATGTTTGATGCAGGCCTCCATATGACTTAGTATATAGAGCTGGTGCCTTTGGCCACACAATACTTTGGTGGGGAAAAGAATAGCTCATTCATCCATTCTCTCCTGAAATGTTCAAATTGAAAGTCCAAATGACCGACTGGCAAGTAGAGCTGTCACCGCAAGACAGAAGGGATTCTGTGCTCCCAGTCTTTCAGGCATTTAGCACAGAGACGGATCAGTGGGTGACACGGCTTGCAAAGAGCACCACAAGAACCAATTCATTCGTGTCACTTAACAAACTTTTGTGCCCATGAAGGACTGTTTTAAATTATGCAACAGGCTCTTTTATTTTGAGTTTAATAATCCCCGTTCATCTCATCTCTTTTTGCAAGTTTTTATCAATAAAGAAACCCTCCTCACCTTCTCCAGCATCCCCATCCCTCTTCCATGGTAGCTCGTGCATAAAAAACATGGACCTCAGGAGGGAGATGGAGGTGGGTTACAATGTTGCTGTTTCCCAAGATGTAGATAACACAAAGTGGGGGAGGGAGCCCATGGAGGGGGCAGGATGCAAGCTCTGGAGTGCGTGTGTTTGCAAATCCCGGCTCACGTACACATCAGCCTAGAAGCTCTGGTTCAGGGGGCCAGTCCCTCTGACCACAGCTTGCTCATCTATAAAATAAGGACAATGTCATCTCCCTTGGCTTACAGATGGCACATGTACAGAGTCTCCCATCGACTGGCAGGTTCTAAAGAGCTATTGTGACCCTGTGAAAATAATCAGATTGGGTTCACAACACAATTTCCAAAAGACCTGCGTCCCACACAAGATGGACAATCTGCCTGCCTTAGAAAAGGGGGCTCTTCGTGCTGGGTCCCACGTCCCCCGACTGCTCGCATGCTCTAAGCCCATGACGCACCATCCTAGTGAGCTGAGACTTCACCCGTTAGATGTCAGGCTGTAGCCTCGCAGCTGCAGGACCGAAGAGAGCCCACTGTTCACAATGACACCCCTTTTAAGCATCTCCCCAGATGCCCGTTTAATAAAATATAAAACTAGGCTGCTGACTAGGCAATCATGATTTTTGTTTTGCTTTCCTGAGCTTCTTTTCCTTGATACAGACTTGACTTTTCCTACACAAACATACTTCATTCCTAGGCTCCACTTGTCTGTATTTTACTTGTCCTGTGAAAGTGGCCTCCAGTTTATGAATTTCCTGCTCTAGCAAATGTCGTCCATCCAGGGAGCCCCGAGAGCAGGTGATTCACACCATTAGGGACTGTGCTATGTAGACTCTGCCAAAAGTGAACTCACTCACTGTCCCCAGGACCAGCCCGAGAGAGTCACTCTGACCTGGCCATGCCTACAGCTCTGAGAGGCGGCATCTGCTCTCAGGGAGAGGTGCTAAGCTCCTCCACCAGGCACCTGTCTTCAGTGTGAGGAGAAACGATTTCTTCTTGAGTTAAGCACAGGGGGGGTTTCTCCCTCCAAGTAAATTACCTTTAATCATGAGGAGGTTACTCATTGTGCTTTAAAGACCTCAAAAAGTCTATTTCAGGCACGGGGAGCATCATCAAATTATTTCGGACCAGAAGTTGAGATTATTACCAAAAGAGTTCTCTTGGCTAGAAACATAATAGCTCATATGAAACAATATTGTTAAAATGAGAAGGCCTTTGATGTCAGGTCTGTCTGCTTCCACATGAGGTCCTGGTTGGAATTTGCAGAAATAGAAGGAGCTGGGGACCTCATCGAGACAACCCCATGGACAGGCAAACACTTTCCCCCGGAGAAGGACAACGAGCAGGTCGCCGAATGTTAATAAGATGATGTCCAGGGGCGCCTAGGTGGCGCAGTTGTTAAGCGTCTGCCTTCGGCTCAGGGCGTGATCCCAGCGTTATGGGATCGAGCCCCACATCAGGCTCCTCCGCTAGGAGCCTGCTTCTTCCTCTCCCACTCCCCCTGCTTGTGTTCCCTCTCTCGCTGGCTGTCTCTCTATGTCAAATTAATAAATAAAATCTTTAAAAAAAAAAAGATGATGTCTATGTAGACGCCCATGCTGATTTACGAAGGCTCATTTACAAATTGGTTTTTCCAAGTTCCTACCAAGGGTTTTTTTTTTTTTTTTCCCCCTCTCTCTCTGTTAAAGCATGTACTTCCCTCGGAACCCACAAACTGAATTTGCATACTATCAATTTGGTAATGTCATTTTCCCCTTTTTCATGGGTTTATTGTTTCCCCAATTTGATTGCCAATTTCTTGAAGGCAAGTTTTATAGCTTCCCTATTTTAAGCATTGACCATTAAACATTTATTATCCTGCCTTACAGTAATCATTTAATAGAGGTTATTAACGATGAGTATTTTAATGCATTAAAGCTGTTAAGGTATTTCTCTAAACACATAAATTTGTTTTCAGAATGATTTTGGCACAGGGGGATAAATCTGATGTTGAAACTTACATTCATTACCAAATACATAACTCAATGATTCAGATTCCTCCAGAACATTATCCAATCAATTGCATTGCATTTGATAACTGAATAAATAATGGTTGAGAAGGAGTTTCTAAATGAGATGACAAAGGAAGAGTTTTTTTCTGATGTTTGAACCTGAATCAGTTTCAAACATACAAATCTATTTTTTTTTAAATTCTGGGTTACAATTATGACATATTCCCTTTGCTTAACAACACCGTTCATAGTTCTACTATTTACAAAATGTGCTTATCTCCTACTCATTCAACAAACGTGGATGGGCATCAACTGTGTTTCAGACTCTGAGTGAGGTACTGAGAACTCAAAGAAGGCTCATATATAATCCATGCCCTCAAGGAGTTCTTAAATGTGTGCGGCAAGCAAAGAAGCAAACTACCCATCTAGTAGTAGATGGGTTTTATTTATTCAAAAAATATAGATGGCTGCTTACTATTTATTCAAAAAATATAGATGGGTGCTTACTATATGACCAGCACTGTTGAAAGCATGTGGGACACATCAGTGAACAAAGCACATTAGCCCAGCCACTGGGAACCCTCCATTCTAGGGGAGGGAGGAGACAAGCACTAAAGGGCACAGGAGTCAAGGATAAAAGCTGAGCATGGTAAGAGGGACCAGGTGGGTCAAGATGGGAGAGGGTGTCACTTCACATAAGGCAGTTGGGGGGCATCCCATTGAGAAGCCCCATCTGAGCAAAGCATGGGAGGAGCTAAACCAGTTGGCCAGGTAGATTCTGGGGGGAAAGAGCTTTTCTGATAGAACAGGGGGTCAGCAAACTACAGCCTGCTGGCCAATTCTACCCACTAGCTATAAAAACGTTTTATGAGCACACAGCCACCGTGAGTGATCAGGTGAGCACTGACAATGGCCACTACAAGGAAGGAATTGAAAAGCTGCAATGGGTTGGGCACCTGGGGGCTCAGTTGGTGAAGTATCTGCCTTCGGCTCAGGTCATGATCCCTAGGTCCTGGGATCGAGCCCTGCAACAGGCTCCTTGCTCAGTGGGGAGCCTGCTTCTCCCTTTTCCTGCTGTCCCCCCTGCTTGTGCATGCTTGCTCTCTCTCCCTCTGTCTCTGACAAATAAATAAATAAAACCTTTTAAAAAAACAAAACTGCAATGGGGACAACATGGACTGCAAAGCCTACGGTGTTGATTCTCTGGCTTTTGCTGATCCCTGGGAGACAGCGAAGAGCCAGCAGCCCTGTGCAACATTTAAGAGACCAAAGCAGAGGGAGCAAGGGTTGGGAAGAAGGAGTAAGGACACAGTGGTAACAGGAGGCCATGGGTAGGGCCTCGGCTTTCTCTGCAGGTGGGATGGGGACTCTGTGGGTTTCAGGCAGAAGAATGGCTGAGAGCTCCAGTATCGTGGGATAAGCACATTCACACGTTATGCAAAGAAGGGATGGGAGAACCCATGGAGTCCGGGAAACTGGAACTCTAACTGGAGCTATGGGGGGCAGGGGAGCAGGACTTGGGAGGAGGAAAAAAAAAATCAAGGTAAGCGAGGACAGCCTGAAGAGCGTGCGCACAGAAACGTGGTGGGGAAGGCATGTCCCTGTACAATTTCCCTCCAAGGACACCACCAGTGCACACAAGGACATCACAGGAGTCAGGGCAGAGAGAACGGGTGGAGCCAGTCCACAGGGGCAGGGAAGAGAAAAGAGCAAACCCGACGACAGTGTCAGTAGCCAGCCCTCGCTGACGGCCGATGGCACGTCCCACCGCCTGCGTCTTGTTGCAACAGTAGGTGCAACGGTGCCACTGGGCACCCAGTTATGGGTGTTCGGCCACAGAGTCAGGGGTAGTAACAAACTACCTGGAACTCTGCTATTAGATAGAAGGGACTTAGCTTGCTTGAGGCAGCATGCTGGAACTAGAGCAGGTGTTTATGCTGCATCCCTGGGGATATTTGAGCCTCGGTAGGTCCTTACTCAGGGCTCCCTGTGTCCTGGCGGGATGTGAGCCTGGACAGGCCAATGCTACCATTTGCCTGAAGATTACCCCCGAAGCATGGAGATTCCCGAGAGGCTGGGGTGGCCAAAGGGCCCCGGCTTGCTGTCTCTGTCCACATGCCCTGAAGAACACCCTGTGTGTCTATGTGCTTCCCTTAGACTGGGTGTCCATGTGCTTGCTTCTGGCAAGCCTTTGCTATGGTCCTCTGAGGGAAGAGTTCAGACACAGAATGAGCGAGATGAAATGCTCTTCAGCATGTTGCCTAGGAGAGGGGCACCCCTTCCCGAGAGATTACTGGGCAGAGAAGGGATGCTCAGCAGACAGGGCGGCAGTTTAAGTGAACACTGTCCACACCAGTGGTCTGGAGAACGCAAGGAAGAAACAGGTGAAACCCAGCTGAGCCTTCGGCAAAGAGGAGACAGCACTGTCTGCTAAGAATGAGACGCTAGCATTGAGACAAGAAGGCTGAGGAGTGAGCAGAGGATTGACCCATACACAGCACAGAACAAAATGTGGGGCTGTCATCAGAAATAAGGTGCTGCAGGGTAGGGCAGCAACATTTGAGCATTTCTGGATCAGCCCACCATTACAGATTGAATTATATCCCACCATCCCCAAAAGATATGTTGAAGTCCTAACCCCCAATACCTGTAAATGGTACCTCATTTGAAATGGGGTCATGGCAGGTTGAATTAACATGAGGTCATACTGAAGTACGGCGGGCCCCTAATCCAGGATGACCAGTGTTCTTATGTGGAAATGGCCAAGCGAGTACATAGATACACAGGGAGGAAGCCACGTGAACACCGAGGCAAAGAATATAGTGATTTGCCACAAGCCGAGGAATATCTGGGGCTACCAGAGCTGGAAGAGACAAGGAAGGGGCCTCTTCTATAATCTTCAAAGACTACTGAATTTTTCCTGTATAAGGTAACTAACTGAATTATGGAAAGGGCCACCCCTGTGTATAGGCAAATTGTCCTATGCACAAATTAATCACAAGCACCAGATCTGAACACAAAAATTGTGCTGACCATAGTCAAAAGCTCTTATCCTCCAGACCTCTCTCCTGCTGAGACAATTCTCTTTCGTCAAACAAAATTATTGGCAAAACCCGAAAAATGTTCAAAGCAAAGAAGTGAGTTCTGGTTATGATCATAGGTGAGCAGCTGTTAGCTGAGTGACAGCCTGAGATGAGTAAGTAATGAACCCCGTGAGTTCACATCTGTGAGTGAGTGTCATGAAACCACACTTTCAATCAGCAGGCCCCGGGCTTTCCATTTCCCCAAAGTGGGACCTCGGATGCTGAGGGGGGAGCTGCCTGCCGACCCCATGGGGTGGCTCATGTCTCCTCATTCAAGAGGTCAGAGGCTGAGCATTCTTAACTGAACACACCAGCTCCAGGTTTTCCAGCACACCCACTCAGCTCTCTCAAGAGTAAATCCAAAGCTGTGCTCTCCATTTGCTCACTCCGTGCCTTGATTCCCAATCAGCCAAAAACTCTGGAGAAGAATCTAAGTGCCTCATTGAATGGGTTCCTAAAATCACAACAGGAAATAGGACCCTTTTTTGGATACTGCAGAACTAACTTTGTTTTTAGCTTGTTTGGGTTTCTTTATTTGTTTTCATCTCGTTGAAGGGG
Organism: Ailuropoda melanoleuca; assembly: GCF_002007445.2. Taxonomy (NCBI): domain Eukaryota; kingdom Metazoa; phylum Chordata; class Mammalia; order Carnivora; family Ursidae; genus Ailuropoda; species Ailuropoda melanoleuca. The sequence continues at coordinate 140,516,771 of NC_048220.1, read as the reverse complement.
AAAGACATCTGTGCATTTTTATAGAAAGATGGCAGTCATCGCTAGAAAGGAAGAAATCTGAGCTAGGGCAAAAAAGGGAAGGAATAACAGATACCGCAATAATCTCAAGTGAAGAAAGAAAATGACTCCAGAACACAGTGGGGAACTGAGACCAGGGCGTCTGGTCACGGAGCAGATGGGATGCAAAGTGGAGATTCCAATGAGGTCAGGAAGAATAGAGGCCCCTGCTTCCAGGCTCAGCAGCGAGGGAGAAGCAGAACTAAGTGGGGTCACAGCCCAGAATCTGTCCTGGATGGTCCATCAGAGCCAAAATCCAGGGCCAACCAGGAGTAGAAATGGTATCTCGGGGCTCAGTAGAAGTCACTGCCCCAACAGGGCACAGGAGAAGGAAGAAACACTCAACACTCAAGAACTTTCTGCTCTCTGCCCTGGGAGTGAGGGCCTTCCACAGTGGGTGGGTGAGGGTAGGTGGGGCTGATGGCAGCAGGGCCATCCGGTGTCACGGGAATGAAGATGACAAAGTAGGTTGAGTGCTGACTCTACCATGTTTACCTTGGACTGATTTTCAGTTTCTGCAGTTGGATTCTATCATCTATAAACCGCAGCACATTTTAGGAACCCAAAACGTTATCTGTTATGTTCAACAAATAATGACAGCCAGAATGCCTATGGTGACTGTGGTAAGCAGGGTTAGCTCTCCCACCACCCTTCTCACATCCCCTGACTCTCAGACAGAAAGCTTCCACCCAGAGGTTAATGGAATCAAGCCATCCGATCAACCAGTGGGTATCGGAGTCACGTGCAAAGAGACAGTCAGTGTTTATAACTCATGCTATGACCTGAATTGTTTTTCCAGGATATTCTTCAGAGGGTCACTTTTTGGGGGGGGGGGGAAGAGAGAGAGAGAGAGAGAGAGATGGTATTCCTAATTACTTTTTACTTTGCTTTGGACAAACTCTAATTACAATGCCTTTGGTTGGGGGAGGGGGTGATTTTGATTTTTTAACTGGAAACTTTGCATGGTCAGAAAAAATCAACAAATGAACAGAAAGAAGAACTTTAAGCTAAACAGATGAAAGCTTCAGGGCCTGAAGGGGGCTGAAACCAGTTCAACAGAAATAATGTTAATGAAGAAAAGCTAGTTACAGTTTCAGTTTAGGAAAACAATTCGTGTTGCCTTTTGGAAGGGTACAGAGTCACTTAAATTACCGGAGAAAGTTGATGAGGACACTCTCTTCTCTACAAGGGAGTCTTTTTTTTAATAATAATTTTTTTTATTATGTTAATCATCATACAGTACATCCTTAGTTTTTGATGTAGTGTTCCATGATTCATTGTTTGCATATAACACCTAGTGCTCCATGCAATATGTGCCCTCCTTAATACCCATCACCGGGCTAACCCAATCCCCCACCCCCCTCCCTTCTGAAGCCCTCAGTTTGTTTCCCAGAGTCCATAGCCTCTTGTGGTTCATTCCCCCTGCTGTTTACTCCCCCTTCATTCTTCCCTTCCTTCTCCTACCGATCTCCCTGCTTTTTCTTACGTTCCATAAATGAGTGAAACCATATGATAATTGTCTTTCTCTGCTTGACTTATTTCACTTAGCATAATCTCCTTCAGTCCCATCCAATACATGAGAAACAAATAATCAAATCAAAAAACAGGCAGAAGATAGGAACAGACTTTTCCAATGAACACATACAAATGGCTAACAGACACATGAAAAAATGTTCAAAATCATTAGCCGTCAGGTAAATTCAAATCAAAACCACATTGAGACACCACCTTACGCCAGTTAGAATGGCAAAAACTGACAAGGCAGGAAACAACAAATGTTGGAGAGGATGTGGACAAAGGGGAACCCTCTTACACTGTGTGGGAATGCAAGTTGGTACAGCCACTTTGGAAAACAGTGTGGAGGTCCCTTAAAAAGTTTAAAATTGAGCTACCCTATGATCCAGCAACTGTACTACTGGGTATTTACCCCAAAGATACAGACGTAGTGAAGAGAAGGGCCATATGCACCCCAATGTTCATAGGAGCAATGTCCACAATAGCTAAATCGTGAAAGGAGCCAAGATTCCCTTCAACAGATGACTGGATAAAGAAGATGTGTCCATATATACAATGGAATATTACTCAGCCATCAGAAAGAATGATTACAAGGGAGTCTTTTAAAGGCAACCTGGTGGCTGGTTTGACTATATTATTTGGAGAAATGTTTGTGCTGTGTTTACATATACATGCACAAATAAACATGCATATATAATGAGCCTAAGCCAGTCCTTCTCAAGCAGAGGCATTTTCTCCCCCAGGAGACATTTGGAAACTTCTGGAAATTTTTTTATTGCCACAACTAGGTGGGGGGGTGCTATTGCATCTAGTGAGTGTAGATAGGCTAGAGATACAGCTGCTAACCAGCCTATTATAACCAGCACAGCACCGCACCACACACACATGAAAGAGTTATCTTTTCCAAAATGTCAATAGTGCTGAGGTTGAGAAATTCTCGTCGACACAATTAGCTTGTACTTGACAAAAGGCCAGTAAATCTTTGTAGAACTTGAAAGCTCGAAATAATAAATATTATAAGGGCAATTTCAAGATTTCATCTTTGTGCAAGATATCAAATGAAGGGACGACATGTGATCCACGTATCTATCCATAACGTTGTGTACGTGTGCGTGCGCATGCGTGCGTGCGTGTGCAGGCACATCCTCACGTGAACATACACGTAGACAGAGGGCTCGATTTCAGCTGGCACACCTCACTCAGAACATTGTACAAAGCCAACCTCTATTCAGGCAGTTGGCACCACCTTCTGACTGCTTAGTGAGCACATGACCAATTTCTAGCCCAAGACTGAAAGGAAGTCTTCTGGGGCTTTTGGTTTCTTAAAAAAGAAAAAAAAAAAAAAGACACAAGGAATCTGGCTTCTTCTGCTGCTGGATATTATCAAACCTGTACCCCCAGAAGGGCCAGTCTGAGGACCACACTGCCAGAATGTGGATCGCGAGAGACCAGTGACGGAGCTCATGGACGCTCCCACCATCGAAGGACGTAACTCCGAAGACGCCCACCCCAACGCTCTGCGTACGGGACTTAACACTTTTTTAAATCGATCAAGCTCTTTGGAGCTACCTGTGGCCAAACATATTCTCTTACCCAGTGTCTGAAAATTTCATGAGATGCTAGTAATTTCCTGCTTTTAAATATATAATGAGAAGTGAAGAAAGAATGCACATGCATCTCCAGATATCTCTGATAGGACATCAGATTTCCTGAACTTAAACAACAGCGTAAAAAAACAGCTGAAGTTCCATGAACGGTCCTATCAACATTAGCCCCATTATTGTGGTCTCTTCCCTTCTACTCCGAAAGAGCCCCACACAGATGCCCTTCCATACAGACACACAAAACAAGTGACATTTTGATTTCTTTAGAAATAGTTTTTTTTTGGAAGTGGCGACAGTTTGCTGTTGAGCACAAGTAACCAGGCATTACAGACAAACGAGGTGGGGCCCTGGCAGCGACCGGAAGACTCACCATTGAGCCACTTGGAGTTGTACTGCGCCGTGCGGAGAGGAGGCAAGATGCCCAGACTCCGGTAAATGGCGGGATCCCGTCCCGGAAAGTCCATGGCTGTGGCGGCATACAGCTCCCCGCCGGCCGTGAGAAGAGCCGTGGAATTGTGCTGGGGGCTGTAGGGGCAGCGGGCCATGCCACTGATCTGATCGTGGATCTCGGTCAGGTTATTCAACTGTGCGGGAGGACAAGAGAGACAAAACCGATTATCCCCCATGAAAGCCCTTGAATAGTGTGCACGGATTCTGTCGGCCCCAACCGCCAGTGACGCATGTGCAGTAAAGTCTCTGGGGCTCAGGATCAGCCACGACAGATGTGTGCACTCTGACTTTGATGAAAACGCCCTGCGGTGGACTGGGATGGAGGATCCACCAATCAGCTCCCTCATCCCCCTTCAGAGTTGCTGGACCTCACACCATTAAAGTCTCACGAAAAACAAAATAAGAAGATTATACATGGGTCCCATTTACAATGCATGGGCACTGCAGATCCTTCCACTTCAATAAAGCAAACTTCAATATTTAGAGAAACACAAACCACAATATAGATGATGTGTAATTTTATCACTACAAGTGAGTTAAAATGCAATGAATAGCCCCAAACTGTGCTCACAGATAAGGATGCGTGCTATTTCGGACTGCGTAGCCCACATTTCCAAGACTTGGTCAGTTTTCAGACAGAAAACTCGGGGTCTTGCAAGCACCTGGTGTGAACCCAGCTTCTCGGATGCTGGATTCCCAATTGATCCTTGAACGAGAAAAGCTCCACTGGTTTCTTCATCCTGACCTGGATGGTAGCAGAGCAGAAGGGCTGGATGGGGGACCCAGACACACTGCTCGCTCTGCCCTCAGAGGTTTAGCTCCGGGGAAGTTACTTAAATTCTTTATACCTCAAACTATTGTTTTACTACAACAGGAACCCAAAGGATAACCACGACCTGGGGTAGATAACCACTACCCGAGTGGGTATGAAGCATTGAGGACAGGGCGCGACACCGAGGGCTCTCTCTGTGGGCAACACTTCTCCTCCTCCTCCTCGTCCTCCCTGTCTTTCCAATAAAGGAATGCTAGTTTGAAAATATTGCAGATGATAAAGTCAGGCTTCGAGAGAAGTTATGTAACCAGGAAATTAACATAACACTATTTCTTCATCATGTTCCCTGAGGGACATCAAACTCCTATCTCGAATTAGGAAGACTGCACATGCGCTCTGACGACCACACAGACCTACGGGTGTAAGAATCAGGCACCAAAAAGTCCTCCGCCAATAAGGACAGGTTAAAAGAAGAAGAAAGAGGACAGGTTGGAACTTCGCTTTGCCCAGGGCTTGGCCTTCGTATGTTGGCTTGCTTTCATTTTTTTTTGACATTGCTCTTATCCAACTGGTCAATTACATTTTCATCATTTGGACTACGATTTTAAGGCCATTTACTACTTCTCAGGATCTCTAAAGTAAACCAGGATAAATGAAGACTATGCTGAGGATTAGTGTTTAGGATCACTGGTGGGGGAAAGCTGGCAGAAACAGTGTAGACACCTATTGAAATTTAATTAAACCAGAGTCACTTCCAGCTCTTTATATCCCAGGCAGGGTGATTAGTAATAAATCAATGCATCAAATATTTATTCAATTTGAAAAAAAAGATTTTTTCTTTGATTTAAAAAACAGCTCCTTAGAGAAGAGAAATACATGTAAAAGTATAGCTTTAACAGAATGTTTGGGTTTTCTGGTATTAAATTCTGTCGAGGCTCAAGATGAAGACTTACCGTGCGGTTGGTGCAAACAGGTGTGAAAGCATTGGTCCCACAGGTAAATAACCGGTCGCCACCCACCAAAAGCACCCGGATGTAGTTTTGACATTCCTCCTGGGAAAAAACACACACACACACACACACACACACAAGACGTGTTAACAGGCCTGAACATAAGAGGAATGGCGAATGTAAATATACTTTGACTGGCTAATAAATTATATGGTAATTGACCACTAAAAACAAAAACAAAAAACCTCTTAGATATTGACCCCCCAAAAGCAATAAAACTGTTAAATATTCTGACTTTCTCTATCCACACACTTGTTCAGTAGAAGATATTTATGAAGATAAATATACACATTCAGTTAAAATCTCAAAGTATTTATCTTTTTTTGATGAATGTGGTTTCACTTTGAATTATACCTGTTAACAGTGCAAACCTGAAATCGCCTTGGATATGTGTTAGGAGAATAAATGAAAGGAAACTATTGGATGCCCCTCATGAAAAGGTGTCTTAGAAAACTTCTCTGGAACGTTGAAAAAAGGTGTTACAAAAGCTTCTGTAAATGCAAGGGTCACATGTGAAGCTCTGTATACAAATTAGAACAAGTTCTACATAGAGTTTTCAAACTGCTATTCCATACACAGTGAGAATCTATAAACATTTTTGATTCTTGATGGAGAAGTAAAAATGTAACTAATAAGGAAAGGGTGTCCAGAACATGTGGGATGAAACCCCATGCTGAGTGACAACCCAGAGTTGAGTATGTTTTGTGCTTGCAAAGCATGCAGAATCTGGGACACTGTCATCATAGTGCATGGACTTCTGAGCTAGAAAGCTCTTCATTCATTCAGCAAGCATCTACTGATGAGAGATTCTTTGGTAGACATTGTGCTAGAGGTCACAATCTAAGCACTCAGCGGAAAATGAAAATACAGAGTCATAACAACTACTATCGAGTTGTCCAGAGAACAGAATATTACTACCTTCAGAAGGAAGGGGAAGGCAAGAGATGGAGGAAGGCTTCCCAGGAGGTGATATCTAATGTATGTTTTAAAGGAAGGATAGAAGGCTCTTAGGTGGCTCAGTCAGTTAAGTGTCTGCCTTTGCCTTGGTTCATGATCTTGGGGTCCTGGGATCGAGTTCCGCATAGGGCTCCCTGCTCAGCGGGGAGTCCTTCTCCCTCTGCCTCTGCTGCTCTCTCTGTGTGTCAAATATATAAATAAAATCTTAAAAAAAAAAATAAAGGGAGGATAGAATTTAGTGAAGCTTCCCAGAAGAAGTGCCATCTGACACTTACAGGATTTAATGACCTAAAAAGGGAAAAGACATCCCAAGTGAGGGGAGTGGACTGTGCCGAGTTGCCGCGGCCGGAGAGCGAGGTGCTTTCGCTGTGTATGGAAGAGGTCACACATACAGTATGCAGTCAGACAGGGGCCCGCTGTGCCTAGTGAATTTGAATTTGACTTGGAACGTGAAGGGAGCCGGTATTTGTTTTCATTGCATGAAGTCTGACCTGATCCAACGTTGAAGGACCACTCAGTGTAGTAGTTGAACTTGAGCAGGGAGATCAGAGTTAAGGAGACCGACAAGGAAACCATGTCCTTAACTGGGTCCCTTGTCCTTTCCCGGACCGGCTGGGGGGGTTGTAGAAGGGCACAGCCAGAACACAGTGAACCAACAGGACGTGGTGAGGAGCCAACCAAGTGGACAGAGGCAATGTCACATGATCCATGATGGTCCGAATCGCACGCTGCCCCGGGTAAGCAGCGCTGCATTTGACGGCGTGGCAACGCTCCCTTCAAACGGAGCCCCGATCTCCGTGCAGTGCCGATTTGCCGTAACTCAGTCTGCTTACTGGCCTGGCCATGAGGATGATGAAAAGAGCTAAGTCTAGGGATCTGCTTTCTAAATATGAAGCAAAATGTCAAGGATAGATAATTCTCCCAATACCATAACAAGCAAGAATCGTAACAAATTATCCAGGGCTGCTATTCGGAACACACGTGGGGAAAAACAACAACAAAAGGAATGAAGCTCTAAGTTCAGTATGAGAAGATGGAGAAATGAATGTCAACAGGAGGCAGTGTATCGGGTAGCTGAGAAAGGTACACCAGACGGGGAGGAGGCTTGTTTTTTCTGTTCTGTTTTGTTTTTATGACTAGGGAAAGGGCACAGAGTTCAAAAGAGAAAGAACAAAACAAGACTTCAAACAGCCTCATGGTTACCCCTTCCCAGGCTCAGGGGGCACAGGGAGGACAGAGGAGGGGCAAGGTGGCCCGGCCATGTCAGGGAGCACAGGGGCACAGGGGTCTGCAAAGACCAAATAAAGGCAAGGATGAAAATCCAAAGACTATGCATGTCTGAGGGAGACTCCAAAAAGATGCCTTGGAGGACACAGGGCTGAGAGGGCTTAATGCCTTAACACATAAAACAGACACAGAAAGGACGCTATAATCAATAGGAGATGGGAAATGACAAGCAGTGGAGAGAGGTAGGGATTTTGCTTGTTTTCTCTTGTAGTTTTAGAATACTTTCAAGGGGGTGTCGGGAGGTAAAAGAACTTTTTTGCTGTCGTTTTAAAGCAAGAGTCTTTAACAAGGTAGATGCATGCTAGAAGCAATCCTATATCCATGAACACAGTAAGGATAAGGTATTCCAAGATCCCAACTGAAAGATGATGTCTACAGACCTGGGGGAGAGAAAGCAAGTGCCTCTCATCAGTTATGGGAAAGGAAACAATCACGATAACAAAATGAGGTTTATCTTTATCTGCCAAAAGAAAGACACACAAAGGCCCATCACAAACTTGATGAAGAACTGGAAGGATGGTTAGGGATGGTGAGCCCCAGGGTGCAGAAGTGTACCTGGGCAGGACAAGCCCAACTCATATTTTATTTTTTTTAAAACTTGGAAAAAAGTAAACAAGGGAGGGCACAATGTTATTTCAATTGGAACAAAGAATTGTAACAAAGTAACCAGGACCATACTCAGCATGCTACCATCTGAGATGAGAACACACTCAGCATGCTACCGTCTAAGATGTAGCACGTGCCCACGGACCTCAGATCGGCTTCCCCAGCTCTGTGAGTCGGTAGGGGAGGATGGAGGAAGAGGTCAGGGACCAGGACAATCAGACAAGGAGGCCCGTGCAGTCTTCTTTTCAAGGACAGAGAACAGATCCAGCCCTGTGGATGCCAGAGTTGCTTGCAACATTTGGGACCTGACCAGAGTCATGTTCTAGGTGAGTCCAGTATGCATGCTGGGATGCACTGGAGGAGGAGAAGAGGAGGAGGCTTGCATTATCACCAATGAGACCAGGACAAAGCATGCTCCCTCCTTGTGTCCTGTAAGAGGAACCTTTGGAGGTGGGAATACTTCCGTGTTTCTTCTTAACTGTCAAGAACTAAACTCCTTTGCCCAAAGTCTGGCTCAGCTCATCTGAGAGCTTTCCCGTTCTCACTCCCTTAAAAGTTCCCTCATGTTTAATTCACAGACTGCTTCAACTGATTCTAGAAGCAGGCTGGATGTGAATCCTAAACAAATAAATGCATCTAAAATAATGTTTTTTAAGAGAAATTGGGAAAAGTTCAGACAAAACAGAATGTAGACCGTATTGGATAGAAGAAAGTAGAGGTTCTTAGCTTTTGAGCAGCAGGTAAATGTAGAAATCAGAGAGTCAAAATTAAGAATGAAAGGAAATGGCCCGAGGGCCCAATTGTAATCATCAGTCTCCTGCTGGTGATGAGCCTGAGACCCAAATTCTCCTGTGGAAAATCTCCTGGTGGATCGTGTTATCGATCACGGCTACAAACACGGCTGTTTCACGGGTTATCTAAACATGCTAGAAGGACTGAGTGGGACCGCTTGTTTTAAAGCACAGCATGATCCCAAAGTCCCTTTAGGAGATTCTGGTATAGGTTTGTCTTATAAATGAACTGATCTAAATATCTTTGAGTTTCCTTTTCTCATCTAAGAATTTTTTTCTTTTATCCCATTTCTGTATCTTGAAAGTGGTTTAAGGGAATTTAATGAATTCTGGTTTTCCAAGAAGTCACAGTGCTCATTTCCAAGGCAGCCAGCAGCGTGCCATCGCACGGCTTCTGTTGTTGATAACGGGACTCATCTATCTACATTCTGATAATACCACTTGAACGTTAAAACGACCCATGTGTGCCTGCGATCCCACGGGCAGGTCCATCCGCCCGTGACTTCGAAGCACTTCTTACTTGAACTGACAGCTGAGTTGCAGAGTTGCTGACTCACTAGAAGAGCTTCCAGACGGAGGCCCACCTGGTCTCAAGGACACATGGCTCTGACCCCAGGACAGAAAACACATGTTTTAAGGACCTTTTACTTAATGAATTCACTGGTTTTTCCCTTATAGCATTTCATCATTTCTTCCCCCAAATGGGTATGTTCTGCTTGAAGAAAGACTGTAACTGAATAGAAAGATGATCTGTAAACAGGGTACATGTCTCAGCAATGGCAGCCCGTCTTTGCTAGGGGTGGGGGATGAGGGCCGGGAGCCAGGCAGCGTTTACGCTCATCACAGCGCTCCCACCGGAAAGCAGCATGTCTCCCTCGATGATGCATCCCCTCTGTGAGCACCTAGAGTGCGGAAGAGCGATTTACAGTAACTGCACGTGCTCTTGTGGTGACTGCGTGCTTAGCGAAAGTCAAGACTACCAGGTGAATCCTGAGACACTGCATCACCCAGTCAGATGTAAATGTGTCTATATATAGCATCTATACATATGAGGCGTACATGTGTGTAAGAGACACATGTATTACATATGCATATATGTGCATTACGATTATAGAAGTTTCTCTTTTTTAATATTTTATTTACTTTGAGAGAGAGAGAGAGAAAGCATGAGCATGAGCAGGGGAAGGAACAGAGGCAGAGGGAGAGAGAGAATCTCAAGCAGACTCCACCCTGAGCCTGGGAGCCAGACACAGGACTCGATCCCATCACCCCGAGATCATGACCTGAGCCCAAAATCAAGAGTCGGATGCTCAACCGATTGAGCCACCCAAGCACCCCCAGATTACATAAGTTTAAATATACAGACATGCTCTTATAGTCATATTTATATCTAAATATATAGAGTACATATCTATAAATATGTAGATATAAATACACACATATGTATATGAACATGTATTAACATATCTGTTGTATGTTATGTAATACATAGTGCCTTGATAAATTAAAGTGTATTTACTATGCATATATTTACGTAATGTGACGATTTTCAACCGAACTCCATAGAAAACTTGTTGGGAACACCACAGTTTAAAAAAACTGAAACTTCCTGCACAGAATCGCCACAGGCTGCTAGTGTTCCATCTAAAGAATCCTCAACTTTTGCAGTAATCATAGAGAATACATTCAGGTCTGCAGGGTGCTGCATGCATTAACTCAAGAATTCCAAATGCTGGCACTTCCAGTGAACATGTCCAGGTCCCCCCACCCCCCAGCCGCATGCCACCAGGTTCCCAGGCAGCACGGAGTCATGGTGGCTTCCCCCCACCATCTGGAGTTTGCTGCTCTCCTCGCCCAGCTGGACAACATGGCAAGCAGGAGTCCAGGAGAACCACAGGCAGAACAATACACAGAGCCCTGGATTCCAATCAAAACTCTCCCACTAAAGAGCAAAATAATTCTAGGAACTTGGTCTCAAAAGTACCAAAATGAGATCACGAGCAAGAAAGGTCTGAGAAGCAAGAGCTCTAACAGGCACACAAAGCAGCTCCTTCACCCCCTTGAGAGTGGGTGTGTTTCCCAAAGGGCACGGCGGGCACGGCTGCGGCTCAGACACAATGACCCCAAACAGACAAGGGACTCTGGTTCGCGTGCAGGAGAATCGGCCGTTTGTGTTTAAAATAATATTTGTTTAAAAGACATTTAAATAATTCTTGAAGTGGGTTTCTGTAATGGTATTTTGAAAAGAACTAAATTCGACAGATTTTATTATAAAAGTTTTAAAATACATAAAAACAGATGTTTCTTCCCCATTTAACGCAGGAAATGTTTGGGTCATTCGTAGGCAAAGTCACCCTCTTTCCCCAAAATGAGCTGAAAAATTTTATAAATTCAGCAGAACTCCAACCTCGCAAGGAATTGGCATTCTCCGCACCTCTTTTTTCTTCTAAATGGGCCCAAATCAAAGATCTGGTGACATTTTCTTGACCTGATCCCTGAACTGTCAGTTTAATGGACTGCACGTGAAACGGTGCCTGTGTTGGTCCCAGCAATACCAGGGAAATAGGAGTAAATGTGCCATCTATCTTCACCCCTGTCGCAGGCGGCTGAGGAATGTTCCCATCAGAGCCACGAGTGGGCCCAGGGCGCACCACCCGCAGGCTCGCCCCCTTGGCCGCGCCCGGCATTCCTGGCTCTGCACACCCAGCATTATGTGGAACAGCACAGACCACCGTTCTTAGGGGACAGAAAAACATGAGTTCAGTCAAAATGGCTGGCATTGTTTTCATTTTTGAGATGTCACATTCTGCATTATTCTTTTGATTCCGGGGAGAAGGAAACTTTGTAATTCTGTGTAAGTTGTCCTAAGACTATGGTACAAATAAAAAATATAAAATCGCTGAATTCTCATTTCTAAACTCATGGCTACAAAGAAAAGCCTGAATTTCACTCCACAAACAGATGTTACAGCCACCCCCCCTATCTATGAGGATACCTTCTAAGACCCCCAGGAGATGCCTGAAACGATGGACAGTACCAAGCCCTATATATACTATGATTTTTCCTATATGTACCGTATCCATGATAAAGTTTAATTTGAAAATTAGGCACAGGGAGAGATTACAACAACAAATAATAAAATGGAACAATTCTAATAAAACACTGTAGTAAAAATTTTGTGAATGTGCTCTCTCCCTCAAAATGTCTTACTTACTGCACTCACCCTTCTGTGAGTGATGACATGAGATGAGATGCCTACGTGATGGGGTGACGTAAGATGAATGACGTAGGCGCTGTGATGCAGCATGGGGCCGCTACTGACCTTCTGACGTGACATCAGAAGGAGAATCATCTGCCTCTGGACCTCGGTTGACCGTGGGTAATGGAAACTTCCAGAAGTAAAGCCATGGGTAAGGGGACCCCCCCCCCAGTTAAGCTGACTCTGTGAAAATGTTTTCTGATTTGGCCCTTGAACTGTCAGAATGGAGAAATCTGGGTTGTCTGAATTGTGAATTCAGGGACTGGCCCTTGGGCAGGTGGTGTTTGGCCTGGCTGCTCCTTTTCATAGGAAGTAGCCTTGTTTCCTTCTCTTCTGTGTCCCAGGGGCTGGGCTCAAGCCTCTCCCCTGATGGCTACTGTGTCAGGTGCCACTTTGAGAACATAACAGAGATGCTAAGTAAGAAAAAGGAACTAGAGAAGAAGGATGCAGAGCCGGAGGTCCCATTGGGCTCCCCACCCATGGACCGCCAGGCAGTATGGCTTAGGCTGATGCCTCTGTAAACCCATCCCATCATTTTGTGCACACAGACATCTACCATACACGGCACTGCTACAAAACCAAATTCCATTTCAACCGAGCACAGGTTGTCCAAAAGTGTAGACAGGTCTAGCAATATACTTAATGCGACTCCGAGAACACGCAATCTCCCCTTCGAGTATTGGCTTGAAATTCATGTTCATGTACATTAATATATTCTTCTGAAAAAAATTCCATCGATAAATGCAGCCTGAATCAATTTATAACAACTGATATTTGCCACTTTTTTTAACCCATTAAAACCAGAAACATGTGGAATGTGAAGGTCTGATTTTATTTGACCATGTTTGTTTTGCTCATTTTATCTTCTGTGTCTCAGAAAACTCAGTAGAGGGTAGTAAGGACTGATCCCTTCTGTCAACCAAATGTACATTACCTAATGGAAAGAAAGATGCCCTTTCCTCTTTGTTTCTGATTTTCACTTGCCTGATTTCTAAGCACCAGACAACAAATGGTCACAGCTTAAGGCAAAACATGGGTCAGTTTTGATTCAACAGAAGAAATCACTCACTCCAAGCAGTAATGATCTACTAGTAAAAGGCTACCACACTAAATCTTATCAAATTACTGACTCAGACACTATCAGCAGGAGAAGCGTTGGTTACCTACATAACCAGATGTTTCCTGAAATACATAAGGAACACAGGAGACTGATGTCCAGAGAGGGGAAGGAAATAGTTATTTTTGAAAAAGTCTGTGAAACGAATGAATGTGATCTAGAGGAAACATGAGAACCATGTGAAATGGACCGCGGACAATTTGCCCATCTTCTCACCATTTGGAGAAACACAGTAGGGATTCTTTACCACGTCAGTATCTGGCAATGTCTGGAGACATTTTGGGGTATTTTTGGCTGTCACGACTGGGTGAGAGGGACTGCTATCATCTACTGGGGACCTGGGGACATTGCTAAACATCCACAATGAATAGGACAGAAACCCCACAACGAAGAGTGACTGGATCCCAAACGTCAAGAGTGGGGAGGGCGAGAAACCCTGGATTAATGATGTTCACTATGCAGGTGTGGGTTTCACATGTTTGGTCACCTGTCAAGAGAGTGGAGTTACACATCCCACTTCGGCTGTGTCCTGGGACAACAGGACACCGTCAGGCCCAGCTCCCAGCTCAGGGGCATGGGTTGCGTAATGAAAATGCAGCATGACAGGGAAAATACAGCTGGCTGTTGGTAACTGGTGCAATGTGGGGGTGCAACAGGGGCAGGGATCCCTGCAGAGAAAGACAGAAGTTCCTGGGTGATAATTGGGAGAGGGAGGAGGTAGTGTGGGCAAGCTGAAAGCGGGGGCAACATTTGAGATGGGGACCCTTGAAAGGGTAGGAAGCCATGGCCACCCCACAGGTCCGGGATATACCCATGTTCAGAAACAGGCACTGAGGTCGGCATCCACAAAGTTTGTTGCTGGGTTGCCCAAAATGGAATCATGCTTATTGGCTGCACACAGACCAAGAAGGGAAGAGGGATGAGCCAAAGAATGAGAAAAAAAAAAAAGAAAAGAAAGAAAAGAAAAAGACCAGAAGAAAAAGGAGAGGAAAAGCCAAGAGGGAGGAGGAAGCATGCCCACAGACCCTGGAAGGCACTGCGGTCATCAGGCAAAGGGGATGACGAGGAAGGCATTAGAAGCATGGAAAGAAAGTCAATGCTTTCTGCTGGTAGAAAGAAAAACCACCTTTCCCCCTCATTGCCCCAGGCGAGTCTGTCTCTCCACACTGCAAGAAGGTGGTCTTATTTGAAGAACTCCCTGTGCTCTCGTGAGCAGGAAGAAACACATCTGGTACATCAAGACACGCAAACATTCCAGGGACGTGAGTGCAAACCACAGAGAAAAGCCCCTTCTTGGGATTTTACACATAATTTATCCAAACTCAGTAAGAGGAATTCATTAGTTACTTACCCTTTATTTTGTGGGGCATCTTCAGAGACAATATTCCGATTTTTCGTAACCTGGTGCTATCCTTACATCTTCTTGTGTCTCTGATGATTTATCTCGGAAGCATTCTCTGAGGTTAAAGATCTCTCAGTAAATTGCCTTCATCCATTTCTGCCTTTCTTTCCCCTTTCTTTTTCTCTAAGTGCTTCCCTGGCTAAGACTGCGTTTCCTTCCTTCCCCTCTCATTCTTCCGGATTCTTTATTCAGTTTTGGAGAACCCAGTGACTAAGTTAGCTGAGACCAGCCTCCATGTCAATGAAACTGGGTAAAATAAAGTACGTAACATCTTTTATTCACCAACGGACGGCGTGAGGATCTTTTACCAGTGTTCACTCACTGCATTTGCTAGATTCTCCCCCACGCTCCTGGCTCTGGGCTCACATTTGCACAGGGAGCCCTACTTGCTGTTCTTTGTGGATCTGCTTTCTTCTGTGACCCAAAGTGGGATTCACATTGGAAAGGCCCAGGCTCCAAGGAAGTAAGGCCATCGCTCTCAGAACGAGACAGAATGAGCCTCTCTATCAGCTGCAAAAGAATTTCCTCAAGGTGGTCCAGTATAACTTTCTTAGAACCAGATTTACCCAGGTGGGGAGTTCTGCTATTCCTGAGCCTGCCACCCGTGTGGACACAAGTCGACACTGGGCACAGTTGCTCAAGAAATGCATTTCCAACCTTCACTAGAAACTGTGCTTCCTTTAGCAACTTGGGGAAGCTGATTTTCATATGGAAAGAGAGAGGGTGGGTGGAGGAGAGAGAGGGAGGGAGGGGGAGTTTATAGATCTGTTAAGATGAATTATAAAGAAATCTCATCATTTTTGATATAATAATTTTATTTATCACATAGTCACTTTATGGAATTACCTCTAAGGTAAAACTGGGGGAACTTAAAATATTATTTTTAAAATTCAGGACTATATATTTCCAAACAATATCACAGCCAACTGATTCCATATCTTAGCCTAACGATTAATGGTGCAAATCAGGCCTGCTCTTCTATTCTGAATCCTTTATTAGAAACTGTGTTTAATCTTGATTTAATGGTAAAACTTTGAGAATCTACTGAACATATATTTTGTTTTTGTTTTTTGTTTTTTAAAGATTTTATTTGAGAGAGAGAGAGAGCATGTGAGAGAGAATCACGAGCAAGGGGGAGGGGTAGAGGGAGAAGCAGACGCCCCGCTGAGCAAGGAGCCCGATTCAGGGCTTGATCCCAGTATCCTGGGATCACGACCTGAGCCAAAGGCAGACGCTTAACCAAATGAGCCACCCAGAGGCCCGATGTATATTTTGAATCTCGCTTTTTTTTTTTTCCAAGTTGCAAGGCACCATCATCAGGAATAGCCTTCATATTAAAATGCTTCACATGAAGTCCTTCAAATTTCAGTATGCTCTTACCTCGGACTTGCCCTTACTGTAACAGGCCTTCTTGGTGGCTTCATCACACTCCCACTCCACTGCCTGTAGGAAACACCAAAATGACAGAGACTGTTACGGTTCTGACTGAATAAAAGGGGATATATAATAAGGCATTGGTAATCAGATTAGGAAATGTGGGCATACCATAGAACCAATCTTTTCATACTAATATAGAATTTACACTAAATTCATGAAATTCACTCATAGGAGCTTCTATTTAGCTTTGAAATCAAAGCATTTTGAAGGACTTGGTCCCTAACTATCCGTAGTTCAGCAGTGGCAGTGTGATACTTAGATCACTGTAAGAAAGGCCCATGCAAGGAGTTGGGGGCTACTGTAGTAATTCCCGAAACCGTCCCTTCGATGAAACCACAGGATAGATCCATAGCACGCTGAAAAGACAAGCCTGGGAACAAAATGATGTAAATATTCATTTAGACATTTGTATTTTCTGTTCATAGTATGTCATTTCTCAAGATTCGAAGATAATGGAGCGAGGATGATTTTGCACCTCCTTACTCCCAAGCTCCGTTTATGTAAATGATGAATAGTCAATAAAAGAAATAGCTCATGCAAAGAGCACATCTATTACTTCCCCCAATACCAGTAATTTTCATACTGGTAAGAGCTCTGACTGAACAGTTACAGCCACAACTCGCGAGTACGTTTTCCCAACTTTCCAAATCTAACTCATGATGCCCAAGTTGATGTGCTTCCTTTCACATCAGCTGCTGTCTCCCATATGCCATCTGTGATTAGCTGAGATAGTACGCAGCGTGGACGTCATGGGAAGAAATGATGCCTGCAAATATTAACGATCTATAAGCTGAGATTGTGAATCACTTTTGGAAAAATTTAAGAATTTGAGTTGCTTATCTTTTGTATTATTGTATGGAATGTGGATTTGTGTTTTATCTTCCTACTAGAGCTGGATTTCTAAAGAATTTAGGATTTCTGAAGGACCATTTAAATCATTACCTGAAAATTTTTTTTAATTTTATTTATTTTTTTTTTTGAGAGAGAGAGAGAGAGTTCATGAGCAGCAGTGGGGCATGGGGGTGGGAGGGTCAGAGAGAATCTTAAGCAGGTTCCAAGCACAGCGTGGAGCCCAATGTGGGGCTAGATCTCACAACCCTGAGATTATGACCCAAGTCAATATCAAGAGTAGGACACTTAACCGATGGAGCCACCCAGGTGCTTTATTATCAGAAAAAATCATTTAAGCAAAGGACAATTCTTTGCTAATTTGAACTAATGTTAAATAATAAACTAAACTAAGCCAAAAATAAGCTATTGTCAAATATTATGAAGGAGAATAATGGCTTCACTCTCACTTCTAGGAAGAAGATATTTTCTAATTCTCCTAAACCTAGGAGAATAACAAAGTAATGGGGCACAATAATCTTGTATCAACCGTCCTCCAAAGAATGTTACATAATAGAGATTAAAACACAAATCACTGCATCTTGTATAACTTCTCTTCCTTGGCAAATAGGAGTCCATAAGAAAAGTATTCTAAAGAGAACCACTTCAGTGTCTTTCAAACGGAAACAATATCCTAACTGCTTTCCCTTGTGTAGACTTAGCGATTTTTGTCAGTGTCAACATCTGATAAGAGAATTTGTTAATTCTTTCGCTGATGTCTTCCTGTTCATAATGTTTAATGGCAGCAATAAAATCACAGCTAGTCAACATGTGATGCAAACAAATGACTTAAATTCTGTGCTGGGATGACAAATAGTTTCATGACAAGGGACGACACCTCCCGAGAAGACATTAGGGCTTCACATGTATTGCGGATCCGTGTGTCGCCACAGGACTCACATAAAATAAGCGCATTCCTATTATTCCAAACTGACCTTTCCTTTCTTAGATCTCTTTATAAATGGACTACGTTGTTTGTATTTAAACAAAGACATTGGTATTTCTGCCCTTACTTAAACTCAAAACAGAATTGATACACTACGAAAAAATTCTCTTACAAAGTCGACCCTATTGCAACTTTGACTTCCTATCACCAGGAGAATTTGGTTATATAATTACTAGGACAACTGTGAAGTAAAAAGCCTTAGGTAAAGAGGCATTTGTAGGGGCCCTTGTTAGTCCAATGATTTTGTTGAAAGTTAAACAGTAATTCTCTTTTCAGTAAACATAAGGCCTATGAATAGCATGGTTAGTCCCAGGGCTGCAAGAGCATCGATCAAACGCCATCAGAATTGTTCAAATCCTTCTGCCGAAATCGCAAATAGCTTTCCCAGTCTGCCTAATGCCCAAGCAGCCTGTGTGTTTTCAAGATAATTGAAGGCCAAGGATTGGATGGGGAAAGTAATAGAAAAAAAGGAGAGTTTTCAAGAATATTTCATTACTTCATCCAGTTTAGCAAGAAAAGGCACCTGCACACACAAGTTTATTAGACCAACAGAAAATAGGACAAAGCTTGCAGATTTTTCTGAAGACAGTTATTAAAAGAAGTAAAGTTATTTCTGAGGCATTTTTATTACAGTATAACCGGCTTTCCAATAATATTCAAATCCAGAATTAATTGAAGATCACGACTGTTCAGCTTTTCTGTTGATTCACTGCCTACCTGAATCAGGATAGACAAGACATGTATTAGGAATGGACTCAACGACCTACTGTAAGGCTGGACAAATATTACCGGATGTCACAGAATTTATCAAAGAATGCAGTGGGAAAACATGTCTTCTCCAGAGTGGCCTAAAATAGGATGTTGATTCCATAGTGTCCTTCTATTCTCTCAATGAACTGCGCTTAACCCGTCTGACCACTTCACAACTATGGGGGGGAGACCCAGTTTTGTTAGAGAGAAATATGAGTATCAGTAGAACCCTCCTGTAGCAGAGTTTATTTCTCAAAGTTACTCATCCTGTTTGAAATTATATTATGTTTTAACCTGGTCATAACTTTCTTTATTCCATAGGAATTGTTCTACTAAATTAAATTTCTTTTAATCAAGTCTTCTCACTGTATTCTTAGAGGAGATTCTTGTTATTCTTTCATGCATCTTAATTTTGGAACAAATCCCACTACTGATTTGTGAAGCCATCTTTCCAGTTGACTTCCTCTTAAGACACTTTTCTATCTACACAAACCTATCTTTGTGACAGTCAAAACAAATGCAAAGGCATTGACGATCTACATCTCAGATCTCAGTACAACACTCATGATCCTATTTCCTGAGTCTCTGTGGTTTCTTTTTAAATCTAATTTTTATCATCTCTTGTATTTTTCTATTGCACAGTAGCCCCACAGAGGAAAAAAAAGAATCTTAATTCTCTATTCTGTTCTGCATTTAATATTCATTACATTTTCTGGCAGCAGACACGTAGCAGTAATACTGTGGCTACTTGGATATCCAAAGGCTGTATACAGTAGGCAAAGAGTGTGAAGCACCTACATCTTAAAAGACATGAAGATTCCCATTTGTAGAAACTTTTTTTTGTTTTGTTTTGTCTGTAAATATATACCAGTAACATCTGTGTTCTTCGACTATCTTCAGAAGTTTTGCTCTACGCATTTGTATTCATTCTCTCATGTCATACATGGTTATAAATGACCCACCTACCAAGTGTAAGACACTGCACTAGATAATTTTGATGGAAGAGAAACAGACATATAGGTGATATTTGCACATGTCAGATATTAGTTTATGATAAAGCATAAGTGTCTTCCATCAGTCTGGACACAATCTCGCTAACTCTGAGAATTTCACCGTAGTCATTTCCATTGTTCCAATAGCCATGTTCATTTCAGATCCAGAGAGAACCTGGAACTTACAATATCATCAACTTTGAGGAAGCCACGGTGCTATAGACAGACAGATGAGGAAATAGAATAGGTTTACAGAAAATCATTTTATCCCTGCAGAAGCCCAGGATGGAAGGAAGCACGGCACAGTACGTACCTCACCACCACGCACACACAGATGCTCGAGTTAGGATCAACGGAGCTCCGATCTCAGTAGTGAATCAAATGTGGGAAAGAAAAAAGATTGGCTCTTTCTATGTACGTGTTACATACATATAAATCCACAGTTCTCAGAAGTATATAAACAAAGCTGTGTATTATCACATTCCACAGCGAGAGAAGTTAATTAGACAGGGACCAGCAAAGGCAGATACTTTTCATAAAAATGAAGAGAACAACATTCTAGGCAGATGGGCTGCTACTCTTTCAGCAGATGGCTTTCCTAATTAGATACTGGCAAAAGATAACATTAAAAAAACTAGTTTAATTACACAGTGCCAAAAATTAACAACCACCTGAGGGCTTTTTTTTAATATACATTGCATTCACATTCTTATGTCACGTATTTCTGTGAAATGCCAGAGAATGTTAAATCGGGGTTGCAACTATAAACAGATTGCCAGGCAATGTGAGACCATATCCTTGTTCAAAACAGAAGCAAAACACAAATGAGTTGGAACTTGAAATAACTGATTTTTATGTAACTTCAATAAGGTGCTAATCTGGTTATCCTGAAGCAGAGACATGTTCGCAAATTACCTTTAGTGGCCACATGTGACAGGTTCAAAACACGGGGAATTTGAGATGGAATGGTGTGAAACGAAAGACACAAAGGGGTGAACAGTTTAGTCACTTGGGAAGGATTTGTTCCACATTCCTCTGCATTTACTTCCTAGCGTCTACTGTATATTTGCTTTAAATATCAATTTGTAGTACATCTGCATTTACGTCCACGGCAAATATGTATGTCCATTTCACTCTTACTGATGACCTCCGAAGCAGAGAACTGTAAGGAGGCATTAGTCTTATTATCCAACAACTGGTTTTTAATTCTCATGACACTGACATCATCCAAAATAACAGAGATTACTTTGGGAATCCCATAAAAAATGTGTTACTACCATTTTTAAAACCCTTATACGAAAGCCCAAGATCATCTTGCACATCAGAATACAGAATCAGACGTACTTTGACAGCTGCACAGCAGAGTTCCCAACTTGTTAAATGCTTTTGGGCCTTTTGTTTCTCCGTGGATCTTTTTAAGATTTTATTTATTTATTTCAGAGACAGAGAGAAAGCATAAGCGGGGCGGGGGGGAACAGAGGGAGAGGGACAAGCAGACTCACCGCTGAGCACAGAGCCTAATGCAGGCCTCAATCCCACAACTATGAGATCATGACCTGAGCTGAAATCAACAGTTGGGCGTTTAGCCAACTCAGCCACCCAGGCACCCTCATTGGATCTTTTTAAATTGAGGGTTGTTTTGTAATTGAGTAGACAGTATATTAGATTCCTAGGGCTGTCGTTACGAAGTACCATATTCTGGGTGGCTTTAAACAATAGAAACTTACTCCCTCGCAGTTCCCAAGGCTAGAAGTCTGAAATCAAAGTGCCAGCAGGGTTAGTCCTTGTGGAGTCTCCTGAAGAGTGTCTGCTACCTGCCCCTCTCCCAGCCTCTGGTGGAGGCCAGCAGCCCTAGTGTTGCAGGGTTTCAGGAAGCATCACTCCAGTCTCTGCCTCTGTTTGTCCAAATACCCTCTTCTTATAAGGACACTAGTCTTTGATTAAGGTCCACCCTAGTCTAAGAAAACCTCAGGTAGCTCATTGCATATGCAAGCACTCTACCTCCAGATAAGGTCACCTTCTGAGAATCCGGGGGGACATAAATTTTGGAAGGACACCATTCAACCCAGTGCAAGAGTGTGTGACAACCAAATAAGAGTTTGAGACTGACAATTGCTAGGACACTAATGAGGGCCATCGCTTTGCTGGAAATCAGCTGCCAAATCTTTGGCAAAATACGGATAACAATTTACAAACTCTTGCATTGTGCTGACTGCAGAGCTGGGTGCTGTGTATACATTTTCTAAGTTAAGTCTCTCTTTAATTTTATGTGAGAGACAACATTACCATAATATTCTGGATGAGGACATTGGCTAAATAACTTACCATAAAGCCAGAAAAAAAGAGTAAGTGGGACATCAAAATTTGAACTTGGTGACTTGTATTGAAGCCTGTGGTCTAAACCACTGTCCTCTGACCCACAGAAGCCTGTGTTCTCCCATCATCCGAAATTGTTAAAGTAAGTGACCCTTGTTACTGACTGTCATGTTTTCTTCATCCCACAATTTAGAAAAATACATGTCTAAATCACAGAAATTTGTGCACACCTAAGTTCAGAGCTATTGGCATTCAGTAAATATGAATTAATCATAAAAGACTGATTCCTTTGTCATGGGTGTATACACTTTTCAAGTTTCTGGACCTATTCATGATCCCAGTATTGATCTTAAGTGGGACATGATTCATTAATGAAACTCTGGGTTCAACAATTATACGGTCAAGTTATGATATAAGAAGTTTAGGTTGGTTCTATGAAATTAAACATCTTGAATACAAGAACATAGTCTGTTCCTTACACAGCAGCAACGTTGTACTTTTAAAAACAAATATGGAAATACTATCCCCCCTCTGCAACAGCCCTCCAATGGTCCTTCATTCACTGGAGTAAAAGTCAAAGCCATCTGGAATGTTCTGCCACATCGAGTCACTTTTTTTCTCTGTCTCATTTCCTAGCGCCCTCCACCCCACATTCTGTTCTGGGAGGCATGGGATCCTCGGTGTGGTTCTCAGACAATGCGTGTTCCATATGTCTGTGCACTAGCTAGTCCCTCTATCTGGAACATTCTTCTTCCAGATATCCACCTAGTTAATGCCTGGCCTCCTGCATATATATGTCCAATTGTTATCACCTCACTGGGGCCTTTATAAATATGTATTTAGTAAAACTGTGGTCTGCCTCCCCAGTTCCCACTAGAAGGCAAGCTGCATTTGAGTAGGCAACTGGCCCTCTTGCTCATGTGTCCCCAGTACCTATAGCAATGCCTCACATTCAACAAGAACTTAATAGATACTTGTCAAATAAGTAAATGAATACAGAATGCTCTATACCCACAGCCTTGGAAATGGCTCCAGGGTACCTTCACAGGGCCTCCCATGTGGAAGGGGCATGGGAGGCTTCGGAGCCCTTGAGTCGGCTGCGCGAGCCCACGATGCGCTGTACTTCTACAGCTGATGCCGCCCAAGGATTCCTCCCCTAAGCACTTCATGTTGCCCCGACAATGGCAAAGAGAAGACTAAAGCCGGTTTCCATACTCCTTCAGTAGAAGACTCGTCTTTTTTTTTTAATTTTTATTTAAACTTTAATTAACATACAGTGCCCTATTGGTTTCAGGAGTAGAATTCAGTGATTCATCATTTACATACAACACCCAGTGCCCATCACGACAAGCACCCTCCTTAATTCCCATCCCCCATCTAGCCCATCCCCTGACCACCTTCCTCCAGCAGCCCTCAGTATGTTCTCCATTGTTAAGAATCTCTCATGGTTTATTGCCTTTTCTCCTTTGTCCCCCTTCCCCTATGTTCATCTGTTTTATTTCTCAAATTCCACCTATGAGTGAAATCATATGGTATTTGTCTTTCTCTGACTGACGTATTTCACTTAGTATCATACATTCTAGTTCCATCCACATCATTGCAACTGGCAAGATTTCATTCATTTTGATGGCTGAGTGATATTCCATTGTGTATATATATCACATCTTCTTTATCCATGCATCAGTCAGTGAACATTTGTGCAATCTCCATAGTTTGGTTATTGTTGATAATGCTGCTATAAACATTGAGCGCATGTTCCCCTTTAAATCTGTATAATTGTACCGTTTGGGTCAATACCTAGTTCAATTGCTGGGTTGTAGGATAGTTTTATTTTTAGTTTTTTGAGGCACCTCCATTGTGTTTTCCAGAGCAGCTATGCCAGCTTTGTTCCCACCAACAATTCAAGAGGATTCCCCTTTCTCTACATCCTTGCCAACATCTGTTTTTCCTGTGTTGTTAATTTTAGCCATTCTGACAGGTGTGAGGTGGTATCTCATTGTGGTTTTGATTTGCATTTCCCTGATGATGAGTGATGTTTGAGCATCTTTTCATGTGTCTGTTGGCTATCTGGATGTCTTCTTTGGAAAAGTGTCTATTCATGTCTTTTGTCCATTTCTTACCTGGGTTGTTTTTTGGGTGTTGAGTATGATAAGTTCTTCATAGATTTTGGATACTAACCCTTTATCAGATACGTCATTTACAAATATCTTCTCCCATTCTATAGGCTGCCTTTTAGTTTTGCTGATTGTTTTCTTCACTGTGCAGAAGCTTTTCATCTTGATGAAGTTCTAATAGTTTATTTTTGTTTTGTTTCCCTTGCCTCTGGCAACGTGTCTGGTAAGAAGTTGCTATGGCCGAGCTCATTTCTTTAATTCTTATACACAATCTCATATAAAAGAAAGTAAAAGTGGCCTTTACCAAATTCATGCTTTATAAATGCAAGATTACAGCAGCAAATCATTTGTAAAATGTAAGAACAAGTGACCACTGAGTCACAGCACTCAGTATCTAATTATTTCTGTATTTTCTTTTGTTTGTCTATTTTTGAAATAATAATGACTTACACAAATTAAGTAGTAATAAGTAAGGCCACCTTTGAAGCTCAGTTAATGTGGAGTATATTCGGCAGTAACAGCAGTCACTTCATTCTATGTTCTACAAGAAACCAAGTAATCCAAGTAATGTTATAACAAAAGTTAACTCCCTGAGGGTTTCCAATGCCTAAACATTTTGTATATTATGTATATTCATGTAAATGATTTTTTTTTTTTTAGATTTTAGTTTTTTTTTTTATTTATTAGACAGAGATAGAGACAGCCAGCGAGAGAGGGAACACAAGCAGGGGGAGTGGGAGAGGAAGAAGCAGGCTCATAGCAGAGGAGCCTGACGTGGGGCTCGATCCCATAACGCCGGGATCACGCCCTGAGCCGAAGGCAGACGCTTAACCGCTCTGCCACCCAGGCGCCCCCATGTAAATGATTTTTAAATAATAGACTTAGAACATACATAATGCAGAAAACCCCTGAGCACCTCTAGAATCCTGGGGTTCCAGGAAGCATATTTAACATATTTGGTTTTAAGGCACCAGGCACCTCTGATACCCAATTTAAATGCTTGGAATGGCCCTGAGGAGGGAGAAAAACAAAGTAATGGAGGAAAAGCTCTAGTAACCCTACTCCTGAACACAGATGAGCCCCGCTGGGATGATTTGGTGATAAAACTAACTTGGGAATGAGCCCAACATCAAAGAACGCTATGATATATGGTATAATATTTAAAATTATGATAGACACTGAGGGAACAAACAATTGCTAACTTTAAAAATGGTGCTATTAACGAAAGTGGTACTGGAAGGCCAGCCTAGTTCCAAAAGCTGCTTTGGGTTTCAAAAAAATCATTTTCATGGATCCAAGTGGGCCTGGTTTAAAGAAATGGCATCTTGTACAATTTGTTAGCCTAACCATGGTGGGGAAAAAATCCAATTACTAGAG
This sequence comes from Ailuropoda melanoleuca, assembly GCF_002007445.2. NCBI lineage: Eukaryota > Metazoa > Chordata > Mammalia > Carnivora > Ursidae > Ailuropoda > Ailuropoda melanoleuca. Next base: position 140,491,124 of record NC_048220.1, on the reverse strand, counting down.
GAAGGTCTATTTTTATACATAAATTTCCTGAAGTATTAGTACATAAGAAACTCAATTCAAAGTCAACCAGGCATGGGATTAAGTGTTGCCATTAAACTGGACCGACTTTTCCAGGACTTGCCTAATTTAAGTTTCCAATGTGTTTGGTGGGGAAACTGTTGCTTCTAACACATTCTCTCTCGTGTGTTTTTTAAAAGCATACATCATAGAGATGATGCCATTTCAACACCAAAATATCTGTAATGCTCAACAGAAATTGTAATGTTTGCTAGAAATTACATAGATACATCGCAATCAAATTAAAATTATTTGACAATGACGTGAGGCTTTGCAAAATACAAAGAAAAAAATTAGCAGTGTATTGGTAGGGGATGATTTGTAAGTTACAGACCAACTCTAGGGACAAACAATTTGCTATAATGAAGGCTGTCCTGGAAACGTCTTTTTTTTATTATTAAATAAATATTTAATATGTGTTATCTTACAGTTTCTGGTGTCTTAATACAATTACAGGATATACTAAATGAAAACGGAGATTGTAAACGTCTTTGCACGGATAACTTTGTAGCTTGGCTTTGACCAAAGCATTCCTACACAGAGCACTGGATGGCTGGCAATCATATTCTAGAGCAATTGGGAGAAGTGAAGAGAGACAATTTTGGCCTGAATACAAGAATGCCTGCCCCAGCCATACAATGAGATTTCAATTGGAAATACAGTCAAAGGGTTAAAAGGAAATATATCACACAAACAATATGAAGGACCAAGGTCTTTATTTTGAGACAACATGAAACGGATGTAAAAAATACTCCAGCAATCATAGCATGAATATAAATGAAGATGCAGAGGCAGGATAATTTTTATACACCTTACCTACCACTTGGGACTTTATGTGTGTTTGGTTTCTGTTGCTGGAACTGTAAGGTCACCTATGTCGTGGTCATCAGTTTTGGTCTCATTATTGTATATTCTGGCTGAATCCTAATGAAGACATTCTACATAAACTCAGCTTAACAGACAATACAGGTTTAAATAGATGAGTGTTTGTTTTTAGTTCTTCCATCAATATTTTCTATTTTTTTCTGAAACTGGCTTTATGAAAACAAACAACGCTTCATACCTGATTACTTTTCTCTGCAGTTCTGCGGTAGAATGTGTGCACGAGAGTCACTGGAGTAGACAGGAAGCCCAGATTATAGATGCTTACTGGGGAATTACCCTACATCTGCTGAACCAACCACTCAGAATTTATTTATTATTCACATTATAAATGCTTGTTTCCTGAGATGCATCCTACCACTACCAAGACTGACTTTACTCCCACTTTCAGAACATATCGATCTATTTGCCAAATGCCAGGATATACTGAAAACCCTTTTTATGAGCCTTATTCAGCATTATTTCCATAAGTTTTTGTTTGCAGCTGAGAGAAATGAACATTAAAATTTGTTTTCTGGTGTACATTTGGGCAGTTACATTTCTTTCTTATTTTAAATACACTGTGAAACAGGATGATATACTTCTGTTCAAGAAACATTATTTATAATATGATCACAATGTTAAATGAGAACTTAATGAACATTATTGATATATTCATTTTCCAGTTAATATTTAACATTCTCATAATTTTAAGAATATCTGCTGGAACTTATTAAATCAAATAATTTAGCATTAAACAGTGCATTGTGAGTTTGCCGTTTATTTCCTCACACATTTGTCTCTCTTCTCTAGTATAATCAGTTTACTTACCAGAGGAAAGCCCTAAAATATTGTCACAACTATGACTAAAATCTTAGATGAGAAAGAGCTCTACCCAGTAAAGAAGTCCAAAAGTGCTTCAAGTATGAGAATAAGAAGTGGGGTGTGTGTGTGTGTGTGTGTGTTTTTAAAGACTTTTATTTATTTATTTGAGAGAGAGAAATCGAAAGCGGGACAAGGGGCAGAGGAAGAGAATCTCAAGCAGACTCTATGTGGAGCACAGAGCCTGATGTGGGGCTCGATCTCATGATCCTAACATCATGACCTGAGCCGAACTTAACTGACTGATCAACCGAGGTGCCCAGGAGGAGGAGTTTTTTTGATATATGTGATGTCTAAGATAGTTGGTTTGAAAATGAAAAATTTTTGGTATAATTTTACAACAAATAGCGGTGAACATCGCTCACAGTCCCCCTCCCCCATTTGGTCCATTGTCAGTAGTTTTCTGCTCTCCGACTAGCTGGCATTGGCAATTCATTGCCAAACGTTGTAACTTTACCCAACTTGCTACGAAGGAATTGAGCTTTATGGCTCTGGTAGCATCCAGAAACGCTCATTTGTGCGCGTCGGAGTGAGACATTGTAAGGTCACAAGTCAAGGAAAGCCAGCAGCCACCAGAATCCAGAAGAGGCAAAGTACAGGTTCTCCCCTAGAACCTCTGGGGGGAGCATGGCCAACAAGACACCTCGATCTTAGCTCCATAAAACTCAATTTGGACTCCTGTCCTCTAGAACTGTGAAAGCATGGAGTTCTGTTGCTTTAAGTCACCAAGTTTGTGTTAATTTGTCACAGCAGTGATAGAAAAATAATACAGGCATATGTATACATAAACTACACACATGTGCACACACATGCACACACACACACACACACAAATGATTTTAATGTCAGCAGGGGGATAAATTCATCTCCATGTTTCTGCCAAATATCTGAGTTAGTCCCTGTAAATATGAAAGCCGCATCCCTGATCTTGAAGAGCGGCTGGAGTGGAACATGCTGGGGTGTGGGGAGTACTGAAGGCGAACACCGGGCCCAGATATGGGTTGAGATGGATCAAAGGCAGTTCTCAGGGAAGCAGTGGTGAGCTGGACACGAAGGGATGGACCAGCGAGTCGGGGGTGCAGGGGTGGGTGTTTATGACAAACAAGTCAAGCAGCCAGTGCAAAGCCTGGAATGTCAAGAAAGTGTATTTGTATGAGGGACTCAGAGTCACTAAGGCAGAGCATGGAGAGGGATGTGGCTTTACAGGCTGGCATGCAGCTCAGGACGGGACTCACGAACCCTGCCACTGAGTTAGAGATTTTCATGAGCCAAGGAAAGCCAGGGGTAAGAGGGCAGCAAGATGCGAGCACTGTGAGATTAGTAAGTGAGACAGACCTCAGGGGTGGGTGAGAAAGGGCCCGGGATGGGTGAACAGGAGACTGGGGTAGAGGCTGTGGCAGGCCACCAGCAGACAGATGTGAGCTCAGGCTGATATACTCAGGGACAACAGGATGGCCGCAGATGGAAGACTAACCCCATGACTCAGGGGGAAGAGCACTACCTGATGAAAAAGTAGATGTTGAGGTTAGGGGGATGCCACACGCCTGACCTGACCTTTGGGTGGGTATCAGCAGCCCAAGTCTGTCTCATCTGTAACAGGAAACTCATCCGCACCCACTCCTCTGCTGGACCAGGTGCCATGCGTGATTCCGGACTGCCTTCTTTCCATCCCCATAAGTAACTTCAGACTTAGGAAAATAAAACTACCTTTACCACGCTGGTCGAAGAAAAACATAACAAGAAAATAAATCTATTTCCCAAATAGCAAAGTAGTTGACCAAAAAAAACAAAAAAACAAAAACCACACAAAACAGATTCATAAGCTATTTGGATCACCGCACTCTTGAATCAAGTTCATTGGTAATACATTCTGGTTTTTCAAAACTAACTGGAAAAAAAATCAGATCAATCAAGCAAATCATATCAATCATATGAAAGGTGCTGCTAACATTAGAGAAATTCATACTAGTTCAGGACAAGAACTTCACTTTTAAAGTCACAGGACCATGACTTATTTGCTTGGAATTCTATGTCCTGAGTCAAGCAAATGTGATTAAATGAAAAACAGAAATGCAAAATGAGGGAAAACGTATAACCCTCAATGTACAGGACATTTAGCGAAGCTAAAGAAGTCGGAATTTGTAAGTGGAAGCAAACTAGAAAAATAGAAAAGATGAAAAATGAAGTTTTTCATATCTGTGAGGCTTACATTTCTCTTCGATTTTTCACACATGTGGCAAAATCAGAAAGAAGTATGCTATTAAAAAGCTAATATTTATTCTGCTTCCAAACCAGCCAAATTCAGCCTTAATGCCAGAGTTTCAGGTAGACTTGGGTCTCATAACTCTCAATATCAACAGAGGATATCTAATGCTATTCTTCGGGACCACATTGGGTCTATGATTTTTCAAGTGTTGACCGAAAGAATTCAGCAGTGCCCACCTTTTGGATCAACATAGCGAGTTCAAGGAGACCCAGCAGATAAGCCTGTACTGCAGACAGCTTGGGCTCAATCTGGAGTTGACACGATGTTCCAAGCATAACAGGTACACAGAGGAGCACGGCCACAGCAGAAACCAGAGATCAGACAATGTGGGACAGTAAAATATCCTAAAAGAGCGCCAGTAAGTTACATCAGAGAAAATTTCCCAGAGTTCCAGATGGGGATGATGTCTGCTACTTTTCTGCGCAGCACTATACACATCGTCCTCCCAAGAGCCACGAGAAACAGGCGCCACATTCAGACTCACCCTCTACAGCACATGGCAGGGGGAGTAACTCACCCAATGTCACCAAGCTACTGAGTGGATGATGCATGATTTGAACTCAGGTCATCTGGCTTCAGCATCCATTGTCTTAGCCCATGTGCTTGGGCCCCACCTTTCAGTGAGTGGGGCGCCAGGACCTCCCAGACTCCTAATTCCTTCCTGCCTCACCAGGGTCCTACTGAAAGACTGAGTTGGCTTGCTTTGAACTTGTCAGAGGAAATAAAATATGATGCTTTCTCTTGCTCATAAATGGGAAAAGACCTTTGGTGGGGAAAGAGAAATAAAATGGTTTGTTTGAACAGATGATGCCTCTTCACTTTGTCATTACAGAGATTTTTGACAAAACCGTTACGGTTTCAATGCTGATTTCATATGAACTCATTTATTTGAACATTTTGGCTGGCAACCCCTCCTACCCTGAGTTCTGAAAGGGCCCTCAAAACACAAAAGTAAACTTAATTGAGACTAGCCTGTCACTCAGCAATTCAGTGGAATTACCCAAACCCATGGGGAATTGTATCAAAGGCAAGACAAAGAGCATCTATGAGCAGTAAGTGTGGATACGATCCTATCTTCCAGCACATTACACTGGGGTAAAGATACTAAACTACAAACAGGTAGTTCACACTGAGTTATATTCCCAAAATCAGTTTATGTATTGGATTTGGGAGAATAAAGGAAACACTGTCCCACAGAGAAACCATGCAAGTTGAGCTGATAAGCACCACGGTCAACAGAGCCCGGTGTCCTGGGTATGGCATGAAGGACCCACACATTATGCAGGTATGGCCAAGGAAACACACTTGAATTTCCAATCTGAGATTCTAAGATTCCACATCCCTCCCATTCCAGTGAAAGGTGGGTCCTTACCTCCCCACATGTAACATGGAGGCCAACCCCTTTCTCTCATAGCGCAGGGCAGGGGAACTCTGAGGAGGTGTGACAGACCATTGAAGAGGTACCCCCAGGCCTCAGAAAGACAAGGACAAGGAGCAGTGAGACCTGGTGCACTCCTGGGTTCTTCGCTTCAGTGGGAGCTAGCCTACCTTTCCTCCCAGTCTCTACTCGTTGACCCCAAACATTCTCACAATTCCCACTGCTGTCCTCTTACTGGAGGAGTCAGCCTTTTGGAGTCTCCCTAAATGCTCTCAAGGCTGACAACAGTACCACTATTAAAGAGGGAAGCCAAGCATTCCTCCCAAAACCATCACATAGGCTGTGGAGAAGTACTGTGCTTTCAATGTAGTATTTTCTAGAATAGCCATACCTTAATAGTGCTAATATCTCTGAAATAAATCATGCTAACAGAGTTATCCTCACTTCCTAAGACCTACAGGTCTGATTAGGCTGAATATTAAGAGAAGTAGATTTTATTCTTTGTTTTTCCAAATAAGGTAACGTTTCCCCATACACATCTATATGTGCTCTCAAGGGCAACTGGTTTAATGGATTATGATGATAGATAATTAGGTCTCCTAATTATTTTCTTAGGATTATTGTAGCTGTGAAAATCAAGCCACATACACATACATCCAAATAGCAATTATAAAATATTTAATTGCTTTTTAATTTAGAAATGATTTCTGGTTTTGAGAACTATCTCTGTCCCAATGTGTTCATCATTTCTGTTGCATATTCAAAGACCTTATCAGTCTATTTATAACTATTTTGATTGGTTTATCTTCTATGGTATTTTGACAAATGTCATTCGTAATTAGATTTGCGTTCATACTAATACATAATCTGGGTGATTCGGCTGACACATAATGTTTAATTACCCAATTTTAACTGAACCTATTAAAAAATGGATGCAGCAAGTCCACAAGTGACCTACAAAATCTCGGAATCTCACCTTTTCTAGGTACCACACTCTAGGCATTTCCAAAAGATTTCATCCCTAGGCCTTCTCTGCCAATGTTTGCTTTTCTTTTAAATAATGATGAGTCCCAGGAAAAAGAAACTCTTAGCCTAGAGAATAGCTTCTATATTCCCTTTACATCAGTGATAAACAAAAATGTTACCGCATAATAATCCTAAGACGAAAAAGTAAAGTTTCTCCTCCAATGTGTAAAAACACGAAGGAGAGTCATTGAGGCTTGTCTGAGTTTAATATTAGTAAAGTCACAATATATGAAATATGGACAAAAACTCTATGTCATGCTTATGTAATCATTTTATTTTTTTCCAAGATTTATTTATTTTTAAAGATTTTATTTATTTATTTGAGAGAGAGAGTGAGCGAGAGCACACGAGCAGAGGCCCAGGCAGAGGGAGAAGCAGACTCCCCGCTGAGCAGCGAGCAGGAGGCAGGTCTCAATCCCAGGACCCTGGGATCAGAGGCAGGGGCAAAGGGAATTTTCAGGCAGACTCCCCACATGACCTGAGCCAAAACCAAGAGCTGGACACTTAAGCAACTAAGCCATCCAGGGATGTCTGTGATCATTTTAATTGGTTCTATGCCAAAGAAACACCCCCAAAACAGGGGACGTTAATTATCCAGTACATTTCTATGTAATCCATCTTAACTTGTAAACATAATATTTACTGAGCCCTTATTATGTGAAAGAATGTGGGTTACAACATGATTCTTTCTAAAGCCTCCTGCACGTTAGAAATTCTCAGTGAAATAAAGGTGAAAGAAATGGAAGGGAGTAATTATAATACAATTTGGGAAGTAAAAGTATATAGCATGAGAACATCGAGGAACTCTGAGGAACATGAGAGAAGCGAACACCCTGGGTAGTGAAGATGGAGAGCCACGCAAACGAATTCAGCTGGGCTTCCACATGAGCAGGGATGGAGCTTTTCCTGGCAGAGGAAAGGGGCACGTGCTTGCTGGACACAGGTAACCATACATTAAGGTGGGTTAGGAGTGAAAAGGCATCCCATGTTCAGGGACCTGCGTGAGATGTGTCCGCTGAAGCCCATGAGGAAGGGTGGGGATTAGCGGACTCTGAAGCTGCAAAGGGAGAGAAGGACAGACCATGAAGCCTCTTAGATGATGTGGTCTGAAAACAGGACTTTTTACACGTAAGCATTTTAAGCCTTAAGGTAACATCGTAGTTTACCTACATTAAGACATTAACCATAGTTAGAGGCAAGGGAAAACTGAGGCATGGAACATGACAAACTGCTCAAGGTCAAAAAGAACTTGAAGGATCTAAGATTGAACCATGATCAGATATGCAGCTTTAAAAAAAAAAAAGCCTAAAGGAAAAGGATTAAATAGGTGAGAAAATAAACAATTAACGAAAGAAGGTGACCTAGCTGAAGCCCAGTGAGGAGAAAGCAAAGACGCCACATTCAAGAAGCCTGAGGAAGGCAGAATCGTCGTAGAAATAGGCAGAAGGCACAGATGTGGGTACTGGCTGGGAAAGGAACTCCCGAAGGCTGAACGCGCTCTGGACAGAAGATCTCCAGTTGGTTCTCTGACTTCAGTTTGAGAGGCTCCATTCCAATGGCGCTGGTGGTGTGAGAAAGTATTCTACCGTCCAGGGAAGAAGCTGAGTTGCAGGTACACAAGCAGCTCAGCTTTTCTTGACCCTTATAGCCATCTTTGCTTGGAAACAAGGGTGTGTATTGACATAAGTGTGGCTCACATGTTTCATTTTGGCTTTTGTTTTGCTCTTTTCTGGGAAGGGAATGGAACAAGAAGTCGCAATAGCTCAATCATCAACCTGCCTAGCATTTTGTTACTGACTTCTCAAAAGCATTAGCGTTTGACTTCTCCTTCCTTCTAGAACCACTTTCTTCCCATGGTCTGCAGCCCACAATGCCCAGGTTTTCTTGTTCACTCACTAGCTGCTCCTTCTCAGTCTCCTTGCCAGTCCCCCTCTGCTAGGTCTCCCCCAAAAGGTGGCATGGCTCTGACATCTGCCTGAGACTCCTGTGGTTCTTCTCAACCCTTCCTCCTTGGGGAGTATCACCTGGTCCCATGAGGGTAAAAATCATCCATATGCCGTGCCTCCATTCCTGTCCATTGCCAACGAGTCAATATTCCCTCTTCTGGGCACATCCCTCAGGATAGCTGAAAAGGATTCTCATAGTACCCAAATCACCACACATGATTCCTCTCACTGTGTTCTGCCTGCTTTTCCCCTAGGTTCTGTTCATATCGCCACCTACTCAGGTAAAAAAAACAGACAAATTATCCTTGATTCCCCTCATTTACTCACTGCCAACATGCAATCCACCAGCAAATCCTCTTGACTGTAACAAACCAAAAAAATCCCAAATCCATCCATTTCTCTACCAGTAGCTCTCATCTGAACCACTGCAAACATCTCCTGATTGGTGTTCTTCTTCCAGGCTTGCTCCATCATCACCATTTCTCTACACCTCAACCAAAGTGCCTTTCCAACGTGAATATTAGATCATGCTTCCTATCTTCCACTGGCATGGCATTATACTTATAATCTGGGGTCTTCAGCCTTGCTCACAAATGTCATGAGATCTTGCCCCCATTTCTCAGACCATGAGTGATATCATCCCTCTGCCCCTTGACCACTATGATTCAGCAACTCTAAAAATCTTTATGTTCCTTTAGCCTACACCAAGGTCATTCTGTCTTCTGGACCTTTGGATTTCCTGGTCTTCCTCTCCAGAAATCTCTTCCTCTCACTTCTGCCCCATGCCTCATTGCTCCGATGGTAGCTCAAACATCACTCCCTAAGAGTGGGCTGATGCTGCCCACCTTACGTACAGGAGCCATTATGATGCTGTCTACCGGATCATTGCATTTGTATTCTTGGCGGCACACTGATCATTTTCGAGCCCTTTCCGTAACTATTAATTGATTAAATGTTTGTCTCCAACTATAATCAATCATCTAAGAGAAGAAAGTCCTTTTCTTTGGTCACCATTTTACTTCCTGCATTTAGAAGTCTGACCGCCACACAGGACATCCTAATTAAATATGTGTTGACAGAAGTCATGAATCTAGAAGTTCAGAAAGGCACAGTAACTTTGCCTTGAGAAACTTTTTGAGCAGAGGGCAACAATTTCAAGGCAAAACTTCACCATAGGCTTTAAGACCATGGGTTCAAGATGAGTGAAGTTTAGGCANCCCACAATGCCCAGGTTTTCTTGTTCACTCACTAGCTGCTCCTTCTCAGTCTCCTTGCCAGTCCCCCTCTGCTAGGTCTCCCCCAAAAGGTGGCATGGCTCTGACATCTGCCTGAGACTCCTGTGGTTCTTCTCAACCCTTCCTCCTTGGGGAGTATCACCTGGTCCCATGAGGGTAAAAATCATCCATATGCCGTGCCTCCATTCCTGTCCATTGCCAACGAGTCAATATTCCCTCTTCTGGGCACATCCCTCAGGATAGCTGAAAAGGATTCTCATAGTACCCAAATCACCACACATGATTCCTCTCACTGTGTTCTGCCTGCTTTTCCCCTAGGTTCTGTTCATATCGCCACCTACTCAGGTAAAAAAAACNGGGCAAAGCAAGTCAGTAGGAGTAGCTGGGGTTGGAGTCTTCAGTCTTCATCAGGAACTGGAAAGCTCATTTCTTATCACTGATGGATTTCCTGACCCATTAGGAGGGTGAGGCATAAGTGGGTGGTGGGATTCAACACCCGGCCCCAAAGAGTTTTGCATCTGGCAGCAATCCAGAAATGACTCCTCCACCAGGTAAGAAACACAGAGAAAACTCCTTCATTACCATCTCAATTATTGCCTCAGCACAGCGGCCTGCACTGAAGACCTTCAATCTGCCCCATGGATGAAAGTCAGGTTGCTGTTTGCTTCCATAGGATACACGGCCCATGTACTATCATATGGAGAGATGGTCACAAAACTATTCTTTTTTTTTTTTTTTTTAAAGATTTTATTTATTCATTTGACAGAGATAGAGACAGCCAGCGAGAGAGGGAACACAAACAGGGGGAGTGGGAGAGGAAAAAGCAGGGTCATAGCGGAGGAGCCTGACGTGGGGCTCGATCCCATAACGCCAGGATCACGCCCTGAGCCGAAGGCAGACGCTTAACCGCTGTGCCACCCAGGCGTCCCACAAAACTATTCTAAAGGGGAAAAGTAAAGCCCAGCACACCTGGCAAACAAACTATATACTTCATATACATATTTCATATATATATATATATATATATATGTAATTTCATACACATACACCCCTAATCTTTTCTTATACCAAATTAAATTTCACTGAAAGTCAGTCAAAGGAAATCACAGCTTCTGTATTATACCTGGAAATGGCCATCAAAATGCCCAGCTCCATCACAAAACATGTGGTTTATATTATGGACGGAGGCTCTATGGCTCTAAAAAATTAATTATCATTTCTCCCTGCAGCAGATGAGGCCAGTGAACACTGTTGAGAACAAACGAAGCCCTCCAGCCTCTTCCTTCCACCGCTTTACTCGTAAGGCATCCCTAGTGATTCAGAGCCCAAGCACAAGAACGGTCAGCCTGGCATCCTGGTGCTGGCCACGACTTCCAGATGTTTCCCAGTGGCAAGGTCAAAGGGCATGGATGCAGTGGGTCAGCAAGGTTCATGAGTCAGNGAGAACAAACGAAGCCCTCCAGCCTCTTCCTTCCACCGCTTTACTCGTAAGGCATCCCTAGTGATTCAGAGCCCAAGCACAAGAACGGTCAGCCTGGCATCCTGGTGCTGGCCACGACTTCCAGATGTTTCCCAGTGGCAAGGTCAAAGGGCATGGATGCAGTGGGTCAGCAAGGTTCATGAGTCAGTTATATACAAGAGTGAGCAGAGATGGGGTGGCCTCTGGACAGCTCTGCACACAGCCACCGAGGACCCCAGGTGGGAGAGAAGTGCAGCCAAAGGTCAAAGGTCAGGGTGGTCACAGTGACATCACTGAGCCCGAAGACCAGCAGCCGGCTGGTTGGCACCTCCTGGATGCTCCTTTAGACTGAATACTGAAAAATGCCTGAGGAGGAACCCTGGGGAGAAGAGCTGTCAGATGTCATGATGTGAAAATAAAATAGAAATATTCATGCTGATTTGGAAAGACTCTCCAGAGAAGTTACAAGTCTAACCCTTTTCCCTTCAACTGGGTTCTCAAAAGCTAGTCTGAGGCATAATTCCACAGACTCATTTCAGTCTGAAATTAGAAGGCTCAGGGAAGCACAATTCTCCTGTGCAACAAAAACCCTGACTATTGGATTAAAAATGGATTGATTAACCTACTCAGTATTGGGGACGGTGTTCGGTGACCTAATGCAGACGAAGAGTCAGGCCAGCAGGCGGCTGACCCAGAAGGGGAGACTGCAGGTCTGGCTGTCAGTCTGTCTGCGCCACTTGCAGACTCAAAGGCCAAGTCACAGCTCCCTCTCTCCTCCTTTGTAAAGACCACAAATGTCCTGTTCCAGCCACCCTCCGGTTTATCTGGGGGCAGGAGGAGCTGGGTTGAATCCTGCTCCGGGATTTAGGAGAATCTCTGCCTTTCTCTCACCCTCATTATTCCTCACTGCTTCATGCCTATAGTAAATACCAGCAGCTTCGAAGGGCTGTGGCGGGTGCGAAGGAGGGTTTTGAAATGGCATTGAATATACAGCCTGCACATGGTAAGCCTGCAAAACTGTTAACTGTTTAATGATTGCGATTATTTTTTAAAAACCCTTTCTCATCCCACCCTAATCCTCCAGGTATCTCTGTGTACCTTGGAAACACAGCTACAATGGAAGGGAGAAATGCAAACAGCTTTGGGGCCAAAGTTTGCTCTTAATTTTCTTAAAAAGATTCAGAGTAACAAATATTTCTATGAATGTTGATGAGAATCCCCCCCCCCTCCGCTCTGGGGGAGATTTTAAAATAAAATTTCAATGTCTAAGGAATTCCAAATAGTTAGAAAATCTTTATCCATTCAGCCAGGAAGAAAAAAAAAAGATACAGGTGTCTGCCCAAGGAAAAAAAAAAAAAACCCACTACAAAATCTGTTCAGAATGTTAAGTTGATTGCTGCAATATTTGGATAAAGCTGGAACGAACCGTTCTGCGTGTTAAGGAATTATTGAAAATTTGTTATCAATGTGTGATACCAGGAGGAACATATCCTTGGTTTTTGTCCCCTTCCCCTCCCAGGTCCTGAGACAGAGCTTTGAAAACCCTTGGAATTTCAGGAGCCCTAGGAACACACTCCTGAGAGGAATGGCTTTTGTGATTCATAACAAGGTCCTTTCAACCACACCTGAGTTTACACTAATGCATGACTCTTGGGGGGCCCAAGGACAGCTTCAGGGTGGGGCCAAGGGTTGGAACTTAAAGCCCCACCCACAGGATTCAAGGAAGGGAGAAAGGGCTGAAAATTGAGTTCACTCATCCATAACCATGATTTAATTAATCATGCTGATGTAATGAAACCTCCAGAAACGGAGTACATGCCTGGTTCAGAGAGCTTCTTAGCTGATGGACACACTGAGGGGTTTGGGAGGGTGGTGGGCCCACCACCACCTCCATTACTTTAGGCCACACAACTCTTCCATGTGGGTGCCCCTGAACTGCGTCTTTTTTAATAAACTGGCAAATTTCAGGGAAGTGTTTTCCTGAGTCAGAGGAGCCATTTCTAGCAAATTATCGAACCTGAGGAGGGGTAGAGAGAAGCCCTGACCTACAGCAGGCTGGTCAGAAGCACAGGAGGCCATCTGGACTTGTGACTGGCATCTGAAGGGGAGATTACTCCTAGTCTGTGAAGTCTGAGGAATTCCAGGAAGCTAGCATCAGAATTAAATTGAATTTAGGACACCCAGTTGGTGTCCGGGGAGCTGGTAAATTGGTTGGTGTGGGAAAAACGCCCATTGTTGTGAGAAGTATTGTGAGTAGAAGCAGATTGGATGAAGAAAGAAATAAAACCACTCCCTGTTCTTCCACTCTGTCTGCCAGAGCCCCGGAAGCCATCAGGATGATGTGGGAAACAAAGGCAGAAGAAAAATGATTTAATTTCCTTACTACTTACAGCCCACTGACAAATGCCTTGAAACAGGCAGAGACATTCCCCTAGGGATGCAAGTGCCTAGATGCTGACACTTTGTTAAGGGCAAAAGGCCATCTTAGCCTGATCCCCAGGACCCTGTACATCTACTTTAACATATAAGAATTGGAAATTCCCCCCCTCCCCACCCCAGGATCATCCCTCAAGTATATGACCCACGGATATACATCTGAAGGGTCTTATTGAGTAAAGGATGGGGGGCAGGGGCTAGTTAGGGAAAGGTAGGTAGGGGGCTGTGGAGTCAGGCTCACACAAATCCCCAAAACGCAGTGGTTTAAGGAAACCAAACCACCTGCCCTAGGTATCAGAGGTGGGGCCTTGTAACCATCTCCTGTGACCAAAAAAAGAATTACGGATCCTAAAAAGGTCCTTAGCCACTGAAGGTGTTATCACCTGTGCTTCCTCAATTGTGCTATCAGTAGGGACATTAAAAGGATTCAAGTTCCCTGATTAGCCTTCAATAAAAGAACAACCCTAATAACCCTCAATGGCAACCCTGTCGGGACCCCTCTCACTCCCAAGAGCTTTTTCTGTCTGTATCCTTGCTGAATACACTTGATGGCTTTACTCACTCTCCTTTGTCTGCAAGATTCATTTCTCAACACCATGAGACAAGAACCTCCCTCTCCTGGTTCAAGGACACCTGCACACTGCCATTAACCTTTTTCTATGACTTGAATTTAGGTTCTTGCAAAACAATACAAAACATGGTCTTTGATGCCTGTGACCTGTGCTAGTTCCTCATCATATTCTCACTGACTATACTCGGATTGATAACCGCACAAAGCTACTCGAAAAGAGGTCTGTCCGGGCCCACATTTCCCCTCTTTCACTTGGGTGTCTCTCAATGTGCCTCCTTGCAGAAATGAACCACCACCGCTAGGATGATTATCTTTTCTCAAACACACACTCCCCTCATCTCTCGCTATCCACCTGCAGAGATCAATAAGAAGAATTTAGCTTGTAAATCTACTTTTGTTGTTGTCTTTAAACCACTTGGAGGATTAGAAACTCTCAAATGGTGGGCTTTGTGCCTAGTTTCTTTTTAGGAAATAAGGACTCCTTGTGAAAGATGTAAACAAACTCAAATTCAAGTCTATTTGGGTGAATTATGTTGTAAGAATGGACAGAAACAAACGAACAAAAAAATACCAGTAAAATAGATCACTTAAGTTTTAGTTTATGTGTATGATTTCCTCTTGAAGAGCATTTCTTATTTGCCCAACACATGTCTATAAGCCAAGAGGGATGACACTTGTGCAGTAGGAAGACAGAGGACAGGCAAACAGCGGCAATGAAGCAGGGAAGGAAGAAGGGGAACGAAGGCCAGGAAGGAGAGGGGAGATTGGTATATTGAAGGAAGGCTGGGGCGGGGGGGAGGGCAGTGATGAAGAGAAAGTCGGAAAGCTTCAACCACCCGGCCTCCAAGGAAAGGATGTGTTGTATCCAATAATGTTCGAAGCAAATCCCAGAGCAGGGCACCAAGAATTTGAAATTAAAATATGGCCACACATTCAGGGAAAGATCTTATAAGAAAATGAATTCAACTGGATGTCAGATGAATTGGTGGAGGGGAGCCCAGCCTCTGGTTCTCAGCTGTGAGATTCTAGGCTGGTCAGGGGGGTGACGCCCTCATACTCACACTCCCTCTGAGGTCACCTGTGGGTAGTCATGTCCAGCTGTTCCTCAGTGGACCCTGGAGACTAAGGATGGAAAACCAAAAGGAAGTGCATTTCTAATTTTATCATTTTGTATACCCTACCAGAGGACAAAGCAAGGTATCCTCCTCTTAATAATGAGGATAGCTTCTGAACGACAATGACAGCAAAGAACATTCACCAGAAGATGTAATGTGTGGCCTGTTAGGTGCACGAAGTGGATGAAGGGAAGGAGCCATGTGGCCAAGAATCAAGTATCTTCACCTACTCAGCAACTTTTCCCTTATTTTGAGCCCCCGAAAAGATGAATAAATATTGTCTTTGATCCGAAATTCCTTCTATCTTACTGTTGGGAATTTTTTACTGTAATGTATATGCACGTTAATATTTAGGAATAGAGTTTGGGGAAAGGGGTGCCTGCTTGGCTCAGTCGGTTAAGTGTCCAACTCTTGATTTCGGCTCAGGTCATGATCTCAGGGTTGTGAGATCAAGCCCCACATCAGACTCTGCACTGAATGTGGAGGCTGCTTAAGATTTTCTCTCTCCCTCTCCCTCTAACCATCCCCACCTTCCACGCATTCTCTCTGGAGCTCTTTCTCTTTCTCTCTCTCACTCTCTCTCAAAAAAAAGAAAAAAAAAAGAAGAAGAAAGAAAGGTAGGGCTAAAGTATCAATATGTGAGCTGAGTGACTGAAACAATGAGCGATTGGCCCACTGGGGTTACAAATGAGTGCATTTTTTCTTCTCCACCCCCCTTTTTTTCCAGTCATGATGGTGTAAGGTCTAAAATTAAAGCCTACGATTTTATGTTGCCTCCATACCTGGGGGATCTGGGAGGTTCTCAAATGGCCAAACTGCACATTCCCCTCCCTGCTGCATCACTACGGATAAGGTCCCCCAAGCCAAAAGACCCTCACGGGACCAGGCACAGTTCCTGCTCATCCCTGAGGACTGGCTCCAGCTCTCAGCTCCTGTAATTAATTCTTCAAGCAAGCCCAGCACCTCCTGCTGTGGGAATCAGGGGCACCCCAACCTCCTGATACTATAAAGCCTGTACCCACAACCCGGGTCCTTCCTTTGCTCCCCATGTGGTCCTGGCTTTTTGTCTATGTGTCTAATAAATTGCTGTCATCCTATCTGTCCAGTGCCGGGCTGCCTGCGTCCCCATAGCCCTGCATCAGAGGACTTCCTGACTCACCATGTAGGTGAACAGAAGGCAATTAAAACAGTCATCACTTCCCGGGTTATGTTAAACCAAGTTCAAGGGAGCTGCCCCCTCAGCTTCCTTTCAGGCTATCCCAGGACTGGTTTCTACCCACACTGAATGTCTGAGATCCAGACACGGGAGCAGCAAGCTCTGCCCGGCTCCATACCACACTCATGGGGAATGTCAAGCACTTGGCTGGCATGCCGTGTTTTCATAGTGAGGGCCTGGCATCTGAAAAATGCTGTAAGGAGAAAGGCAGTGTTTTGCGGAGGAAGACCAATGAGGCATTGCTAAGTTTCAACATTCCTTGCCCCATGGCACCCTCTCCTTCCAAACTCTCCCACATTTTCTCCCACCACCACAAAAAAATCCATTTATCTCACATTTCCCAACAACCTGTATGGGAACAAAGATCATCAGTGCTCAGTTCCACACTGGGTGTGCTCCAAAGACTGCTGGCATATCGATATGTCTGCCCTCGGGGCATTTCAGGATCACACGGATGGCCTAAGTCTCTGAATACAGGTTGATGTTTCCAAGGAGAGAACTGTCTTGTCCACAGTTCTGTGTTTTGGTTTGATGTTTCAGATACCATGAACTGATGACATGTCAGTTAGCAAGGGCACATTACAAAGCAAGGGGCATTTCTGTACTTTCTAGGTATCCAATAAATTGAATGCATTGGCAAACCTCAATGTGTAAATACTATTAATAAAGAGGAGGAATAGAAACATGATTTGGGAAGCATCCTATTATTTGAGGCAATCTCTAGAAGGCGATGGTTCCATACACGACTATTGCTGATTAACAAAGTCTCTACCAATATAATGATGTCATTCTTGGTTAAATAAACCATTCCTGTTTAGTGTAATTTTGGGCTACAATGGAAACCTTTTTCATGTCTCTTAAGACAGCACTAGAAAAAAATATGTTATCTTTAAACCAACTCCTTCCCACCCCTATGAGAAAGAATGTGGGAAGATTATAGCAAGGGAGTAACTGCAACCATTCCCTTTTGATGGGAGGAAGCAAGCATGGTTAAATTAAGAATATCCTTATTTCTCTAGAGTAATGAAGAGAACTTGAGCTCTCCTAGAATGCCCACCAAATTCTAGCCTCCTTCTGGAAAGGTCACGTGCATCTCGTCATTGTACTCCAAAAAGACCGCTGAACAAATTAATATGAAAACAACTACATCAGTACAATCTTACCATGGAGGTTGAACAAATTAATATGAAAACAACTACATCAGTACAATCTTACCATGGAGGTTTGGGAAGCTCTGGACATTTAACAGTAAAGTCAAACACTTAATATCAAGCACCCAATGGAGTAGAGATTAAAGAAAACAGACTTTAATTATGAGCCCTTATGTAATTCTCAGAAAACTCCTTAAAAACCCCATTTTACAGCTTATGAGTCTCAAGTTCAAGCTAAAGGTAAAAACCTCATTGAGTTCTGCCCCGCCAGAAAGTGGCAGGATCCAGGTGGATCCCCAGGTTGCTGGCTCAAAACACTAGGATCCTCCATGGCCCTATATGTCCATACCACAAATGATTGAGGCTCTTATCTGGCTTTCTTATTCAGAAAAATTAGATTATTATTTCATATAAACCAAGAGAAGGGTGAGCTGAGAATCTAACCGCACCTCCTGGGGCTCTTTGGAGTGAGCCACGGGACGTCAAATTTCACCTACAACCCCTCTCAGTGGCAGAGCTGTGGCTCTGTCTGGTTGATCAACCCGGCTGGTTGAAAATACCAGTTTCTTGTGACCATCGAGTCTTTGACCCATTTGACTTTAGGAAGTTCTTTCTTAAACTGAGCTCGTATCTCTCATCCCACAGCTTGTACCCATTCATTCTGGTTCTATGCCTCAGAGACACCAAAATAAATTCTTTGCCTTCTTCCACATTATTGCTCCTTTCTTGTTTATGAACCCCTAAATTGTCCTCCTGGGTCTTCTTCTCTCTAGACCAGTATGCTCAAGTTCCTTTTCTCGTTTCTCAGATGATATGGCATCTGATTCTTCCAACTATTCCAGCCCTTCCCCTCTCTCTACTTTATGACTGCCTATAACTCGAAAGCATAGGATCCAATGTACATCCTGAAAGATGATATATGACCTGTTTTCTGAGATTCGCTTCAGGATCATCCGGGGCTGGGGTGGCCACAGGGGAAGTGGGTAAGGGAATAGAAACAAGATTTGCAAAAATATTGATACACTTGTTGATGGACTGCTGAATACAGAATTTCATAGAATTTTCTTTACCCTTGTCTAGATCTGAAATTTTACATAATAAAATTTTCGTAGAAGTATAACTTCCAAAAACATGCATAATTCTTCAGACATGATAGTATTAGTTAGAAAAAGCTGAGGCATCACATTCTGAATCATAATATTATATAATGATTAATGAAAAATTATTACTTTTTTAGAGCCACTGAAATCTGTTGTTTTGTGTTTTCTGAAACAACTCAGCTAGTTCTCATTCTTGATTAACATAGTTGGCTCTTGCTGGTTTTATTGGTGATGGATTTAGCTCCAATTGGAGAGATTATTTTGCCTTTGAAAATATTATATGAGTAGATTTCATCTGTAAAGAACCAACAGACACTAAAACTGTCAATCAACTTATTCACTTGGGACTATTCACAAATGTATTTAGCATAGACTTTAAATCCTAACCTGAATCATTGACAAAAAAATACTGAGGCAGGCTGAGGTTCAAAGCCTAGAGAATGAACTTACAGAGCATCTCCTGAGTGTGGATGATGTTGACGGTTAGCAATTCAGTCTGGAAGGATGACCAGACAAACAGTGACAAGACCTTCCACTCATTGAGAAAACCCCAAAAACTGAGGTTGTGGAGCTCTCAGGGAAGGAAATGTAAAGCTTATTTTTGCATCCTTTTTTCGCAATCAAGTTTGGAACTTGTTGGCAATGGGATGACACTGATCTGGACATGAAAACCACGAGTGATGATGGCATTAAAACTGCCACCTAAATAAATACCATTGTCCCGGAGCTGTAAGAGTTGATGTGGAGGTAGGACAGATTGAATCCCGAAGTGAGAGAGAGATAATTGGATGTTAATAAAGAATTTATTTTCCTTCCGCTGTGACAAATTTCATTTACATCACACTTTATAATCACCTTCAACACTTCAACAGATTGCTGCAATTTATCATGAATTTTTAAAATGCTACCTTGCATATAGATAATTAATCAGCACCAACTGTTTGATTTGTAATTGCTTAATAATTTGGGGATAAATTATATTTATCTCTGTTTTTTTTTTAAAGATTTTATTTATTTATTTGACAGAGATAGAGACAGTCAGTGAGAGAGGGGACACAAGCAGGGGGAGTGGGAGAGGAAGAAGCAGGCTCCCAGCAGAGGAGCCTGACGTGGGGCTCGATCCCATAACGCCGGGATCACGCCCTGAGCCGAAGGCAGACGCTTAACCGCTGTGCCACCCAGGCGCCCCTATTTATCTCTGTTTTAAACATACTAATTTATTTTTGAAATAGGTATATTTCAATTTGTTTTAGAAATGATGACAATTTTATGAAAAATAAGGCTATACGGAGTACAACATTTGCATCATACAGTTATCTTCTCATACTAAGCAGAAATACATTTTTTTCCTTTAGGTTGTAAGATCAGATCTTTAGACTAAAGGGACTACTAGAAGTGCATTCCTTGGAATCATAGAAAGCCATATGGGGAGAAGACTACTGACGGAGTAACTGTTGGCTGGAAAGCTGAGCGCCTCGTGCCTCTAACTTGTCCCCACACTAAGTCACCCAACTCCCCACCTGCAAAAAATTCCCTACACTAGAGAAGCCCCACCCTCAATCAGAGACGGCGTGGTGGCAGATGGAGGAGAGGGGGTAGCCAGGTCGACAACACATAAGGGAGAGTTGAATATTATCTGCTGTGGGCATGGAAGCAATAAAAGTAGATATCAAGGCCAATAACAGCATCTGCCTCAGTAACAAGACACTAGAGACGGCTGTGGAATTCATGAAGGAAAACAAGCCCACTATTTGTTTTCATTAGCTATGCAACCTGAGCAAATCACCTCACTTAAGTTGGTCTGCTCCGAAGGAAGGAAGGAAGGAAGGAAGGAAGGAAGGAAGGAAGGAAAAGAGAGAGAGAGAGAAAGAAAGAAAGAAAGAAAAAAAAGGATGAAAGAGAGAGAGAAAGAAAGAGAGAGAAAGGAAGAAAGGAAAGAAAGAAAGAGAAAGAGAGAGAGAGAGAGAGAGAAAGAAAGAAAGAGAGAGAGAGAAAGAGAGAGAAAGCAAGAAAAAAAGAGAGAAAGAGAGAAATAAATACATACATACATACATACATACATACCCTAATCACCAAAAAATGATGGTATAGAGTTCCAAAGAGATAACATCTACGAAAATACTCTTGTTAACACTGAAGTAGAATAGAAACATTTCCATTGTAATTATTGGTGGAATGTTAGCAAAAAAAAGGGCATAAAATAGAAAATGTAAGACTTTGTATGACAAAGGGGGATCTTGAGGTTTCTGTAAATGTGTATAGGATTTCTCAAATCACACTCCCGACTTCTAGTTATACGGTACTAAAATATAACAGTTTAAAAAATAAGTATGAGTTCTAGGGTTTTTTTCTGACCCAGCAAACCAGTGTTATTAAAGCCCATCTGAAAATGAGCCTCCTTTAATGACTGCACAGAAAAGAGTCCACACAGCACCGGCCTGAGACTGGTCCCTAGAAGGCCCTGCTTGTAAAGTCGGCCTTTACCTGGTATCTGGGAGCTCGGATTTCAGGAGGGTTTCCACCATTTTCTGTTAAGAACAGCTTGCTGGACCTAAACCACGTATGTAACAAGGTGGCTTATGCTGGAACTTGCTTTGCTTCCAGGAGTCTGGAATTTTAGAATGTTCCAGGCAGAGGGTGCCTATGTGACCAACCCTCAGTAAAACCATGGGCAGTGAGTTCAGTGAGCTTTCCTGGTAGACAGCACCACACACGTGTCGTCACGATGTGTTGCTGGAGGAAATAAGCTCATCCTCTGTGACTCCTCTGGGAGAAGACTCTTGGAAATTTGCACCTGTTGCCTCTGGACTTCCCCCCCATGTGCTTTCTCCTTCTGCGAGTCTGGCTTCATAGGCTTCGCCATGAAGAGTGGCTGTGTGGCTCAGCCCGTTAAGCGTCTTACTCTTTGATTTCAGCTCAGGTCATGATCTCAAGGTCCTGGGATTGAGCCCCCCCCTCTGCCCTCAGCAGGGAGTCTGCGTGAGGATTCTCTCTCCCCCTCCCCATCTGCCTCTCCCCCTGCTTGTGCTCGCATGCACACACATGTGCTCTCTAAAAGATTTCACAAGTTAGCCTGAAGCAATCACATGTCTCTAGACCCTGGCCAGAAAAGAGAGTGTGACAGGCAGTAACGACAAGGAGGACATGGTGGCCGGTCAGATGTGCAGCACACCATTCAGAACACCTGCTCAGGTTGGCCCAAAGGCTGCCTGGCGTGACTCGCAGTGGATGCCTGGAGAACACTGGTCTGGACTCCTTCTAATCTGATAGAAAAGAGATTTCTCCAAGCCAAGGTGAGGCAACATTGTTTTATCTAGAACTTCTGGTTAGAAAGAAGATACTAGGAAATACAAAGTTGTTTTTAAATAAAGAAATCAGCATGTGTGTCTGTGTTTATATCATTTAAATAATCCCTTCATCAAGCTAACCCTGATCTTTATTGATATTACTAGCTAACATGAACCAAGAGCACCTAGGCACCATAAAAGCCACTCTGTAAGTCTCATATGATCTTCACAATAACCCTGTGAGATAGGTATCATTGTCATTCCCATTTTATAGACAAGAAAACTGAATACACAAATGTCACTAAAGTAAACTGGATTCCTAAAAATTTAACTTCTAATAACCAGTAAGATTAACAAAACTTAAAAGAAATCAACAATTATTGTACTTTGATAGTGCACATTTACTTTTTTTAAAACATTTATTTTTTAAGTAATCTCTACACTCAACATGGGGCTTGAACTCACGACCTCGAGATCAAGAGTCACACACTCCTCCAACTGGGCCACCCAGAGACCCCATGGCACATGCACTCCTGTAAGAATAACACTTCCATCTTCTCTCCAGCACAGAACTTTTTTCTACTGGAATTAAAATAGTCTTCACCCCACTCAAACATTGGATTCAATTCAGCCCTGGCTCCTGTTCAAAATATATTTCTCTACTATTCTCAGATAGGTGTACACTACAGGCCCCAACTGGGGATGACATTTGGCAATGTCCACAGACAATTTTTTGTTTTCACACCGCCGAGGGGCGAAGGGGGTGCTGCTGGCATCTGGTGGATGGAGGCCAGCAATGCCGCTCAACATCTTAGAATGAATGCATAGACCAGTCTGTCCATGAAGAATTATCCAACCCCAAATGTCTACTGTACCAGACTGGAAAAAAACCCTACTTTATATGAAAAATAAATTCCATATTCATATTATTTTATTGATTTCCACTGATATACTGATTGACAGATTTACAGAGGGATACTGAGAGGTATCGTACAGACTTCCAAATCTGTACTTCCAAATAGGTAGGGTAAATAGAAACATGAAACCTGCCTGAAAGAGACCAAGAATTACTACTGTCCCTGACAGGAGAGAAATAGTGTCAGGCCACCACACATCTCAGGAACACAGGGGTCTCTTGAGTAAAGGGAGGGATGGTTGGCTCAGATCTCATTTCCTTCCCACTCTGACATAAGAGCATCAGCAGAATTCAGATCAAACAAGGTCCACTCTCTGGGACAAACGGAGTAATGTCAGATACACCTTTAAGCAAAATGACTACAAATAAAATGATGAAGACAGGACAGGACAGGACAGGACAGGAAAGGAAAGGAAAGGAAAGGAAAGGAAAGGAAAGGAAAGGAAAGGAAAGGAAGAAGAAAAAAAGAAAAGAAGGCAGGAAGAGGGAGCGAGAGAGGGAGGGA
Source organism: Ailuropoda melanoleuca (assembly GCF_002007445.2). NCBI lineage: Eukaryota > Metazoa > Chordata > Mammalia > Carnivora > Ursidae > Ailuropoda > Ailuropoda melanoleuca. Next base: position 140,467,717 of record NC_048220.1, on the reverse strand, counting down.
AGGAGGGAGGGAAGAAGGGAGGGAGGGAGGGAGGGAGGGAAGGAAGGAAGGAAGGAAGGAAGGAAGGAAGGAAGGAAGGAAGAAAAACAAAGGAAAGAGGAAGTAAAGGCTGGAAAAACAAGGAGCCAGAACTGATAACCAGCAGAGGGGACTGTGAGCGGGATGTCAGTTGACCTCGAACTTATCTCTGATGTTTTCAGTAATGCAGGGGAAGAGGACCCAGGACCTCCTAAAGGCAGAAGGTGGACAAACATTAACTGCAGTGTCCCCACAACTCTCAATCACAGTAATACACATGCACAAAATGGCACACTCCCCCTCCCTGTGAAATGGACACTATGGGAAATGAACATGACACAATACTTAATTTATGGTGAAATCCACTTAATGAATTTAATTCCAGTTCTAGAATATAAGAAAAGGAACAGTGGAATCTCAAGTGCCGTGGGTCCACTGGGGTACCCCGCTTCCTGGAAGCCGCATCTGAGCAGAGGGAGAAAGAGAATTCCACCCAGGCCCACAGCCATCAGAATGGTCTTTCTGTAACACACATTCCATCGTGTCACACGTGCGTCTCCCCACTCCAAAACATAAAACCTGAGTTCCTAGTGGTAGACAGAATAGAGGTGCCCCTATCCTAACCCATGGACCTGGTGACCACATTATCTTACCTGGCCATAGGGTATCTAAATTACAGATGGAATTAAGGCTGCTAGTCAGTTGACCTTGACATGGGGAGATTATCCTGGGCTACCCAATGAGTCCAATGTCATCACGAGGGTCCTCATAAGTAAAAGAGGAAGTCAGGATAGTAATGAGGAGAGCAGAGGTCAGAGTGTTGAGTGATGACATCGCTATCATTGAAGATGGAAGGGGGCCAGGAGCCATGCAGCGTAGTTGACCTCTGGAAGCTGAAAATGGCAAAGGAATACATTGTCCCCTAGAGCTTCCACAAGAAACACAGCCCTGCCAATACGTTCATTTTAGCCTAGTGAGACCCATTTTGGATGTCTGACATCCAGAAGGGTAAGGTAATAAATTTACTTTGTTTTAAGCCAGTAAGCACACGGTCATTTGTTACAGCAGCAACAGGAAACGAATGTGTTCCCGTTTCAGTTTCCTATCGCATTCTCACAAGTTGCTATAAACGTAGACGCTTACAGCAATACCTATTATTAGCTCACAGGTCTCTTGGGTCAGGAGTTCAGTCATGTCTTGGCTGGGTCCTCTCTTTAGGATTTCACCAGCCTGAAGTCAAGGTGTTGGCTAAGATGGAAATGTCTTTTCAGGCTCAGAATCCTCTTCCAAGCTCATTGGTTGTGGCAAAATTCAGTTCCTGACGGTTTTAGGACTGAGGTCCTCTACTCCTAAGGGCTGCTCATCAATCCCTGCCATGTGGCCCTCTTCACAGCATGGGAACGTGCCTCTTCAAAGTCAAGAGCAGAGCATCTGCTTCTGCTGGGAGTCTCTCCTAAGGACCCACAAGATCAGGTCAAGGCCACTAGGAGAATCTCCTTTTCGATTACTTATACTCAATTCATTCGTGTTCTTAATTGCATCTGCAAAATCCCTTTACTTTTCCCATGTAAGGCAACCCCATCATGGAAGGGAATCCCACCTTATCACCAGCTCTGCCCACACTCAACAAGAGAGGATGAGATAGGACAAGTCCACCAGGATGCAGAATCCTGGGGACCATGTTAGAATTCTGTCTCCTACACTCCATGGTTGGGAAAACTGAGCACTTTGTCAGCTTGCCCCTGCCAACTTATCTTGAACCAAATCCCCCAACACAGGCCAGTTAGTGAGTTGTAGGCACTGCCCTGAATAGGCCCATTGTTACATAGAACACGTGTAACGTCAGGCATGCCCTTCTCTGTCCATGACTGCCTCCAAGTTGTTCCCCAGCTCCTTCTTATTTGTCTCAAAGAATGCCCAAATGTCACTTCATTTTCATGGCCATAGTACCTAACGCAGAACATGGGGTGCATGGAATTAATTACAATGCACCTCAATGCACATGATCCATGGTTTTACTAAAAATCCGTATATAATGAATTTGTCTATATCAACGAGGTTTTCCTGATTGAATGTTCCAATTCCAAATGAAAGCACATTGTAATGAATATCCAGCAATGTAATAATTTTCAGAGGACCATAACACAGGAGCTAATACAGCATTCGGAAAGAAACTAATAGTGACAAGGGGAAAGCAAAAGACCTTCATTTTCATAATGTAAACTCAAACCTAGATTTGCTTGCCTGAAAAGTATCAACGTGGACACATCCTGAATGAATTATGAAGGGAAATCGGTCACGGGGGAGTTAACAATGAGCCAGCGAATAAGGAAAGACGAGAATATAATTACTTCCATTCCATTTTTATGACAGATTGGGCTGATTCAAATTCAATGCAATTTATCAATTATTTTTAACAATCACCAGTGATGGGATTTTTTTCAAAATCCCAACTCAAGAACTCTTTCACAGGGTACAATTTTGAGGAAATCGCAAATGGAAATCACGAGCTCGTGTGCATCTTGGGTGCTTTTGCGTAAAATGCGCAACAGCCCTCTTATTTGCTCTTACAATATTCAGCTGGAGGAACCTAGCAGGATAGAACGGATGCACTTTAATAAGTAGCTCTCCTTGTGCCGACTTGCCACACGGTGCTTCAATTGTAGTTCTACCCCAGCCCTGGGGGAGGGAAGGAGCAGTCTTCACAGCCAGAAGCTGGCCCTGGGGAATGTGATGACAGCACGGGGAGGAGGGCACCTCCTTGGCCAGCCAGATAAACCCTGCCAGTCTGGGGCAGCAGGCCCAGCAGGACACCTCACAAAGCCTTCTCTTCTAATAATTACACCAAAGTAGAGGAAGTGAGGGAGAAGCTTCTGCGGTGTGAGCAAAATTCCTCCCGCCTCCAACGCAGCTCAGGACCCCTCGCTCTGACTAGAAGCCTCTGTACATCACTGCAGGGGCGTTTTCCATCCATCCCCTGTCCAGGATACCTTTATCCTAGTAAGCATTTGGAACGTTGCTTGTTAGAAAGCATTCCTACCCACAAAATGCTTGCATTTCTGGACCTAACTTGGATGGTGCGGTGTCTCATTCTGCAAACCAGCCCACCAGAAATTCTGAGCATCAGTCTCTGCTCTGGGAACCAACCAAGACAGTGCCTCTGTGAGTCAGCCAGAAGGGCCAAAAATGCCTAGAGCTCTTCCTCCCCAAAGAAGCACAGAATTATCAAGGAACTCTTAACTTAGGCTCTCACCATATTAACATTCAAATTAAATATGTCCTTTAATTCAAACTGTAGTCGCCCTGGTCAAATCATGAGTCGTGAGACTCAAGGGCAGCCAGGCTTGGTTCTTCTTCTCTAAGTGAAGCTTCAACATGAGCTCCCAAGTTTCCACAACAGCTGTGTCCAGATGCCCGACTCATCTACTAGCCAAGAAGCCATTCATGAGTACACAGGGGAAGAGCACACTCCCAGGAAGGCCTCAGGGCAAGCTTGTCCCCCGTGGAGATGGCATGCTATGATGAACCTTGACCCAAGTGCTCTGCTGGTGGCTGCTTCATGGCGAATCGAAAAATACTGTCAAAAGGTATGGATGTTTCCAGGGCACCTGGGTGGCTCAGTCGGTTAAGCATCTGCCTTCAACTCAGGTCATGATTTCGGAGACCGGGGATCGAGCCCCACGTCAGGCTCCCTGCTCAGTGGGGAGTCTGCTTCTCCCTCAGCTCCTCTCTGCACCCCCCATGCTCTCTCTCTTGCTCACTCTTGCTCTCAAATAAATAAATAAAATCTTAAAAAAAAAAAAAAGGTATGGATGTTTCCAAGAAAATTAAGCAAGAAGCACAGGCTTTGAGGTAAACCCTCTATAGAGCTGTACCAGAAATACTGATCCTTTTGCATGAATCTTCTAGGAACACTAGGGTTTTGTTCCACCTTGACCAAATACAGATGATAAATCAAGGTACTACAATTCCATCTGTAATATCATAATAAAAAGAAATTACAAAGATTTCTTATGAGGCTGTGTTTGAAGATGCACTTGTGTTCCAGGCAGGTGGGTCACCGTCGCCTGACTGTACCAACAAAAAGTCAAATTTTCAAATCGTTGCATGCTTAAGGCACTCGTTTAACAAGGATAAGCATTATTCAAGCTGGGTTTTCCTATCATTTTATTGACAGCTATATTCCTCATAGAATCTGGGCTCACCCCACCCTTCTATCTCCCAGTCCAATATATTAATAAGGCTCAGCAATCTTTCTCTGCTGCCTGATTTGAATTCTCACCTCCTGCCTTGGGCAACACAGCAGACATCTGGGAGCCTCTCCTCAGCTCGGGAGTGGCCTCAAATGATATAGTCTTATTGTGGTCTGCCTCCTGGTCATACCCAGATGGAACAGGGATGGACAGCTAACCCATTCCAACCCAAATAAGATATTCCTTATGACTTCTTTTCATACAATCACTTTTTTTTTAAATAAAGGATCTTGAATTCTTATTAAGATTTTTTTAGGTAAGCTCTGCGCCCAACTGGGGATACGAACTCACGATCCAGAAATCAAGAGTCGCATGCTTCACCAACTCAGCCAGCCAGGTGCCCCCATATAATCACTTATTTAATGTTCATATTTTATCTCTTCCTCTATTTTACAGGAGTCTCCTCAGGTCTGTCTCGGGTCTGTCTCTCTCCTGCCTCTTGGCACCCACTGACATCTGACACTTCCCTCTTTGAACACATTCTCCTTTTCCAGTTGCACTCAAAACAATCACAGCCAGTTTCAGCCCTCTGATTTTGTTCTTCATGCACCCCATGCAAGGAGGAGACAGCCCATGCCTTGATCCAGCCAGCACTGAGAAGACCCAGAACTCATGGATGGATCAGTCCATTTTTCTGTTCCCCCACCCACTATGATTTCACACAAAGACAAGCAAATTCGCACACATGCACAAACACACATGTGCACATGTATAAAACGAATGAAGGCATTCATTTTTTATTTTAACTCAGACAACAGCATGATCTGGAAAATACCATCTCTTTCAACAGTCGCTAAGGTCAATCGAATACCTGTTAAGGGGTTTCAACATCAGAAAAAGTGTCAAATACTACTCTTAGGTTTCACACAATACATTAAATATTATTTGATTCAAAAAGACTAGATGCTTAGTTCTTTCATACATATATAATTCTTATAGCCAAGTAATTCTTTCTACACTATAACTATTTTTATTTTATTTTATTATTTTTTTAAAGATTGATTTTATTTTATTATTTATTTGACAGAGATAGAGACAGCCAGTGAGAGAGGGAACACAAGCAGGGGAGTGGGAGAGGAAGAAGCAGGCTCATAGCAGAGGAGCCTGATGTGGGGCTCGATCCCAGAACGCCGGGATCATGCCCTGAGCCAAAGACAGACGCTTAACCGCTGTGCCACCCAGGCGCCCCTATAACTATTTTTAGATGAATGTAAGTAGAAGTTTTCTCAATGGGTGTTATACGCAACTAATGAATCGTTGAACACTACATCAAAAACTAATGATGTGCTACATGCTGGCTAACTGAATGTAATAAAAAATAAAGATAATTTGAATAATTGTCAAAGATTTTATAATTTCATCCATTGTAAAGATTTATAATCTTTCTACCTCGAAAAATGCCACACTTTTAAAAGAAATTATATCCATTTTCTTACATTGTGTGAGTCTCCTACAACAATCGGCAAACGACAACTGGCAGGCCAATCTGGCCCATCACCTATTAATATAAATAAAGTTTTATTGGAACACAGCCACCTCTATTCATTTATATATTGTCTGTGGCTTGTTTTGCACCACAAATGGCAGAACTGATCACTGGCACCAGAAATCACATGTCTGCAAATCTTCAAATTTTACTATCTGGTCCTTTACAGAATACAAATTTGCTAATACCTGCTCTAGTCAAACACAGCAAAGCAGTTTGACAATCCCTTTCCTCAAACTCTAACTTAAAAAATTAAAATATGGGGCACCTGGGTGGCTCAGTTAGTTAAGTGTCTGACTCTTGATTTCAGCTCAGGTCATGATTCCAGGGTCACGAGATCAAGCCCCCTGGTGGGCTCCATGCGGGGTGTGGAGCCTGCTTAAGATTCTCTCTCCTTCTCCCTCTGCCCCCCCCCACCAAGAGCATGCAAGTGTGCACTCTCTCTCTCTCTCAAATAAACAAACAAACAAATAAAATGCCAGTTAAACTCAGTTAAAAGATGTGTATTCTGGGGCGCCTGGGTGGCTCACTCCTTAAGCGTCTGCCTTCGGCCCAGGGCATGATCCCAGTGTTCTGGGATCTAGCCCCACATCAGGCTCCTCCGCTGGGAGCCTGCTTCTTCCTCTCCCACTCCCCTTGCCTGTGTTCCCTCTCTCACTGGCTGTCTCTCTCTCTGTCAAATAAATAAAATCTTAAAAAAAAAAAGATGTGGATTCTTAAACTCTCTGTCTCTTTTTGAAATCACTGATGAGTAAAGAGTATAAGCAAAGCGATATAAGACAAATTTAAAAGAAACACATGACATATATACTGTGCTCTAAAATAAAATTAAAGATACTTCCAAAGCCCAGGAAAATCATAAAATTTGTAGGATCCATTACTAAACAATGGTCCTCTAGGAAACAGTGTGCAACATCATCACATAAGATAAACTTAAGGAAGGCATAATAAGAGGACTGTGAACAGAGATGGTGGGTGGGTGGAGGGAAACACAAGAGTCCCAGGTGGCTCCCAGGAAGTTCGATGGACAGTGGAAGAAGACTGGGACCATAATAAAGACAGAGCCAGATCATATGGAGCTCTGTAGTCCAAGTCTTTGGGTGGAGCTGACCTTTGACCTAGGGCCACAGCCAGTCAGAGGTGCCCTTCTGAGCACAAGTGAAGGGAATCTTAACCCCGGTCCCCTCTCTTCCTTCCCGCCTTTCTATGTGCCTTCTCCACTGGCCCCAGCCAACTAGGCTCTTGAAGGCACAGAAGCATGGAGCAGTGCATGCAGCTGGGCCCCCTGGAGAAGGGGAAAGGGTAACTAGGAGACAGTAGCAAGGCGGTCCAGCACAGGAACATGTGTTCTCAAGGGGGCTGGAACAGGAGCAGAGAAACATGAAAATCATTCTCAATGGCGCTTATATTTCCAGCAAGTATAGTCTCATGAATGAAATTTATTTTCTAAAAATCAAGGTTAAGATGGAGGGAGATTCTTCTTTGCCAATATTAAATTAAAAACATAATTTTACTAAAAACTGGTTGCATGATGAAGTGGCTAGAATTAAAATGCCGTCTTAACCACAAACAGTCCACCAGGCAGTAGCTAAATTGGCAAGTTTTAAGCGACATCTAATTCTTATCATGTGATATTGAAAAGAGTAGACATGACAAACAGGACAAGCAAAGCACAGTGAAACATTTAATCATGTTCTCCAAACAAAGGCTCCGTTCTCCAAAAAATATTTTTAAATCAAAGNCGTTTTTTTTTTTTTTTTTTTTTTTTTTTTTTTTTTTTTTTACTAGAAAGAGAATCTCAGCTGCAGTGATATTTTATTCAATTGCTTAAGCTGACTGGAAGCCCGGTACTGTGGTATTCCCAAGACATCTTTAATATGCCTCTTCTAGTATTTCTCAAAATGCTTTGCTTGTATGTACTTATCAGTAACACTCCGCATTTACTCCCATGCACGTCCTCATTTACGTGTTATCTATACATAGAGCTGTGCATGTAGATATGTATGTTTTAATTACGTTTTGAAAGAATCGCAGAGATAAAATGAAGGATACTATAGAATAAATGTTTTATTTTCTAATTGAATGAAAGGTTTTTTTTTTTTAATCCTGGTTGAGTAATTTCTAATATCGTGATACAGTGATTTAAATCTGTTTAGGATCATAGGGTAGCTCAATTTTTAACTTTTTAAGGGACCTCCACACTGTTTTCCAGAGTGGCTGTACCA
>NC_048220.1:140458090-140459635 GCF_002007445.2 Ailuropoda melanoleuca | reverse complement strand
GCAAGGAGCCTGATGTGGGGCTCGATCCCAGGACCCTGGGATCATGACCTGAGCTGAAGGCAGACGCTTAACGAATGAGCCACCCAGGCACCCCAAATATGATGATTTTTAAACTATGCTACCACTAGATACCTAGAGAACTTTCTTATGGAACATGAAGTAATAGTCCCTTCCCACTTCATTACAAAACACTATGAAGACCCCACTGTATTAAATACATAATGCAAAACCCCACTGCAGTGGCACTTATAAACCAAAATCCGTCCCCATCTGCCCAGGACTCCCTCAAGATAGCCCAGGAAGTGACTCTGACATGTGGCAGTAGCTTGACACAGTGAGAAAGTGAGGATGCCAGCATCCACTGAATATTAGTATTAGCAAATTTTATACCAACTTTTATATAAACATAATAAAAACAGGAATTCTAGTGTTTTCTCCCCACCCATTTTTGAAAGCTCTGCTTCTGACTCCGGGTCTCCTGCATCAGACTCACATCTAGGTGTGTATTAAAAACGAAGACTCCTGGTCAAGGAGGTCAGAATCGATGGGAGGCAGAGCCACAGAACATGCCCCCCACCGCCTCTCCCCTCCTTCTGTAGGGTGATGTGCCTGTCCGCGATCCAGAACTGAGTCTAGTTCACCCCTCCGAACCCCTGCAGGCCTGTGACCATTCTGACCAATGGAATATGACAGGAGAGTCTGTGTCCCTGCTAGTTCCATGCTCAGCCCTCACTGGCCTATCAGCTTAGCCTCCTGCCTCTTGAAGTACAACGATTCTGACCAGCAGGAGAGGCCCTGGACGATAAAATGCCAAGTGGAGGGCCAAGGAGTTATATGGGAAGGGGAGAGAGAGAGAAAGAGAGAGAGAGATCTGGAAAGTTCACAACTACAGCAATAAAATGATAGTGACGTTCATCCCTGGCTTAATGATACAGCAGGCTGCACTCACCGAGTGTGATTCCCGTGAACTCATTTACCCATCATGAAAATCTGACAGCAGATGTTATGATTATTCCCAAGAGGAAGGTGAGACACGGTGAATTTACGTAACTTGCCCAAGGCCACACAGATGAGAAACTGAGGTAGTGGGAACCAGAGAGTATTTCTTCCCCACCTCTAATTATTAATCCGGAAGTTGTAGACAGAATGCCAGATAACTAAACTTTGCTTAATTTGCAGGAAGATGAACTATTCTAGAATTCCCTGTAAGTTTAAACAATCAGTATTCTGGTGCTTTATTAAACAAAAAATAGCATGGCAAATAATACTTCCTTGCAATCCTTAAATAACACAACGGGTATTCAACTGTGTGTATCACATGGGCAATTCAAAACGCTAAGCTGTTGCTGCTGGTGTAGATTCCTGGCTGTCAACTGGGGCCATCTTGCCACCTCCCTCCAGGGGACATATGGAAATGTGTGGGGACATCTTTGCTGTCAGAATTACGGGATGGGGACACTGGCATCTAGTGGATAGAAGCCGAGGATGATGCTAAAAATCCTACAATGCACAGAGAGCATCCGAAAAAAAAAAAAAAAAAAAAAA
>NC_048220.1:140456386-140458085 GCF_002007445.2 Ailuropoda melanoleuca | reverse complement strand
CCAAAAAAAAAAAAAAAAAAAAAAAAGATGGTCTGGCCCAAACTATGAACAGTGTGAGAAACCCTGGTGTGGAAGGTGCTGTAGAAGGTGGTCAGGTAGTCAGAGGTGCTCTGTCTCCTCTGATGGTCCCTGTCCACGATGAGCATCTTCTCTCCTAGCTCTGAGCTCCCTGAGCACTGGTTTCCGTCACACACCAGCCATTAATCACAGAGTGCCTGGGACAGCACTCCACTATCATGATTAATTTTTCAGGAACATAAATCTTACCTTGTCACCTAGTGCATAAGCTTCTGGTGAGTTCTCAGGTCCCTTTCTTTCCCGGCAGAATGCATAGCAAATGATACCCGATATCTACTTCTCGATATGATTTGCCTTATAATTGCCATTTCTTGAAAGACTCATAGCAATCCAGGTAATTGCTTCCTTCTGAGACAATGTCTTCCTTAAATGTCTTTTTACGACATTAAGGGTTTAGGACGCCGTCCTTTGCTCCTCCCCATCCAGAGGCACAAGAGAAACAAACTTCCTCTCATTTTAAATTGCAAGAGAAAGTTATCACCAGAGAAACACAAACTCCAATTGTTGGACACTCAGTGCCAACATCCAGCTGCTTTATAGTCACTGTGTGGACCATCGGTAATTGCGGCTTTGTTTTGGGTAATAATAGCAAATCTAAAGCATGTCATTAAATTCTACACTGTTCTTGATCTTAGTTTGGCACAGTACGCATTTTTTAAAGATTTTATTTATTTGTCAGAGAGAGAGACAGAGAGCACCCAAGCAGGGGGAGTGGCAGAGGCACAGGGAGAAGCAGGCTCCAGGCTGAGCAGGGAGCCGGATGTGGGACCCGATCCGGGGACCCTGGGATCATGACCTGAGCTGAAGGCAGACACTTAACCCCCTGAGCCACCCAGGTGCCCCTGTCACAGTAGGCATTTATAGAATTTTTCTCTCACGTCTACCTCTCCCATACTATGTGCTCATCTAATTTCTTTTTCACTTCTCTTTCTCCCCCTCCTCCTCTAAAATTTAAATTTCTTTAGATCAGTCAGTGATCTGCCATATGACTACATTAGGTCTTCACACCCCGTATTTGGAATTGAGAAACTGTTCACAAATTAGTAATTGATATTCAGGTGCAGGGGATGCTAGTATCTTTTGCAAATAATCAATAAAGAAGTAAATACAAAGATTAATGCCGTTGGCCTCTTATGTTAGCTCTCTATTAACTGTGTTAGCTCTATACTGTTCTCTAAAGAGAAAAGAAATGAAGAGCCATTTGTTCCTTTATTTGCAATATCACAATTATGGTCTATATATTCCAACCTCCTGTCTTATCACCAGGTAGTACCTTGGCCAACAGAAGTATCTGTGGTTTGAAAACCTGTTGGCTTTTAATTAATCATATAATTGAAGGGAGAGGAGAGACAAGCAAATGAAATGGGCAACAGAAGCTCAGATCATAGACAACAGTGGCTAATCCCCAAATCTTGTCTGTCTTTGAAACGTGGCCAGACAGCACCTGGGCTCCCCACCACACATCTGTAATGTACGAGCCCTCTGGCATGGAATCACCGCCCAGCTCAACTGCCCAGCAGCCACTCAGAGCTGCAGAGTGACAAGCGTCACGGCTCTTCGGAGGCACGTCGCCTGGGCTATGCACCAGTGATGCTCCCTGCATCTCTGGGAAAGCTGCACG
>NC_048220.1:140402417-140455475 GCF_002007445.2 Ailuropoda melanoleuca | reverse complement strand
AAAAAAAAAAAAAAAAAAAGATGGTCTGGCCCAAACTATGAACAGTGTGAGAAACCCTGGTGTGGAAGGTGCTGTAGAAGGTGGTCAGGTAGTCAGAGGTGCTCTGTCTCCTCTGATGGTCCCTGTCCACGATGAGCATCTTCTCTCCTAGCTCTGAGCTCCCTGAGCACTGGTTTCCGTCACACACCAGCCATTAATCACAGAGTGCCTGGGACAGCACTCCACTATCATGATTAATTTTTCAGGAACATAAATCTTATCTTGTCACCTAGTGCATAAGCTTCTGGTGAGTTCTCAGGTCCCTTTCTTTCCCGGCAGAATGCATAGCAAATGATACCCGATATCTACTTCTCGATATGATTTGCCTTATAATTGCCATTTCTTGAAAGACTCATAGCAATCCAGGTAATTGCTTCCTTCTGAGACAATGTCTTCCTTAAATGTCTTTTTACGACATTAAGGGTTTAGGACGCCGTCCTTTGCTCCTCCCCATCCAGAGGCACAAGAGAAACAAACTTCCTCTCATTTTAAATTGCAAGAGAAAGTTATCACCAGAGAAACACAAACTCCAATTGTTGGACACTCAGTGCCAACATCCAGCTGCTTTATAGTCACTGTGTGGACCATCGGTAATTGCGGCTTTGTTTTGGGTAATAATAGCAAATCTAAAGCATGTCATTAAATTCTACACTGTTCTTGATCTTAGTTTGGCACAGTACGCATTTTTTAAAGATTTTATTTATTTGTCAGAGAGAGAGACAGAGAGCACCCAAGCAGGGGGAGTGGCAGAGGCACAGGGAGAAGCAGGCTCCAGGCTGAGCAGGGAGCCGGATGTGGGACCCGATCCGGGGACCCTGGGATCATGACCTGAGCTGAAGGCAGACACTTAACCCCCTGAGCCACCCAGGCGCCCCTGTCACAGTAGGCATTTATAGAATTTTTCTCTTNAGAAACACAAACTCCAATTGTTGGACACTCAGTGCCAACATCCAGCTGCTTTATAGTCACTGTGTGGACCATCGGTAATTGCGGCTTTGTTTTGGGTAATAATAGCAAATCTAAAGCATGTCATTAAATTCTACACTGTTCTTGATCTTAGTTTGTCACAGTATGCATTTTTTAAAGATTTTATCNATTTTTTATTTGTCAGAGAGAGAGACAGAGAGCACCCAAGCAGGGGGAGTGGCAGAGGCACAGGGAGAAGCAGGCTCCAGGCTGAGCAGGGAGCCGGATGTGGGACCCGATCCGGGGACCCTGGGATCATGACCTGAGCTGAAGGCAGACACTTAACCCCCTGAGCCACCCAGGCGCCCCTGTCACAGTAGGCATTTATAGAATTTTTCTCTTACGTCTACCTCTCCCATACTATGTGCTCATCTAATTTCTTTTTCACTTCTCTTTCTCCCCCTCCTCCTCTAAAATTTAAATTTCTTTAGATCAGTCAGTGATCTGCCATATGACTACATTAGGTCTTCACACCCCGTATTTGGAATTGAGAAACTGTTCACAAATTAGTAATTGATATTCAGGTGCAGGGGATGCTAGTATCTTTTGCAAATAATCAATAAAGAAGTAAATACAAAGATTAATGCCGTTGGCCTCTTATGTTAGCTCTCTATTAACTGTGTTAGCTCTATACTGTTCTCTAAAGAGAAAAGAAATGAAGAGCCATTTGTTCCTTTATTTGCAATATCACAATTATGGTCTATATATTCCAACCTCCTGTCTTATCACCAGGTAGTACCTTGGCCAACAGAAGTATCTGTGGTTTGAAAACCTGTTGGCTTTTAATTAATCATATAATTGAAGGGAGAGGAGAGACAAGCAAATGAAATGGGCAACAGAAGCTCAGATCATAGACAACAGTGGCTAATCCCCAAATCTTGTCTGTCTTTGAAACGTGGCCAGACAGCACCTGGGCTCCCCACCACACATCTGTAATGTACGAGCCCTCTGGCATGGAATCACCGCCCAGCTCAACTGCCCAGCAGCCACTCAGAGCTGCAGAGTGACAAGCGTCACGGCTCTTCGGAGGCACGTCGCCTGGGCTATGCACCAGTGATGCTCCCTGCATCTCTGGGAAAGCTGCACGCACCCAAGAGATACTATCCCTTGACATCAGCACATTTGTCCCAAATTGGGGCAGCGGACCCTCGCCTTGGGCTCAAAAGCCACAGATCTGCAAGACACCAAGAGGTGGATTCACACTCAGTTCCTTCCATTCTCTCCTGGATTCCTCCTGCTGTTCCTCGCACAAGAGTTGACAGCACACCTCCTTCATGTCAAATACCTGTATCTGTGCCGGACTCCCTGCTTGGAACATCTCAACTCCTGGTGCCGTCCACACACCCTGACGAAAAGTGCTCCCTAGATCCCCAACCAGCCTACCTGCTTCGCCTCTCTCAATGCCAAATCCCACACCTAACATCTGCTTCATCCGAGGACCCTGGCCTCCTAAACACTTCCCCACAGAGCAGACAACCCACTCTTCCTTTACATTGAGAGATCGAAATGCAGCAGTGGCTTCCTAATGAATCAACAATCTAGCCCTGTTCCCAAACCTTTCTGGTTCCACATTCACTCATTCATTCATCCCCTCATTCATTCATTCATTCATTCTCTCTATGGCTCTCTCACTACCACTTGTTCTGTTTGCCTCCTTCCTGTCTCTCCTCCTCTTCGACCTCTACCGAGAGTTTAAAATGCCTTTTTCAAATACCTACTGGACAGTGAACTGGATACCTCACCGTCACTCAAGCTCACCAGGGTCAGAGCAGAACTTCTCGTCTTTCATCCCCTCGACCCCCGCAAAATCCACTCCTCAAACCCCCTCCCCGTTGCCCTCAGCAGGTCTGTGATTAGAGGCACTGTTTGCACAGTCCATGCTTGGATCCGTCCCCACACAGCATGAGATGTGGTTTGTGTTCAAAGCAGAGATCCCCTTATTCAGTAGAGACGGAAGGGATTTGGGGATTTCCATCTATAAAAGTCTATTCAAGAGAACATGATGATCCATCAGATTCTAGAACCTTGCATTAAAAAGTCAGTAAGCCTCTTGTGCTGACTCATATTTGTAATATTCATTCTACTGAAAAAGGCAGGACAGAGAAATAACATGGTTTTGTTAGTTAAGGATATCTGGTTTTCAGAATTAAGTGAACACAGAGAGAAATAAGAGACCGGATAATCCATGGTGAATGTTTGGACTTAATAATGAATTTTATGATGGTTCAGATGGTAGGTAGAAATCCCAAGGGAGAGAGATGAGCGATGGGGAAGGAGGAAGAGTTGCTCTCCCCCCAACCTCTTTTCAGTATTTTTGGTAGAAGGTGATCAGCAGGGTTGCTGCAGACAAGAAGGCTGAGGTCTATTCTGGAGTCTGCCACAGTTAGAGGCTGTGACCCCGACAAGCTCTCCTCATGTGCAAAGTCAGGATAAAGACAAAGCCTATCAACTAGGAGCTCTGATAAGATTGAATGTGTGCCCTGTATGCTCTGGATATATAGATATAGATATAGATATACACACACACACACACACACACACACACATATATATATATACATCCATCTGTGTGTGTGTGTGTGTGTGTGTGTATATATGTTGCAATATTAAGATCACTGTTACAACTCAGATTTAGGAAAATTTAACCTCTTTCTATCGTTAAATATCTTCAGAGAATGGCACTGGCACGTGTCTGAAACATCTGGCTGGAAATCAATGTACTCATTCAAATATCACTCAATGCTTCCTTTGATTCCAGGTAGAATGAGCAGAAGATATAAGCCAAATACCAACTCTGCTCAACCAGTGGAGCAAACAGATTACTACTTACCATCGAAAGGGTATTTCAACGTGATGAATGATAATTAAGGATTTAAAACCTCAAATGCTACCATGTTAATTGAAAAGGGGGCATATATGTAATTGGGGCAAGAAAAGAGAGAGCTGACTCCCACGTGCAGAAAGGAATACAGTCGAAAAACACCAGTTACTTGAGAAGGTCAGGATAAAAAGGCTACTGGACTAGAACACATAGAGTTAATATACTATCTGTACATTTATAGGTTTATAGGCTTAGAATGCCTTCAAAGTTGATCTATGAATCTTCATATATATTGTCGAAATCTAAACAGCAGTGACAAAATGAAATTTGCCAAAAACTGGTAAAATTGTTTTCTTTTTAAAAAAGCTAGCTGTGGTACATTTATACAGAGTTCTCCTAGCATCAGGGGGCACGTACATAATGGTACACACCCCGCAACTACAAAATATGCTTTCTGCATGAAAATAGAAAAGTCTCTGGTTCTACTTGTAAAACTGTACTTTCAACAAATTTATTTCTTAATAATTAACATGGCTTTCCTGGCAAAATGCATTCCTACTTTGAATGTTATGGAAACAAGGTAAAAATGTGGGTCCTGAATTCGACTTTGGACCTAATAAAAAATGAGTAAAAGCAATTTAACTGAATTTATAGGAAGATAACAATGCTACAGTAAAATATTAAATAATTTCACCAGCAATTCACTTACTGCATACATGCCATGGATGCTACAGGGTTCTGTTCACACTGAATCAGCTTCCCCCTCCTTTCCAATTAGCTTCAAGTACATACTATCTTTTCAAGTTTATTGCTCCAGTTCACTCATCTTTTCTTTTTTTTTCTTTTCTAAAGATTTTATTTATTTGACAGAGAGAGACACAGCAAGAGGGAACACAAGCAGGGAGAGTGGGAGAGGGAGAAGCAGGCTTCCTGCTGAGCAGGGAGCCTGATGCGGATCTCGATCCCAGAACCCTAGGATCATGACCTGACCCGAAGGCAGACACTTAATGACTGAGCCACCCAGGCGCCCCTTCACTCATCTTTTCATAGGAACCCTTCCTATGTCCTTGACCATGAGCAATGAGTTTCAAATTATATATATTTGCTTCAATCATGCCTCAAAATGATAAGCCCATTTTAATTATGATTTCCGTGGGGGGAAAAAGAAAATCACCTATTATTAGAACAATGTTTTTATCCATACGTGTAAATCTAATAAAAAAAGCCATCAACGTAAAATCTCTATTTACCAAGGTAAATAAATTATAAATTCCTTTCTGACTCAGGGAACACATTTACATTTATGGTTATGTGTACCTTCCATTTTATACTCAGCTGCCAAAAGGCATCATATTATGTGCTTGGTCAAATCTTTATAATGCCTTTTTTTATATCTTATAACTTTTATGCTCAAGGTTAATTTAGCTACATGTTTTTCTCTATTTACAAAAGGAAATCTGCATTTTAGAAAGTCTTGGGCCAAAGAGAAACGCAAAACATCTCACAGAGAGTAACCTGGTCCAAATGTGTTGCCTTATGATTTTTCAAATCAAGGATCAGCTTATGAAATAATATTTTCTGTAATACTTGATAATGTTTAAATTTCAGGATTACTATGGACAGCAACAACATGGGGCAGGAAGAGAGATATGGGGAGAGAAAGGCAGAGTATTTTCTATGCGTAAGATATGGTCCATACTGCATGGACTCAAAAAACATGTAAAAGCACTCTCCTCTCCTCGGAGAGCTTCAATTGAGTTATGGAAGAACCTTCAGGATCTCCCTCAGGAAGACAACATGCTCCAAGTGACATATGATGGAAAAGAACAAGGTGCAGTGAAAGTGCAGAGAAGACAAACAGCATCACTGATGCTCCATCGTGAGAAAAGCAGAGTGCTGAGGAAAAGGATGAAGAACACGGTGGCATGGTCATCGCCTGAGAAAATCTAACAACAGGGGCACCTGGGTGGCTCAGCTGGTTAAGCTCCCAACTCTTGATCTTGGCTGAGGTCATGATCTCAGGGTCGTGAGATCAAGGCCTGTGTTGGGCTCCACGCTGGGCACGGTGCCTGTTTGGGATTCTCTCTCTCCCTCCCCCTCTGCCTCCCCCCCACCCATGCGTTCTCTCTCCCTTAAATAAATAAGTCTTAAAAAAGGAAAAAAAAAATCTAACAACAGCTGAATGTTGAACAGTGACAAATTCAACTATAAAAAAACAACACATACTTTTTTCTAAATGTTCTGCAAAGAGAGGAAATACATTTACTTGTGTGTTTGCACGCACACATGGAAACGAAGAATACATACTTATGAACTTAGATGACCAAAATGTCACCTATGATTAAAAATTACATTGATGGTGTTAGAAGCTCAATTGTGTCCCCCCAAAAAAGATACAATGACCCCCCTAGCCCCCAGTACTGAATTAAAATGAAGGCCTTAGCATGGGCCCTAATCCAGTCGGACAGGTGCCCTTATAAAAAAGAAAATTTTGGAAAATGAAACAGATGAGCACAGAGGGAAGCTGGTGTGAGGACACACAGAAGACAGGCAGGTGACGGGAGCGACCTTATCACTAAGGGAACGTCAAGGACTGCTGGGAACACCCGAAGCCGGAAGAGGCGGGATGGACCTTCCTCACGCCTTCAGGGAGAGCATGGCTCTGTGACACCCTAATTTCAGGCTTCTGGCCTCCAGGCCTGGGAGAGAATAAATGTATGCTGCTGGAACACCACTCAGTTTTTGTTACTCTATCACAGCAGCCTGGTTAGAAGAAAAATATCACAACCCAAGCTTTTTCTGAAGAGCTGTTGAACAGTCCCTTCCTAAATAAACATGAACGTATAAATAATAAAAATGTTTCCATAGTTTAATTTTCTAGTGCTGCCCTGATTCCATTTTTTAAAGAATATTAAATATGAGATCTGTTCTCTGTTTGGAACAGAATTTTGAACAAGGGGTTTAAAGGAAAATATCTACGATTGAGATTATTTTTCAAGACCGGGAGAGTAGCTGACATTTTGGGGAGTTTCAAATAATGGAGTGACATCTTTCATAAAGAAGGATGGTAATANTTTTTTTTTCTTTTCTAAAGATTTTATTTATTTGACAGAGAGAGACACAGCAAGAGGGAACACAAGCAGGGAGAGTGGGAGAGGGAGAAGCAGGCTTCCTGCTGAGCAGGGAGCCTGATGCGGATCTCGATCCCAGAACCCTAGGATCATGACCTGACCCGAAGGCAGACACTTAATGACTGAGCCACCCAGGCGCCCCTTCACTCATCTTTTCATAGGAACCCTTCCTATGTCCTTGACCATGAGCAATGAGTTTCAAATTATATATATTTGCTTCAATCATGCCTCAAAATGATAAGCCCATTTTAATTATGATTTCCGTGGGGGGAAAAAGAAAATCACCTATTATTAGAACAATGTTTTTATCCATACGTGTAAATCTAATAAAAAAAGCCATCAACGTAAAATCTCTATTTACCAAGGTAAATAAATTATAAATTCCTTTCTGACTCAGGGAACACATTTACATTTACGGTTATGTGTACCTTCCATTTTATACTCAGCTGCCAAAAGGCATCATATTATGTGCTTGGTCAAATCTTTATAATGCCTTTTTTTATATCTTATAACTTTTATGCTCAAGGTTAATTTAGCTACATGTTTTTCTCTATTTACAAAAGGAAATCTGCATTTTAGAAAGTCTTGGGCCAAAGAGAAACGCAAAACATCTCACAGAGAGTAACCTGGTCCAAATGTGTTGCCTTATGATTTTTCAAATCAAGGATCAGCTTATGAAATAATATTTTCTGATACTTGATAATGTTTAAATTTCAGGATTACTATGGACAGCAACAACATGGGGCAGGAAGAGAGATATGGGGAGAGAAAGGCAGAGTATTTTCTATGCGTAAGATATGGTCCATACTGCATGGACTCAAAAAACATGTAAAAGCACTCTCCTCTCCTCGGAGAGCTTCAATTGAGTTATGGAAGAACCTTCAGGATCTCCCTCAGGAAGACAACACGCTCCAAGTGACATATGATGGAAAAGAACAAGGTGCAGTGAAAGTGCAGAGAAGACAAACAGCATCACTGATGCTCCATCGTGAGAAAAGCAGAGTGCTGAGGAAAAGGATGAAGAACACGGTGGCATGGTCATCGCCTGAGAAAATCTAACAACAGGGGCACCTGGGTGGCTCAGCTGGTTAAGCTCCCAACTCTTGATCTTGGCTGAGGTCATGATCTCAGGGTCGTGAGATCAAGGCCTGTGTTGGGCTCCACGCTGGGCACGGTGCCTGTTTGGGATTCTCTCTCTCCCTCCCCCTCTGCCTCCCCCCCACCCATGCGTTCTCTCTCCCTTAAATAAATAAGTCTTAAAAAAGGAAAAAAAAAATCTAACAACAGCTGAATGTTGAACAGTGACAAATTCAACTATAAAAAAACAACACATACTTTTTTCTAAATGTTCTGCAAAGAGAGGAAATACATTTACTTGTGTGTTTGCACGCACACATGGAAACGAAGAATACATACTTATGAACTTAGATGACCAAAATGTCACCTATGATTAAAAATTACATTGATGGTGTTAGAAGCTCAATTGTGTCCCCCCAAAAAAGATACAATGACCCCCCTAACCCCCAGTACTGAATTAAAATGAAGGCCTTAGCATGGGCCCTAATCCAGTCGGACAGGTGCCCTTATAAAAAAGAAAATTTTGGAAAATGAAACAGATGAGCACAGAGGGAAGCTGGTGTGAGGACACACAGAAGACAGGCAGGTGACGGGAGCGACCTTATCACTAAGGGAACGTCAAGGACTGCTGGGAACACCCGAAGCCGGAAGAGGCGGGATGGACCTTCCTCACGCCTTCAGGGAGAGCATGGCTCTGTGACACCCTAATTTCAGGCTTCTGGCCTCCAGGCCTGGGAGAGAATAAATGTATGCTGCTGGAACACCACTCAGTTTTTGTTACTCTATCACAGCAGCCTGGTTAGAAGAAAAATATCACAACCCAAGCTTTTTCTGAAGAGCTGTTGAACAGTCCCTTCCTAAATAAACATGAACGTATAAATAATAAAAATGTTTCCATAGTTTAATTTTCTAGTGCTGCCCTGATTCCATTTTTTAAAGAATATTAAATATGAGATCTGTTCTCTGTTTGGAACAGAATTTTGAACAAGTGGTTTAAAGGAAAATATCTACGATTGAGATTATTTTTCAAGACCGGGAGAGTAGCTGACATTTTGGGGAGTTTCAAATAATGGAGTGACATCTTTCATAAAGAAGGATGGTAATATTCAAACACTTTAAAATGGCCCCATTGTTGTATGACTTCCAAACTATTACCAGAATATCACAGTAATGTGCTCTCCCAGCCTTCAGCGCTGCCCACTGTGGGATGGAGGCCATTAGCCTAAGTAGATACTTCTCTCATGGAGCTGTTAGGAGTGTGGGATCAGTTAGTCATTTGGACAAGCTTGACAAGCCAAACCCACATTCAATGGGCCACTGAAGGCATGGAGCGAGCGGATTTGCTGCACTCTCAGTATTAATTAAACACTGACAGAGAACTTAACTGTTCAGAGGAAGGGGACTCCACAGCCACTGGCCGTGCAAACCTCAGCCTCTTGGAGCTGCAAGGGCCCTTGGAGATCATCTATCCATCTGGTCTAATCCTGCTGGAATGGAGGAAAGCAAGTTAATAGTGGCAGGAGAGTGTTGAAGAAACAGCCTGGCACAAAGGAGGACAGTTCGAATAAAAAATGCCAGCATTTGATCTGGGGGAGAGTATGGACAGGCAGCAAAGAATCAGAGTAGGACAAACAGCCAGTGAAGACACAAGTGGGAGGTTTGGGTTCAACTGTAGGAGCACAAGCACCTTGGGGAATGGTAAGTTAATGGCCATCACATCCTGGGGACTGTCTCAGAGCTGGCCTTGGGTTGGCGTCAACTTCCTGTCCCTGGTTGGATATGGTGGTGGAGTGAGGCAGGAGGGCGGGAAGCAGGGAGGCGGGGCAGAGGAGTGCCCCTGGTGGCCCTGGCGCCCTAGCAGGAAGGCTCAGGGGCCAAGCGTAACCACCCCTTCAGGCAGAGCCCTAGGCAGAACTTCATCACTTGTAAAGACCTGTTCTGCGAACAGGATTGGGGAAGGAGGCCATAAATATGTAACACTTTTCTCTGTTTTCCTATTGGAAACTATAAAAAGCCAAAGAATATTTATAAGAAGAACTTGGCAGTGATGATTACGAACATTTCCTTTTTCCCATTCAGGGCAGGACCATGGATGTCCACACGCCGCTGAATTGCAACAGGCAGGGAGCTCTGGAAGCCCTTCTTCAGGGGCCAAGCTCACTGGAGAACCAGAAGTTACCAATGCTCTCACCTTGAGACATCTGAGCTCACCTACCATCCTAAAACAACATCTGAAATGTGAACAGAAAGAAAACTACAATCCCACCCTCTCACTTCCCCCCACTTCCAAAGGCTCGTGTGCTTATCTGCCTTAGGGATTTGGGGATACTGTGCAGCACCTGTTGGCAGAGTAGGACAAGCCGAGCTGCGAGCGCCTTGTGTGGCCCCTGGGGAGGGGTGCTTCAGGAGAGAACTGAGATGGCATTAGGACAAAGGAGCTCTCTGACATCATCAACCCCCTTGTCCATCTAAGGTTACGCGCACTCAAAAAGGGTCAGTGGGCAGATGGCAGCTCCTTCCACGCACCACTGTCCATTTGCTTCGCCAGAGAAAACCCATTCGTCCCACTTCTGACTTGGGAAAGGCAGACTGGACATTTGTCTCTGTTTTCTCTGATCCCGTTCACTTCTCTCTTTGCCTTTTTGTCAGAAAACATTCATCACCATCATTGTGTGACATGGGGATAGAGCCATGATTCTCCACTGGGGGTGATTTCACCACCCAAGGGGCATTGGGCAATATCTGTAGACATTTGCGGTGTCACAACTGGGGGGAAACATACTGCTGACATCTGGTGAACAGAGGACAGGGCTGCTGCCTCTGTCCTATATCCCATAATACACAGGACAGCCCCCAGAACAAAGAATTATCTGACCTAAGTGTCAATAGTGTTCCAGTTAGGAAACCCTATGGTAGAGATAAAGAACAACAGTCATTTTTTAAAATCTTGCAGTCATAACACAAGGAGAAGCCTCGTGGCACCGCCAATAGGTAGAACCCTTCAAAATCACGATGCAAAAACTAGGGAAGATGTTCCTCTAAAGGGTCCCCACCTACCACCTGCGTTGGGCTGAATGGTAGCCTTCCAAAAGATATAGCCACCTGGGACCTGGGAATGTGACCTCTTTGGAGAAAGGATCTTTGCAAATCTGATTAAGGATCTCAAGATCTCGAGATCATCCTAGATGATCCAGCGGGCCTTCAATCTAAAGACAGGTGTCCTTATAAGGAAAAGGCAAGGGATATTTGGGACACTCTGACACAGAGAGGGCCATAGGAAGAAGGAGCAGAGATTGGATCAACAAGCCAGCAACTCCTGTAACCACCAGAAGCTGGAAGAGGCAAAGAAGGACCCTCCCCCAGAATCCTTGGCCAGAGTGTGGTCCTGCTAACACTTCAGTTTCAGACCACTGACCTCCAGGAGTGTGAGAGAAGAAATTTTTACTTTTTAAGCCACTAAATCTGGAGAACTGTCAGAGCAGCCCTAGGAAACTAAGACACTACGAAAAGAATAATATGCCAGACTTATCCTGTATTCTTTCTAACGGACAGGAATACCTGGTTCAAATGTGACTTCCAAGTGAATTTTATGAGCTCTGTATTTATAAGCCAAGCATGTGCCTCATGAGCTAAGTGACTCCCTCAACCAATGATAACGTTTATTTTAAACAGAAGAAAATCACACTTGGCCTATGCATCAGACCCAACACTGTAAAGACAGCCTCTTCCCCAAAGGGTAGACAAATTTTAGGAAGCGAATTCATAAGCATCAGGAGCCTCAATGTAAGTGTACATGGGTGTTCAAATCTGTCTGAGAAAGTTTAATGTGAGGAGCAGACAGAAGTACAATCATTTTAACCAAGCTCTCAGGACTGTCTTTGTAACAAGTGATAAAAACTCAACTCCAATCAGTTTAGAGCTAAAGTTTTCAAATATTTTGTAACTGAAAAGTATAAGATACGAAAACCAGATTCAGCCACAGACTAGCCCAAAGAGTCCGAGCATGCCCAAAGAATTCAATGGTGTCGATTCCTAGTTATCCTGGCCTCTGCTGGGTCTTAATCTTGGGTGGATACCACGCAGTGACAAGATGGCCACCAGTAGCCTATAGCTGACATCATCCTTCCAGCTCACCGTTGCAAAGAAAAGAGATTTTCCCCATTTCTCTCAGGGAATATTCCAAAATCCTGAAAGGCCACTAATTAGCTACACTTTGGTCATTTTCAGAACGCTGGCGCAAGGACATGGAATACAATTACTAGGCTTCCTGGGTCAGCAGCCCACCCATGAGATCCAGGCATTAGAAGCCATGCGTATTAGGACCCCGTGGCTGCTGTAATGAATTACCATAAGCTTGGTAGCTTAAATCAACAGAACTTTAATCTCTCACAATTCTAGAGGTCAGAAGTCGGGCATCCATATTATTGGACACAAATCGAGGTGTCGGGAGAGCCATGCTCCCTGCAGAGGCTCCAGGGAAGAACTCTCTTTATCTTTTCCACCTTCTGGCGGCTGCTAGATGCCTTGGCATATGGCCACATCACTCCTATCTTCAAGGCCAGCCTCTTCCAGTCTCTCTCTGCTCTATGTCCGCGGGGATTTCTGCTCTCCATGCCGGCGTCAAATACCAGTCTGTTCCCCTCCTAAAGTCACACTGCTAGTACATTTAGGACATGCTCATATAATCCAAGACAATCTCCCCATCCAGGGAGTCTCAGCCCCAGTTTTGCCATGTAAGGTAACATTCATAGGTTTCCGGGATTAGGACAAGGACATCTTTTAAAGGGGAGTCAATTTTTAACCTGCCACACCATGTCACCAGCAATACCTCCAGAATCACAGACAGTAGGGCCCTGATAATCCTCTAAGGAAAAGAGAGACTTGAGCAGTGACAGATGCCCCTTACAGACTAGAGACTGGGCTTGCTCTGTGACCCCTGCTGTGGATTCCTTGGCTACAGTGACGTCATCACACGTCTGAACTGGCACAGACGCAGAAGAGAACGCAGAAGAGTTCAAACTGAATCTCACCCCTGCTTCATCTTCACAGTGAGGCTGTGGGGCAGATAGTGACGAACACAGAGTGCTCCATTTCCTGCTCATGAACCTGGCTCATTCACAGCTGTTTCTCAGAGTAGATGTGCAGTGATCACCAAGGCATGATCCCAGGTACCAAAGAGACATCAGAGGTTCCAGATACGAATAGGAGCCAATCTAGACAAACCCAATGCTTTAAAAACTGAGACAGAACCAGCCGTTGTCAAATCCAGAAATCTGAAGTGCACCTGCTAGGATAGCAGGGAACTGTGTGGATGGTGAAAAAGAAGATATACACCCATTCCTCCAGCATTTCCTCCCTGACTCATACACAGCTCAAGCCAAGAGAACAGAACAAGAACGCTTAACAAACACTAATTATACTATGGAAAGAAGTTTTGAAACCAGGTTTAATTTCTTTTTTTTTTTTTCTTTTGCTTTCTCCATGAGTCTATTTAAATTCATTAGCTTTTGTCCACACTAAAAAAAAAGAAAAAAAATTTAATGCATATATGCAACAATCTGGAAAATTACAATACAGTATAAAAAGGAAAATCCAAACCACGTACCACATGAAGATCACCCATGCTAATTAACTTATTTCAAAAAATAAATTTAATTTATATATTAAAAAGAAAAAGAAGTTGAGATCAAACTGAAGGAATGCCCAGACATCCTATTTCTTTACCAAACTTACAGTCCCAAAACATTCCTAAAAGGTACCATTAAAAAAAAAAAAAAGTCGTAAACATGTAGAGGATGAAGTCAGCAATGTAGCTGTTTCATTTTCCACTACAGTTCTGTAAAGACAGGTGGTCTACATACACAATGGAACACTACTCAGCCATCAAAAAGAATGAAATCTCGCCATTTGCAACAATGTGGATGGTACTAGAGGGTATTATGCTGAGCAAAATAAGTCAGTCAGAGAAGGACAAATACCACAGGATTTCACTCATTGTGGAATTTAAGAAACAAAACAGATGAACATAAGGGAAGGGATGGAAAAATAAAATAAGATGAAAACAGAGGGAGGCAAACCATCATAGACGCTTAACTATAGGAAACAAACTGAGGGTTGGTGGAGGGGAGAAGGGTGGGGGATGGGATAACTGGGGGATGGGCATTAAGGAGGGCATGTGATGTGACGAGCACTGGGTGTTGTATGCAACTGATGAATCACGAAATTCTACCCCTGAAACTAATAATATGCTATATGTTAATTAAATTGAATTTAAATTAAAAATTTTAAAAAATAAACAGCACATTCATGTGTCCATGTAATAAAACTTAGACCAGCTATTTAAGAAGAATCAGAAGAAACAAATAAAAACAATCTTTTTCATGTGTCTGTTAGCCATCTGTATATTTTCTTTGAAAAAAAGTCTATTCATGTCCTCTGCCCATTTTTTTTAATTTTTTATTTTTATTTTTTTGATGTAAAGTTCAATGATTCATTAGTTTGCGTATAACACCCAGTGCACCACGCAATACGTGCCCTCCTTACTACCCATTTTTGAATTGGATTTTTCATTTTCTGAGTGTTGAGTTTGATAAGTTCTTTATAGATCGTGGATACTAACCCTTCCTCGGATATGTCATTTGCAAATATCTTCTCCCATTCTGTAGGCTTCCTTTTAGTTTTGCCAACTGTTTCCTTTGCTGTGCAGAAGCTTTTTATCTTGAGGTGGTCCCAACAGTTTATTTTTGCTTTTGTTTCCTTTGCCTCAGGAGACTTATCTAGAAAGAAGTTGCTATGGCCTATGTCAAAGAGGTTACTGTCTGTGTTCTTTTCTAGGATTTTTATGGTTTCAGGTCTCACAAGGGAGGTGAGTAGGGGGATGCGGGAAATAGGTGACGGGGGTTAAGAGTGCACTTGTCATGACAGGCACTGGGTGATGTATGGAAGTGCTGAATCATTACATTGTACACCTGAAACCAGGAATACGCTGGAGGTTAACTAATGGGAGTTTAGATAAAAACTCATTAAAAAAATCCTTGACAATTACACAGTTTAACAAGCCCTGTATAAAATATTTTAAAAAGGAGCAAATTTTGAAATCTAAGCTTGTTTCTACCATGATACTCAAAGAAACCAGAAGGGAGAAGATGGACATTTATCCAGCAAAATATCCCATTCGTGAGACAAATAACTTGTTAGGGAAAAATAAACTAAGAGTCATTGAAAATTGATTGTATTGTGAACTATAAATAAATCCTAAGAAATTACACACAAATTAAAACTGCGTCCCTTACGTTCAACCCACATTTACTGCTTTTGCCTTTTTATACTCAAAATCATCCCAGGTTTGTTTTATATCTGGAGCACCATTTGCTTATATACTTACTATTTATCTCGGTTTCCCCATAGAATTTCTAATTGCATTTCTACTTTTCCTTTTGATAAAAATAATCTTCATACGATTAACCACTTTTCAGTTGTTAACCTTGTGATCTGAATTAAAACTATCTACTTTCTTCTTAAAGACATTTTTATTAAACCCTCTAACTTCATTTTGCATAATTTCTGATGAGTTGTATATGTGAGACCTCATACTTTATTTCTGTGAATTCTTTCTTGAACTTTGTTGTTTTCTTTCCCATGGCAGCCAACTCATGCCTTAGAAATAGAATATCATGTTGATATTACTTTTTAACCAAAGTTAAACATGCACTTAATTTATAAAGAAATCTACAGGAGCTAAAATAAAAGACTCGAGTAAGCCCTCTATGTTGGGTCTCACACATTGCTCAAAGTAAGAACTTTCAACACTTTTATGGTCTAGTTTGACATTTATCTCCACATTGATAATAAATATATTGTAATGTATTTATTTATATATATAAATATTATTTATATATAAATATTATTATATATGCTATATATTATATATATTGAATACAATTTTATATTATGTATATATTTATATACACATATATATATTTAATATAATTTTACTGTGATTTCTTAGTATTTTTTTTCAGCTGAAAATATCACTAACTGGCTCCTTTTTCAACCTATCCTATCAATACCCCCATCAATACATATACCTCTTCCTGTTCCTATTTTCTCAGTGTTGTTTTATTGTAATTCTGCTTGGATTGTCAGCATTTACATATTTATGACTTGTCAATATTATTCACAGATGTGCCATAAAGTAAGAAATGTTTCCCAAAACAGTTTTGTTTTTCTTGGAGTTAATAATGGTCTTGTCTTAGTTTGTTCAGGCTGCTATAACAAAATACCATAAACTGGGCAGTTTATAAAACACAGAAACTTATTTCTCACTGTTCTGGAGGCCGGAAAGTCCAAGATCAAGGTGCTGGCAGATTCAGTGTCTGGTGGGGGTCTCCTTCCTGGCTCACAGAGAGTGCTTTTCTCTGTAACCTCAAACGGTGGAAGAAAGGTCTCTGGGGTCTCTTTTATAAGAGTACTAATCTCATTCACGAGGGCTCTCACCTCATGATCTACTCACCTCCCAAGGACCTCATGTTCAAACCCCATCCTATTGGGGTTTAAGTTCTAATATATGAATTTGGAAGGTGGGGGCGGGGGGACACACATTCAGTCTATACCAGAGGTCTGGTTTCTTTTTCTATGTACTTATTACTGATTTTTCTCCCAATGCCCAACTATAAGTTTGTGTTTTCTCCAAATGCATTCCTTTTTTTTTTTTTAAGTAGGCTCCATGCCCAACACGGATCTTGAACTCACAACCCTAAGATCAAGACCTGAGATAAAAAGCTGGACGTTCTACCAACTGAGCCACCCAGCACCCCTTCTCCAAGCACATTCTAACACCTCAGGGATTCCATTACGGTTATCTTCCTGGAAGGACACCTTCTGACACTATTCTACCTACTCCAACCTGTTCCTGCTGCCCACAGCACAAAGGCCCATAACTACCTCCCTTTGCCTTCACTGGATTTGTCTCCCTCTCTCCCCTGTGGAAGCCTCTACTGCAGGCCTGGTGTACTCATCATGCACTGGTCACATATATTCCATCACGTTCCATCTCTCAGTCTCTATCCAACTTTCTGGGAGACTGCATCAAATTTATTTTCTAATTGATCACTGACATCATTTTGTCAATCATTTTAATCTGTGAAGGACTTTTTTTAATAGACTACACATTTTATTTTCCTTGTTTCATAGATGCAGTATCTTTTCTGATTTCAGAAAACATTAATGGTAACTTCTTGTCTCTATTTCCTCCAAGTTTCCCATTCAGTTGGTTTTACCACCTATTTTTCATAATGGGAACTGTAACAAAACAAAACAAAAAAAAAAGAGCTGGGTACATGAATTGCTTTGTAGACCAGAAGTTACCAGTGTCCATTATGCTGGATGTGACCTTCTTGGGTTGGAATGACTACTGATGTCAATATCCTTAGGGTACAACTTGTAGCCTATTAAATACTGACAAATGTGTATTCAAACATCCATGTAAAGTATATGACACTACAACAAAAACTAATGAAGTACTGTATGATGACTAACATAAAAAAAAAAAAGTATATGTCAGCATGAACACCACACAGGGGAGAGGAGCTGGGATCGCACAGACTTACACTTAATTTCCATTTTTTAAATGAGAGATCTAAGCTATTTCTGGGTACCCTAGTACAATGTACCTCCAGGTTTGTCATGTTCTAAAGCCAAGCCTCCATCTTCTTTCAGGGCAACACAGGAACTCTTGTGCTGCTGTATAAAGGGAGGGAAGGTCTGGACATCTAACTGCTCCCTCCATTGCCTTTTGCTTTCTTTGGTTTCCACTGAAAAGTCAGCTGTAAATCTTATTTCTACTCCACTGAGGGTTGTGTGTCTTTTTCTCCCCACTCTGGTTCATTTTTAAGGTATTTATCTTTGCCATTGCTTTTCAGTAGTTTGATCATAACATGTCTAGATGTGGTCTTACATTATTATCATTCTTGGTCCTTGCTGAACCTCTAAGCCTGGTGAATGATGTCTTTAATCATTTGTGAAAAGTCTCAGCAATAACTGCTAAGAATATAGCTATTGATTTCTTCCCTCTCTTCTCCTTTTGAGGCTCAAATTATATGTGAGATAGAAGTTTGAATGTTTCATATGTGCCTCTTACCTTTAACATTTCTCTCCTAATTCCTCTCTGTACCTCAGGTCCTCATTCCTCTTTGTACCTCAGGCTAGATATTTTCTAACAACTTATCTCCCAGCTTAATGTGCTAACTGGATCATCTGTGGGTTTAATTCCATTGCCTATTTTTACCTAATTCTTCTGTCACAAAGTCTTGCCTTTTCACACATCTAGAATATTTTACTGCAAGGCAACTTCAGAGACTCCAAATTATGCTATTTCTACCAAAAAATCTTCCTTCAGAGAGAGTTGCTTTGTTTTTCTGTTAAGCAGATGGGGGGAGGGGGAGATGCAGGCAGGGACTGAGCTGAGTCAGGGCTGAGGTGCGGTCGGGGGAGATTCAATGAACTTCTGATTCATCTTTGTTACTAGAGTATGGTCTTCCAGAGTTTTCCATCAGGAACCTGATGGGTATTTAGCTCCTTGGTCCTTTAACATGGTGGGAAATTAATTCTACTCTGTTTTAGCTTAGATCCTTAGCCATAGGATTATCACATTTTGACAATTGCCTTCATGGGGTAGGATGGCCATGTGTTTGAGGCCCACTGAGTCTTTAATTTGTGGCTAGACTTCTGTGTGAAGTCTAGACCAAATGTCTGCTCGTTTCTCTCATTCTCAGCAGCAATCTACTGGAGGCTTAACCTTTAGCTGAACCCAAAACCGATTGATCTTCTTTCCCATATTACTTGTTCTTGTGAACTTGTAACATTTAAATATTGTCTCTGTCCTCAAAATGACATTGTCAGGAAAGAGCTGAGGTAATCATGAGTATTCAATTTTCCATATTTACTGAATAACTATAATATTTTCTTGAATCTCACTATAAAATACTTGGAATTTTTTAATGTCCTATTGTGTTCCTTGAACTATTACTCTTTCATCTGAAGTAACTAGTTGTAGTTGTCATCTGGCTTTTACTACCATGTTCTGGATTGTGGTATTCTCTGTTCTTGGATATTTCCAAATTCCCAAATAAAGGGTGCCTTCAAAAAACATCTTCAGGTTGTTTGGGATACATGTAAGATCCCATTCCTAGTGTTCATGGAGTTTTTCCTCTTACATCTGTCTATTGTCATCTAAATGCTATGTCTCCATGGGTGGAGGAGCAGTATGTGGGCTGTCTCTTACCTTCCTGAACCAGAAACGGATGTCTATATTTTGAAGACTACTTTTGATTTCAATGCTCCGTTACCCAAATGATGATTAAAAATGTTCAGAAAAGAATTTTACGAGGTCTTTGGACTTCAATTCATACATACCCATACCTATTTTGTTATTAAGTAGGCTCCGTCTAATACTGAATATCTGAGTGGGCACTTTGCCACTGGGCCCTCCGGAAAACACGAAAACAATAATAGAGTATCCCCAAAATTGAACACAGAGTTGAACTTCAAGAATTAAACTGTACAATCAACCCATATAAAGTCACAGCAGAGATCGCATCCTATCATTTGAAAGAGGCCAGCCCCTAGGCCCATAAGAACCAATGCCCAGATTAAACATTGTGACCTAATGAAAAAGTAACATATCAATTCTAAAAGGCTAGCTATTAGAGAACAGCAAAAGGAGAGTCTGATACACATATATTAAACAAAGGCCATGCCCATCACAGCTCTACCCACACTTATTCTATCCAACTCCATCACAGTCACTGAATAAATTCAGGATGACAACCAGCCCCACGCTAAAAAAATCACCAAATCAGGAGATTCAGTCCAGTCACTGTTGAGAATGGTAGGCCCATGTGACTCACTTGTTTTTCATTTCTATTTCTCCCTTGCTATTCATTTTCACTTGGCCCCTAGGTCACTGAATAGCTAATTTCTTACTCAAACAAGAAATCCTTTACTTATCTCAGAAACAAAGGGTGCTTCTGGTGTGTTGGCTTATCTATTTGTGTCAGCATTTGGGGAGAGGCACACAAGTGAGGAAACCGAAAGCAGGGCAGAGAATCTACGCAGACCCATCATTCAACAGTCCTGTCAGGGGCCGGGGCCACTTCTGCAATAGCAGTAGAAATGCATTTTAGATAAATGAAACGGACCCCTCCGTTTATCTACCGGCCTGCGATTGTCAGACAGTATATGCTACTGGCTCACAGAAACTTCCTGACTTTATTTCAGGAAACTAAAGGAGACATACAACTAAGCAAAATATTCATGCATCTTCTATTTAGTTTCTGGGGCATAAATTCTGAAATGGATAGGGAAAATCATTAAAGACGAAGGCGTGCACAACACAACAGAATGCATTCAGTAATCAAGTTTGTAGTACTTTCTTGTTTCAAAGACATACAAATATTTCACTTCTTTGGTGGTAGGGGCTGATGCCTACGCAGGCAAGGTCTAGAATATCAGGACAAGCCTGAGTAAAATATGCAAACCTACTGAGTAGTACAAACCATAGTGGGTTTTCTTGGTGCCTTACCTGGCTCTCCTTACAGAACAGTGGCCCTTCCACTGGCTGCTGGGAGCGGTTGGCCCATACTGGCTCACACCTGCCCCCTTCTCTGAAAATTGCTCTTGGTTGAGGAGAGCCACTTCACTAGGAGGCTATGTCACCACACCTCCCCCAAACGTGAAAATCAGCAGCTAATGATGTAAAGACAAGTAGGAGTTGAGTATAAATCATCATCCCCCTGGCCTCAAAGGGGACCAACTGAGATACTATCCCGGCTCCAAAATCCCCTTGGGATGAAGTTGACACTAGACTCCAGCTGAGAGCAAAGCCTTGCCTACTCCCATTCTCTGCTGTATTCCTCACTCCCCACCTGCTAAGAACATGCCCTCAAAAAAGCACAAGCACATGGAATCCCTGTCTCTGACTTCCAGGAAACCCAACCTAAAATCCAGATATAACTCATCATTATAAATTAACTACTACATTCACTGAAGGCCAGCTGTCAACCACAGACAGTATGGCAGTCAGTACCAATGGGTAAGGTAATGTAGTATATTGGTTAGTGATGAAGAGACTGTCCTCTGGAGCCCAACAGACCCAGATCCAAATCTTAGCTCACCACATCTCAGCTGGGTGGTGTTGGTTAAATCACATAAACTCTCCAAACTTCAACTCCTCCACTATAAAATATTAAAAATAATGTAACTTCAACCTCAGTGATGTTGAGAGGGTGAAAGTCGAGACAGACGATGCAAGTAAAGAGCTGAGTACGGAGTAAGGGAACAGCGAGTGCCACCTGCTACCGCTACTGTTGTTGTCATCATGACTGTATGGCAATTGGATCATTGCAGGTGCCTCAAATAAGCATAATGCCATGTTTCTGAGTCTGGGAAAAGTTGTCCTTAAAGAAGAGGAATCCAGGAGTCATTTGAGCAATGACAGAAGAAAGAGAAAGTAGGATGGTGGACACTGAGATTTTAATGCCGAAAGGGACGGCAGGTATACTCTGTCCTTCTTCTTGGCTCTTCTCTCCAAAATGCACCATGAAGAAAACTGAGGTCCAAAGAGGCTAAGTGGTTTATTCAAAGTATCTCCACATTGTTGTTCACAGAAATGTTGGAAGCATGAATAAGTCTGTGTGTAGTAGAAAATTAGAAGGGCAGTGGGGAGACAGGAGAACAGGAAGCAGCAAGGGCAACCCTAGGGGCTAGTCTTGTTTTTTCTATCACTGTCTGGGAAAAAATGCTAATGCCTGCCCCTATCCTAATGTCCCAGCTTTCTGCTTCTTCCTGGTTTTGCAAACTATACTTCCCATCCCTCCTTGCAGTTGATGAAGGCTGTGTGACTGAGGGATGGCCACTGGAATTTGGGCACAAGGGAGGTGTGCCACTTCCTGGCATGGCCCATATGCTCTCCTTTGTGTGGTTTACCATTCTTCCTTCCATGCTGCCCCTGCAGATGTGGGTTGAAGATGGGGGCACAGAATGCAGAACATCCTGGACTCTTGGATGGCAGCATAGAACGGGGCCCCCACAGCCTCTGTGCTGGATGTCATACAAGTGAGTAATAGGTTGTGTGTGTGTGTGTGTGTGTGTGTGTGTGTGTGTGTGTGTGTTCAGTTACTGAGAGTACAGGACTGTCTGTTAACAGCAGTTAGTTCAACTTCACCAAGACTCTGAACTAGTAAAATTCTAGTCATCATTATAAAATACACATAAACAACCATAAATCCCCCAGTAGGTTATGAGAAAAGGAAAGTAAAGATGTTTGAATTCATGGGTAGATAAACAGCACTTGACAGGGAACGTTCACCAAGAGTCCAGAATGCGGGAATGAAGGGCACCTGGGACCACAAAGGCATTGTGCATTGACTCAAAATAAACACAGCAACCAAATACTGTGTGAAAAGCTAAAAACAAAACAAAACACATTACATTACCTCATATTGTGTTCACTCATCCATTCAGGAAACACTGAGAACTTGCTATGTACCAGATACCATAACAAACCTTTTCTTAAGGGTCACTTAGTAAATAGTTTAGGCTTTGTAGGCAGGGCAGTCTCTGTGACAACTGGTCAACCCTGCTCTACCACAGCAGTAGACAATATATGAGACACATGGGCGTGTATGCACTCCAAGAAACATCAGGAACTATAATCCCAGGTGGGCAATATCCAAATGAATGCGAGTGGCGCAGTGTTCCAAGGAAACTTTAACTATGAGCCACAAGCCCTGGTGTGCAGACCCCCGAAAGGTTTTAATAACAATGATCTCAATGATTCCTTCCACTCCTACAATACCGTGATTTTAGGAACATGTTTAATAAAGGCAAAAATAAAGTTTAGAATTATGATTTCTGAGGACTACAGTAGAGACTGGTCTCTCCTTATTCAATAGAAATATAAAACTTGATTTAAACAATTAGTCTATATGAATATCTCATTTGAATACTTATTCTAAATTATTGAGTAATACACATCATTCCTTAAATTATACAAAAGAACTCCAAGAGAGGGTAGTTACACCATATTGTTATGACCCATCAGAGAGGTACTAGCATTTTAAATTGACTGAATTTATTTTTAAATTTAATCGCATATTGACAAAGGGAAGCCGTCTAAACTCAAGAATCCCAGCGGCTTCTTTAGAAATGGCCACTAAGGATTCACACATGTGTTTGGTTAAATTTATGAGGAGTAAAGGAAAAGTTCCTTAAACACATCAAAGATCTCACAGATTCAATCAAGTAATCTTAACATCGCAGACTAGAAAAGCGGCTTCTTCAAAGCACGTGGGAGTGAGGTAGCAATGATCTAACATGGGGTTCCAACCTTGGCGCTACTACCAGCCTGAGCCAGAACAGTCTTTGCGGAACGGGGAGAGACTGCCCTGCGCACTGTAAGATATGGCACAGCATCCCTGGTTTCCACCCACCAGATCCAGTGGTGAAAGCCAGAGGTCCCAGCAGGTAAAGCAGCCCCCAGGTGAGAAACACTGGTTTAGAAACTGTCTCAAGTTGAAACTCAATTCCCCAAACCTACAGCTTCAGGAAACAAACTCAACACCTACCCTAACTTCCAAGAGACATCTCTACCAATATTGACCAGGTTTTCAGAGACTTAACAGTTTTTAACTCACAAATCGCGGAGAGGCAGGTGGCAAATTGGAACACAGATTTCAATTTTTCTGCTTATTCCAGCAGTCGTAAGTGAGAAATAGGCTGTGAATTCCTTTCCCTCAGGAACAAAACAATATAAAAATGGATTTTGAGCAATTTCCCAAAAGAATATTAGCAAGCTAGGGAACCTAAATGAGCTGCAGCCCTTTGTGTTCTTAGGACGCCATTCAAGGAGTGTCTACCTTGGGCCATCCGAGGCACGATCCCAGATGGGCTCATGTTGTCAATTAGTCCTGAGGCCAGCTGCATTTTTATATTTTTCAAAACCTTCTTTGTTCTTGAAAAATAACTGCCCTGATCAAGGCGGGGAGAAAAGTGATATTGAGGAGTTGAATCTGTTACCATGACAACAAGTAGGAGAGACACGTCATGGCGAACGCCACGTCTTCTATCACTAGGCCTGGTTGGTTTTCAAGATGCCATGGCTCAATTTCAGCACTCGCGGGCCACAGGGGAACTTGCCACAGCCTCTCAGTGGAAAGATGCCTTAGAAAGGATATCACATTGACAATCTGATTCTCCAGGCACTGATGAAAAACAGGTTTTATTTCCTTAAATTAAAGCAACTCTTGATCTCTCGCTTTAATACAAAAGGTATGCCTGACTGAACATCGTAACAAATATTCTGTGTACAGGCATTTTACCTCCTGGTATATTTATAGGTGCATATTTTTGTAGTGATGCCAAGAGATTTTCCTCAAACAGATCATGTTCACTCAGGGTAACAGAGGAATTCTGCCCCAACCCAATCCCGGATCAAATCTTTACTGCTTTTGAAACCCCGCCAGTGATGTCTCACCCTTGTTAGAGAGGCAAAGGGAAAAAGAACTCTGATTTGGGGTTCTGTTGACTCCGGTTCCAGAATGCTTCCAGCTGTGGGCTTGTCAGGCAATCTGAGTTTTCTCTTTCTGAGGCCACTACACCAAAGTCCATTTTTCTCACCAGTGGATTTCGGCACAAGCTGAGCCCCAAGGCATGGGCGTGTTGGGATGGGCAATGTGCTCTGACTCCCATGTGTAATGCTGACACCTTGAGGCCCATCCTTCATTCATGGCTCCGGGAGGACTAACACCTGGCCCCTCCCCTTCTCCTCTCACCAAACAACATACACTGGGATCACCAGTGTGGGGACCTGAGGAAGGGCAGAGGGAGAGGATCCACTGAGAGGCATTCACTGTGCTCCTGCTCCAGGCAAGAGCTGTGCTGGTTACTCTACGTAAAGCAGCACGTTGAATTTGGTGAACTTTGGGGACAGGCTCTAGAACTCTGTAACTCAGGAGGAGGAGAAGGAACATTAACCAGCATCCTCTTTCTTCTAACCGATCCTAAAACACTGTCGAGGCAGGAGACAAATTCAGGGCAGAGGAAGAGTTAGAGCGGGACTGAGCAGACAGAAAACTGGCCAGTCAGAAAGGAACAAATCATCAGAGGTGATGGGGAGAGACGCGAGCAATGCCGGAGGCCACCTGGAACTGGACCCAGTTGTCATGCTGGGGGCGGGGGGCGGCAAGATCAAATGAAGCCTTGTCTGGTGGGAAACCAGGGCTGTTGCAGATTCTCAACTCTGATTCTCTCCACTTCACTGCAAGTTGTTTTTCCCTCATCTCAGCGTCCTTACTTTCTCATGTTTAAACAATCATTTTTTATCTTTAGTGAGAGGAAGAGGAAGGCAATTATTAGCCTGAGATATTCAAAATAATCCAGCTGATCCTCTATAGAAAGTAACATTTCTATGACATAACTGAATGCATTCAAGTCATAAAGGCTTCTGCACGCATTCTCTAGAACGGCACAGTCCACTACGGAGCACTTGCCATGCTGAGCTCCTGAATGGGGGCTAGTCTGAATCCCCATGTGCTCTATGTGCAAAATCCACACTGAGATTTTATAGATTAAATCCAAAAAATAAAAAATAAAAAGAAGAAGAAGAAATGTAACATCTCATTAATTTCTTGTGATGAGTTCTTATTGAAATGACATTTTTGATAGAATGAGTTAAGACCAATATATTATTAAAAACAATTCCCATTTCTCTGTACTTATTTCAATGGGACCACCAGTTTCAATCAACTAGCCATGAGCCATGTTTCTATTGGACAGTGCCATTTATGACACCAGCACAACCCCCTCCTTATCAGTACAACTCTCTTTTGGTCCACCCTTGGAAATCATCATTTAAATTAAATAAATTAAATTATTCTTAGAAATCAATAAGACAGTTTAACTGAAGACACATAAGAAAGACCAGTCTGTCAGGAAGAACAGCCAGCTTTATCTCTCTCCACACTGAGTAAACAGTAGGCTCCCAAGCGGCACACACAACCACAAAATGTGCAAGAGGAGAATTGTACTGTTTTGCACCAAAGGCACGGCAACGTCTAACAGCTATCACCAGGGCTGTGTCGTCAAAGCCACTGTTCTGAAAGTCATGGTCTTCTTGCTGGGTCCTTTGTCAGTAGACTGTGTTCTCTCTCTTACCAGGTGGTGATGCTGATGGGTTTTCCAGAGTTCAGCTCCATCAATGACCTGACCTTGATTTCCACCAAAACGCAATCACAACAAAGGGAAGCAATGATGGGAAGAGCAACTTGGTTTCCCCGCCCCCACAGAAATAGCATACAAGGTCAGCGGCAAAGGCATGGCCCGATTCTTTGCATTTCTTTATTTTGCAATAACTTAAAGTTGCAAGAAAAACGCAACAGACTCTCACAAGCCCTTCACCTAAATTCTTAGATTTCCCCATTAATTATTTTATGATATTTGCTTTATCATTCTTCCTCTCTGGATGCACATATTATTATTTTTTAAATGATCTCAGAATATGCTGGAAAAACCATGCCCTTTACCCCTACTTATCTCAGTAGGTTTGCCCAAAGAACAAGATCACTTTCCTACACAATCACATCACAGTTATGAAAATCAGAAAATAAATACATTTCTACTATCTCATCTACAGACAGTAAAAAAAAATTTTTTAAGATTTTATTTATTCATTTGCCAGAGAGAGAGAGGGCACGCACAAGCAGGGGGAGTGGCAGGCGGAGGGAGAAGCAGGCTGCCTGCTGAGCAAGGAGCCCAACGCAGGACTCGATCCCAGGACCCTGGGATCATGATCTGAGCCAAAGGCAGATGCTCAACCGACTGAGCCACCCAGGTGTCCCCAGACATTAAAATTTTGCCAGCTGTCCCAGTAGTGTGCTTGATAGAGAAGAAAAAAAAAAGTTTTTCTTTCTGTTCCAAGATACGAGTTGGGCCAAGTGTCTCACTTGCCTGCCAAGGCATTTTGTCTCCTTGATGAGGGACTAGCCCTTCTTTCT
Source organism: Ailuropoda melanoleuca (assembly GCF_002007445.2). NCBI lineage: Eukaryota > Metazoa > Chordata > Mammalia > Carnivora > Ursidae > Ailuropoda > Ailuropoda melanoleuca. The sequence goes on along the minus strand of NC_048220.1, from coordinate 140,428,392 downwards.
TTTCATGCCTTTCATGGCCTGGTGATTTTTGAAGAGTAGAGGCCAATTTTTTATAGAATGCCTCTCAGTTTTGGTCTGTGTGATGGTTCCTCCTGATGAAACTGGTTATAATCTGTAGTTCGAATATCGAGGAAATCCTGCTGTGTCCTTCTCTGTCCACTGAATCAGGACACATTTGCTGGCTCTTTGTCCCATTAAAGGTAAAGGGACCTTTGATTACTAGGTTACGGTGACACTGGCTGGGTTTCTTCACCATCAAGAAACAGTTTTCCTCTTATAATGAATGAATATGTTATAGGCAAATACTTTGAGGCTACATAAATACGTTGGTCCTCATCAAAGTCTCACCCATACATTTTCACAGCCATTGATCATTTGTGCCTGAATCAATTTTTAGTATCATGGTAGCCAAATAATAATTTTGTAACTAGATCATTCTTTCCATATTTGGCAGCTGGCATTTGACAGAAGGAAGAATGGCCCTTTCTACCTCCTCTTTGTACTTATTCAGTTATTTTGATGTTAGTATATCCTCATTCATTCTTAGTTTATTCAACATGTTAGAATCAGAGACCATCATTATGTTTTTAACAATCAAATTGTCCCAGATTTCTTCAGTAAGCCCGCTTCCAGCTGGCTCCTCGGTCTTCTGACTTGCCCTCATCATGCTTTGAATATCTCCTTCATTCCTAAAACAACAAGATATCCCAGCTTCTCTGGGACTTTTGCTGCCCAGGCCCTGGAACCAGCTACTTCTCCGAGAAACTTTGGTTCCTTTTAGTGTAGAATTAAATTTAGAAACCAAGAACTGTAGGGGCGCCTGGGTCTGTCAGTCAGTTAAGCATCTACCTTCAGCTTGGGTCATGATCCCAGGGTCCTGGGATCAAGCCCCAGTGGGGCTCCCTGCTCAGTGGGGAGTCTGTTTCTCCCTCTCCCACTGCCCCTCCCCCACGTTTGTGCATTCTCTCTCTCTCAAATAAAATCTTAAAAAAAAAAAAAAAAGAAAAGAAACCAAGAACTGTATATTAAATGTGCTTATTGCTACTAGGCTGCCAATGTTTCCAGACCCTCTCAGCCAGACAACTAGGAGACAAGGAAATGAGTATGTACATGTAAACAAATGTTTGTACACACGTCTACACACTCCACTTTTTCCCACACACACTGCGGCAGATAGTCTAATATACCATGAGAACCTCACAAGCATAATATATAGTTCTCATCTGGTGAAAAGATCTATACCTTTTATAAAAGATTATTGAAAATCAGAGTTTTAAAACAGTATTTTGGTAAAACTGCTGATCATTTTGATTTCTTAATACATTCATTATTTTACCAATAAATCAAGTCATTTAAAGACTTATATACTAAATTGCAGTGGCAAGACAACTAATTCACTGCCCGGTGTGATGAAATGATTATGATAAGTCATTATTTGTCATTATCACTTTTAAAAACAAAAGCAATTAACATTTGTTGAGAAATTACTATGCCTTCTCCCTTTTGCACACCTTCCTTCATCTAATTTTAGCAGTGACAGTGTGAAGGTAATAGTGCCTTGTGGCCATTTCAGAGATGAGGAAACACACAGTTGCTGGGACGCATGAAGCTGTATCCCAAACTCGGGTCTGTAGATCTTCAGAGCCCTTGCTCTTTACCAAAATTAGCTTTGGCTTATTTGAGGCCCTTGTGAATAAAAGATAGGTCTAATACTAAACCCTCACTCTAAACTTTCCTGAATGTTCACAAATACCAGCATTACATAGAGAAGAAACTAGTATCAACTTCTCTCCACTACCTCTTAGAGCTCTAGTACATGAGGGTGATACTAAAATTGGTTGAAGAACTTTTCCCAAGATGCATAGCGCCCAGGAGTTCTGGCACGTTCCATGGGGAGTTCCAGATGCTCGGCCAAGGAGATATTCATGTCCTAACTCTCCCCTTACGCAGGGAGACCCTGGTTACCAGACACTTCAAAAAGCCTGCAGGGCAAAAGTGGGCCCTTGTGATTCACAACTCCCATTAAAAGAAATACTCTATTCAGGCAGAAGGATCTCAGGCTCCTTCTTCAAATTGTAAAACCGGAAATAGGTAAATTGCATTTTTATCTATCATCACTTATTCTTTGCTCTATGTGGTTTTTAACCCCTTTATTCATATTGATTTCGTTAAAAGTGATGAGGAAACAGAGGTGTTTTTCTAAGGAAATTGACTTTTACAAAAATCTGATGGCTAAAGGGAGCGAACTTATGATTAGTGACTCTTCTAATGGTGACGGGGGGCCCTCCAGATATTGAGAAGGCGTCTTTTGAGTTATCTACCATTTGATGAAGAATAAATCAGGATGATGCCCATGGAAGGAAGGGAGGCTGCACAGAAGGAGAAAAGGGCCAATGCAGAATGAAAGCAGGTGATGAGTCATGGCAAACAGGGCAGCCAGGAGTCCTGCAGCCTGGCCCGCTGGGGCAGTGCACCCCCGCTCTGTCCTGACTAGTACCTTTACAGACATCTGTCTTCGTTCCCTCCGACAGTAAGCTAACTGGGATGGAAAACAAAAGTTTGAGAAAGATAAATTGCACCTACCTGGATCAGAGACAAATCCTCAAGCTGTAACCTGAAGAGGTAGTTTCTACAAAACACAAAAAGAGAACAGTTTTATTTTTAATAGATGCAAAATAAGTCATAAAAATTATGAGAACGAGGGAAAACAAAGTAACAATTTTTGCTTCTCCTGCTAAGAATGTGTTTAGCAGTTTTCCTTGCACCTCAGAGTTCAGAGAGGCACTCGATACGACAACAGGTGCACATTTGGGATTGGCAAGAAAGTTAAGGAATAAGGAGTGTGTGTTTATGGGTCTGTGTGTGTGTGACTAAGGTAAACCTCAATTATTAATGGACTCTCTTGATCTATGTGGCATGGACCAAAGGACGCAGGCAATGGATTCTGAAACTGAGGTGAAGTTAAGTAAGACAATACAAAGCCATTCTTCACGAGTCTCCGTTCTTAAAGATCACCGACATTGACCACGATTTACAATCACCACACCTCCAGCTTTTGAATTCAACCACAGTCAGAGCACCACAGTGTTCTCCCTTGTTGGACCGATTCAGTGTGTGGACGTGTAAAAGCATAAACTTGTCGGTCCGCCATCAAGGGTTTGAGAGGGTCCCCTCTAGCTGCCCAAGTGGGAAGCAAGAAAGCAGAGAAAAGGAAACTCTCTGTTTTCAACAGTGAAGGGGAAAACAATGAAATACGCAGTTGACATCAGCATAGCAAGGGGGGAACACAGGTATCAATCACCATTAGGCTCTGGACTTCATTGCCGTAGCTTTTGGAAACAAACTGGCCTCCCTCGCAAGAGATGCTCCGGGCTCGGACTCAAATCACGACCGCCCCCTTGACCTCATGCTGATGAGGAGCTGGTGCGGCCCGAGCCACATTCCGGTGACCCTGGAGGAGAAAGTTAGCCCAGGTGTAAGCAGGAAATGCAGGAGAATGGGCATATTATGGAAAGCAGGCGCTATGAGAGTGGGCAGGGTCTCCAAGAAGCCGGGGTTTCACGTAAGGGGCTGCTCCAAGATGCTTTCCACGGCACCAAGAGAGTAAGGAAAGTTTCCTGATGGCAGTCAGAAGTTAAGTAGGTTATTTTCATTATTTGGGGAGAAGGGTAGATGATGTGACAAGTGACAGCCAAGTCAGGCCAAGGGCATGACCTCGGGGAGACCGAGAAACAGCCTTACTGAATGGGTAGGGATGGGAAGACAAAGCCGAGAGGGAAGCCGGCATCCAGCAGCATGTGTGTGCACACTGCTTGGAAGAAGAAAAGGGACAAGTTCACTTTCAGAGCGGTTTCATGTGTCCCAGGTGCCGCCCCCCCCAGGCACTCTGCTTTCCCCCGGGTCGGCCCCCACGGGGGCACTGTCGTCCCGCACTCAGTGCACACTGCCACCTCCAAAGCACTTCAGCGGCCTCGTCACCACACTCTTTCCGAACCTCCAATTTTATCTCTGAAATAATGCCAGAGAAGCTCCCAGAAGCATTGCTTGGCACATGCCACCTCCGCCACAAAGCCATTTGGGGGAAGTTCCCCTCTCGCTTACTGCAGACGGCCCACAGCCCTCTCTGCGGACCCAGAGTAAGGATGCCTCGGACGAAGGAATGTGACGGCAGAGTCTATTTTTATTTAGTCGGGCACCATGCAGAGGCAAGGTTTCCAACAGAAACATCTTCCTGCAGGGGAAGGAATGTGAACTCTGCGTGCACGGAGCTGCCAAGGAAAGCACCCCTGGAGGCCGGCAAGCATCTGCAGATGCGCCAAGCCTTCACCTGATGTGAGCAGAGGCCAGCAGGACTCCTCTAAGAGAAGCGGGAAATCGAGACGCATGCACAGATCAATCTTTCAGATGAGAGGCTTACAAGTGGTACCAGGGGCAATTATGGGCCGTAAGACACACATTGCCTTTATGAGCACCATGGCTCCCTACCCTCACGCCGGTCTCGTAATTGGCTTCCTGCCTCTAGGATGCCGCCAGCGGTCACCGTGCCTTGACTCCGGGAGGTGGGATCACCTCCTGGTTAAGAATATCTCTGCAAAAACCAAAGCTGTGCCACTTACACAACTTCAGGAAGGAAGCTTAAGCAACTCCGTGCCTCAGTCTTCTCATCTGTAAAATGGGGCTAAGAGTCCTACCTATGCCCTGCAGCTGTTGGGAAGGCTACATCCAAGGAAAACATGTGGCATCGTGTCTGATCCATTGCAAGCACTCCATCGACTGTAGCCACTTCTATACGGTTTATGGAAAATACTGAAATTTCCAGAGACACTGAAATTCTCAGTATATTCTCCATTGTACAGAGAAGGAAAGAGAACTCTGCTCTCCAGGCATTTCAGGTTTGAGGCATAGGGCACCATGATGATTGTGTTCAGGAGTGGGGGCTGCTGTCAGTAGGGACGGTATGGCACTGTTGGCTTTTTAGAACAGAAGACAAAACTGTTTATCTTATGATTCCGGGATACAGTCATCACACTCTTCAACTCACTAGCTCTTTTAAGAAAGACTTTTTCTGTAAATATTTTCAGTAAAAGAAAGTATTCATATTTTTAGTCAATTAATTACCTAAGGGCTCTGATGAGGTCACAAGGCCACCTCCCTCCCCATCCCTCTCTCCTTCTCTCTCTCTCTCTTCCCCTCATACACCCAACTCCCTGCCATGTACGTACATACGTACGTACACACACACACACATACATATGCATCCATATCTGGAACTTTCTAGAAAGGCACATTCCATACACAAACTAAGAGCTGGAATTTCCTCCACACCACTGAGGAAAGAGGATGGTAGTGTTCACCATGCTCTGTAGAGCTCTGGACAGGACAACGGGAGAGAAAAGTTCAAAGACCTCTCTCTACTTGGGGAGTGGGCTGGAGGAGGTAGAGAAGTCATTCTCTGAAACTCCGGGGTCCAGTTTTCAGGTGTGTCCATGAGGGAAGGGCTATGGTGTGAATGTCTGTGTCTCCCCAAAATTCTTATGTTGAAATCCTAACTCCCAAAGGTGATGGTGAGAGGAGGCAGGACTAGATGATTAGGTCATGAGGGATTCACAGCCTGATAAAAGAGGCTCCAGGCACCATGGGAGGACACAGAGATGTCCGCCATCTGCAACCCGGAAGAGGGCCCTCCCCAGAACCCAGCCATGTTCCCTGATCTTGGGCTCCCAGCCTCCAGAACTATGAGATATAAATTTCCATTGTTTACAAGCCACCCAAGTCTGTCAAGTTTTGTTCTAGCAGCCCCAACAAACCAAGACAGGAAGACGCTGATTATGATAAGAAACATGCCACATTCTCAGTCCACATCTCCCTAAGCAAAACTCACTCCACAAAAAAAACCATCCTTTTTCTGCCCATCAGGTGTCAGTCTGTAAGTAGCGCTCCCCCGACCACCATTGCTGGTGTATTTCAACCATTTACTCTTACTTTCCATAACACCTGACACCTCTGGTGACCTCACTGCCATCTGGTCAGGGATACATCAGTATGGTGGAGACATGCAAGAGACGAACAGAAGGGAAGGGGAGAAAGAAAGCCACGGTTAATTGAGAGATGCCGCCACCACCACCACCGCCATGCCCAGCGTCCCAATGGACAGAAGCACCAGCAAAGACTGGAACTTTCCTTTGGTATTTTCTGGGTTACAAGAGGCAAACTGGTCATTATTTTTAAACCATCTCAGTTTTTTGTTTTTGTGGGGTTTTTTATCTTTAAGAAAAAAAAAAGGCAGAGATTCAAGAATTCTAAAGCTAAGTCATCATTACAGGTTATATACCTTCAATTTACCAATGAGGAAAAGTCTGCAAATTAAGAGGTATGATATGATTTATTCAAGATTATTAGGATCAGATAAAGCCCCGGCATTAGTATCAAGACCTCTCACACCACACTGTCCCTTGGCTCACCGTGCCACTCAGCTTCACCTGCCAGTCATCCCATGACCCCTTCCCAATTTCACCAGCACCCACACTCCACACACACACACACACACACACACACACACAAACACACAGTAATAGTTGTTACAGCACAATTATTTCATGTCTTCATTGTTCATTCACAGGTGCATTTACATATCATTTTGAGATGATTCAAGTCTCAACACTGCTAATGGCAAGCTTTTGATTCTAGGTAATTGATTCTCACCCCTGGGACTGAGATCTGACTGTGACATAGGTCTGCCCATTAGGCGAACAAGTTAATCCTACTGGTCTGGCTGACTAAATGGTCCCTCCTTCCTCCCTCCTTATTTCCCATGAATTCTTCCTGAAACTGCCTGCCCATACTTGAAGAGTGCCCAAATGTCTTCATTTATGACAAGAGAGAGCTATGCTATAACCTCTCTCAGTATATTTAAGTCACACGAATTCCTAAAGACCATGACCCTTTTTAGATATGAAATGGCCAAGAGAGTTGCATGAATATGTAACCATCAGAAAAAAAGACCCGTTATCCTGACATATTTCAATAAATCCCTGAGAAATACTTTGAGTGTTTTTGTTTTTGTAACTCAGTACCATATTTCAAAATAATTTTAAATGAAATCTCAGCATGTAAAAGAGGGAGATGGAGGATAATTCTTTTTTCTTCTTCTCTTTTTTTTTTTTTTTTTTAAGAGAAGGAGAGGGAGAGGTGGGGGTAGGGGCAGAGGGTGAGGGAGAGAGAGAATCTTAAGCAGGCTCCCCATTCAGCACAGAGCCCAACGCAGTGCTCCATCTCACAACCCTGAGATCGTGAACTGAGCGGAAATCAAGAGTCAGATGTTTAACGGACTGAGCCACCAGGCGCCCCGGAAGGATAATTCTTTATTAATAAAAACTCATTCAATGAGCGCTTACATGCAATATTTGTTAATATAGTCAATTGATTAAGCTAACTTAAAAATTCTGAAAATCGAATTATTGGAAATATGTTATCTATAACTTTGCACCGCCTCAACATCTACTTAAGGTCAATCTTCGCGTCAGTTGGTGGTTACAATTTTGTTGCTATTTTTTGCTTGATTTCAGAGACAAAGATTTGGTAGGGGCTTTCAAATATTTGTTCACTATACTACTGTGGTCTATACAAAACCCAAGTAGGCAATTTAACGCCTTCCTGGATCTTTCAATAGTAGAAATAAGTAGTGTGGCACCTACAGTATTCACTTTATCTATCATGATTTTCAATGATTTAAAAGATATTTTAAAAAACGAAATAGAGGGGCGCCTGGGTGGCACCGCAGTTGGGCGTCTGCCTTCGGCTCAGGGCGTGATCCCTGCATTGTGGGATCGAGCCCCACATCAGGCTCTTCTGCTGTGAGCCTGCTTCCTCCTCTCCCACTCCCCCTGCTTGTGTCCCTCTCTCGCTGGCTGTCTCTATCTCTGTTGAATAAATAAAATCTTTAAAAAAAAAAAAAACGAAATAGAAACGAAACATTTGTGGAATTCCCTAATCACCTCCCTGGAACCTAAGAACCTGACAAAACACAGTGTGGATTCTACTATTCCTCAAACTATTTGGTTCCAAGTACGACTTAGAGTCCATTTTTGCTATTGGAAACATTCCAATCCAGCTAGCAACATGAGGGACCTGAAATCTCCCAAGACAGCTTGATCCATCACAGTTGAGGTCAACGACCTACGAAGTTAAAGATTACAAAAAGAAAGAAAATCTTCCAAGGGGAATAAAAAATTGATATTCCCAGATGTTGGGCCACTCACACACTAAAGTGAGATCTATGGTCCCTGGAAATGGCTGTTCTCCAGGGCATTAGAGAACGGGCAACCACTTTATCTTGCCATCGTGAGCACACAGAGGAGGGAAAACAATACATGTGAGGTTCACGAGAAGGGGTACCAACCTTTCCAACGTGAAGGAGTAATGGTTCTGGCTCCCTGCCAGCAGGGAATGCTAACCAAATGTTTCACATAGGGTCAGTTTCTCTCGTAGGGCAATGCTTTGAGCAACTCAAAGCATTTAAGTGGTCTCATTCATTTTCCTAACACTCTGAGATGTAAATAGGTAGTAATAAGAAATATTGCCATTCTTCGGGGACAAGAGCAGTGGTGCAGGAGGTTAAGACATTAGAGGTTTTAGAATGTATTAATTGCACAGCTTAAGGGGAACTATTCTGTATTTCCATTTGCCCACTCTCATTACAGAAGTACAAAGCAAGAGTTTACCTCGCCGTAAATGTTCAGTTTTACGACGACAATAAATAAAAGTATGAGTTTTTCTTCCCTCGCTATGGATCTCCTTTTTTTCACATGTCTTGGAATAAAATTTGACATTGTGCATTCAAATGTAATAACTGTATTACTTTTAGGAGCAATAATATATGAGGGATACATAGATCCAACAGACTGAATAATTCAAATCACAAAGCCATTAAATTTGGCAGACACAAACTGACAGTTTCCCCACTAGATATCTGAGTGCACTTTCTCGCTCCTCACTGGAGTTTATTTCTTATTGATTGTAGGATTGCATAACTCATTCCTGCATCCCATCATGTTCCCCAGTGGCCTATTAGCAACAAATCACTAAGCACAACAATAAATTCTCTAAGGGAGCAGTGCGGGCCTTAATAGAAGAAGTTCATTTGTGTCTTCGTGTTAAGTAATAAAATTCAGCCGGCATTAAAGAAAAGGTTGAGCCATCATGAGCAAATTAACTAAATGACTCATTTTATCTAGAGACACTATAAAACTTAACTCTGACCTCCATTAATTATGAAAGACACAGGTGTTTTAAAATGACATTCTCTTAGAATAACTCAATTGGTCTCTGATGAATATAGCTATAAAATCAAAGAAGAAAACTCCAGGTTCTTATTGAACATGTAGGTTAGAGGCTTGCTCATAACTGAGGAGCAGGAGACCGAATAATTAAGACGGACAGATAAGCATTTTGCACGAAGAGAAGATGGAAACAGAAGAGCAAGTAAATCTATCAAATATGTTTTAAACAACGATGACAGTGACTTCTCTTTCCACTTAATAAAAGCTTGGATCATGGCCGATCATGAAACAATCAGAAGACAAAACACACACTGCAAAATCATCACCATTTGGGGACATCTGGGAGTGGGCGTCAACAGAGAGGCCCATACCCCAGCCAGCCCCGTCCTCCCTGATTTCTCTTCACGGCAGGATTCCATCTTACCTGTCGTCAGCATGTGACTGCACAGAGCTTGAAATAGCGACATCCTCTATGACACCCCAATTTGCAACTGCACTGATAGACTTGAATATTAAAATATAAGTTCATGATTTCTAAGCTAAGGAAAAGTAAAAACTATCTCCCTTAAGGCAAAAAAAAATGTCTTTTATAAAAATTATTTTATTATCTAAATGTAAATAAATAATAGAGCAATCGTGTCAATAACATTAAAGAATATGAAGATTTCATTTCATCCTGTAACCAATTCAGGTAGCTCACCGACCTATAAAACTGTTGTTCCAGAGACTTCATTATGCTGGTTGGCGCCAAACAAATTCCAGGGGCCTTTACTTTCTCTGGGGTGATAACCATTTCAAAAATACCTCTTTCCTGTGCTTTTTCCACAGATTTTCGGGGGTTTAATTCATTTTTTTAAATTATTCACCTGGATCACATCTAGATCCCAGTTTCAAATAATACACTCACAGAATGAGCCATCTCCTCAGTCAAAATTGTTCCTACCTTCCTCAAAAATAGTAAATATATGTACGTTAGGCTATGGAAATTTTAAAATAATTCGGATTTTATTATTGTTGTCATGACCATATGTGACCCAGTACAACCTCCCCCCAAAATTGCATTGGCTTTTTTCATTCCTTATCCCTAAGAGTTTATTTAAATCCTTTAAAAGTCTTGGTTATTAGGAATGTTTCAAAGCATACATCAAAACCAAGAACAAATCATTCTAATGGCACTCTTGTATGTTTAAACACCAAGATTAAAAGGCACAGAAATAGATGGAAAGCTTCTTGTTATTAGCAAGTAAAATGAAATAACAAAGATAGATTCTGAGAGGCGGGCAATAATTAAGACCAATGCTGTTAGCAAACTGCAGAGTTACATAAAATCAGAAAAACCTTTTCCCATAAGCATATTTAGGGTCAAAGTTATTAATCAATATTGTTAATAATCATACTGATAATTTGAATTTTATTATGCTCTAAATATGACTTGCAAATCCCGCAGTGCTTTAAGGATTACAGATGACGACTTATTGCTCTAAATTTAACTCACAACTTCTGCTTTTGTGGGTCCACTGGGTTTTTGATTCGTTCCTTCCCATTTTTCAGTTAATAGAGATCATATTTCATTTGAAAAAATACCAACTGAACCATCTTACAATTCCCTGAACCTCTGCTTTCTTAGGAATATTCACTCCTCAAGAGATCTCCACATACAATTCTTTTTCTGGGTTATCTTAGAGTTAGTAAAAGCTTTTTTTTTCACGTAAATTTTTTTCACGTAAATCTTCAAATAATCAAAGAATTGTAGTTTATTCCCCACATGCTCGGGGCTAGATAATGCCATCACAACAAGCTACACTCCCAAATCTTCCTCCAAATCTCACCTTTGACCCTTGCCCTCTGCCACCCCATTCCAGTTGCCATGAATCACTGTCAAACCCAGCTCTGAAATATGTCTCAAATCTGACTCTCTTCCCCATCTCACCATCACTGCCTGAGTGTAAGTTCTTTCTGTCACCTGATCCACAGCCCCGACCTCGAGCTCTAGAACACTCTGCACACAATACAGTACAAGTATCTTCCTAATGCAAATCCGAGCATGTAATTATGTAAGCTTAGAAATCGCCTAAACTTCTAATGCCGTTAGCAGAGGTTCTCAAATCTGCCAGGCCAGTCGATCCTCAGAAACTTGATGAAACCCAAGATTCCAACATTACTTCCAGAAAGTCTAATTGCAATAAGCTGAAGGGAGGCGTGGGCATCTGCATTCTTTTAAGGCCTCTCATGAGGGCCAGAATCGGAATCACTGGTGGGAGGATGAAGTCCAAGCTCCTCCCTAATCTGACCCCACCTACAGCTCCCGCCTGCCCTGCAACAGCTTCTGCTCTCAGTCACCAACTGGCCCAGTCAAGCTGAGCTCTTCTCAGCCTCCTCAGGATCTCTGATGTTCCCCAAGGTACAGTCTTTCTGGCAAGAAGACTTTTCCATCTGCCAGACTCCTAATGTGTTTCCAAGGCCCACCTGAGAGAGCACCTTCCCTTCTCAGTGCACCCTTTTCAGCCCCAAAGACCATTATGTTTCTTTGTTCTTGGGGTTTCCAGGGCCCGTGACCTAGGCTTCCCCAGGAAACACTCATTGCTTGTCTCCCCCCACAGCCACCGGCTAAGAGTCAGCAAACTACTTCTTTAAGGGCCAGATAGCAAGTGTTTTGCCTTTACGGATGGTCTCAGTTGCAACTACTCATCTCTGCAGGTAAAGCTTCAAAGCAGCCACAGGAAATATGCAACTGAATGGGTGTGACTGTGTGCCAATAAAACTTTATTTACAAAAACAGGAGGCCGACTCTGGAGCCTCAGCTTGCCAGCCTTGAGCTAGGTTAGCGTGAGGCTATGAAGTCTTCATCAGGTAGAGACTAAAGTTCATCTTTGTTTCCCCAGTGCCTTAGACACTTCCTGGCATAAAGTAGGTTCAATAAATATTTGATGAATGAACAGTCATGAAAGAGTAACTAAGTGAACTAATAAATTCTGATGGACCCTATGTGGGACTTGCTGGGAGGAAAGCTCTCAACACTCACACACTAGCTGTACACATACACTCAAAGTAAAGAGGCTGATTAAATTTTATTACACTGGCTCATTCATGCATTTTGGAAAAAAAGGACTTTATAACTAAATAAATAACTATGCTGCTAGACTTCTCTGTTCCCCAGTTCCAGCAGGGAAAAAGTACAGAGATTATTCTGTTTTGTTTTGTTTTGGTTTTTTACAACAGCAAAAGGAACACGATGTGCAGAAGTCTTTCCGACAAGAGTGTCTGTAGACCACCTGTTTCTTAAAAGCTCATCCTGGACCCCTTCGATCCCACCCGATCAGCAGAGCTGGGAGCAAGGAACAGAGGAAGCTTCACTTTGAATGAACAGTGGTGATACTTAGGTACACTGAAGTCTGGCAAATATTGGACAAAAGGTAACGAAGCCAGCAGACAAGGAGTGGGACTTTTTACCACAGATCGGGTAATTAATCAAGTAGGCCTACTGGAAGAAAGGAGATTAACAGGTATAAGAAGGAGGAAGACAGACAAAGAAAATCCTAAGAGAAACACACATCTATAAATCCAGTGCCAACACTGAGAAGGAAAATGACATAGAAGAGAAAATATTTAAGGAATAATCAAGGATAAAAAATTCCAGGGGGCTCCTGGGCGGCTCAGTCGGTTAAGCGTCAGACTCTCAATTTCTGCTCAGGTCATGATCTCAGGGTCTTGGGATTGAGCCTCACATCAGGTTCCTTGCTCAGGAGAGAGTCTGCTTGAGAGTCTCTCTCCTTCCCTCCCCACTGCCCACCCCCCCATATCTCTCTGTCTCTCAAATCAATCAATCAATCAATCAATCAATCAATCATTACCAAAAGAATTCCAGGTGAAGAGCAGGAATGAAAAGGACCATCCTTTTTTTTTCATCACCAGCTGCTTTTCCTAAATCATCATTCATATAAATACAAGGTAAACATCATCACCACCCTGGATTTCTTTGCACGATGGGGGTCTACCACTTTCTGGATTCACGCCTAATTGCTGACTTCATTGCACCCTGAAGGAGTTACCTCTAATTGTGTAAACTTGACTAAAATGTCTTCTTTGGGAAACAGAAAGACTTCGTGCCTACTGGAAGCAGAATTGCTGATCTTATTAAAAAAAATCTCCATTTTTCCTTTTAATCATATACTGCTTCCAGCAGATTAATTCTAAGGGACAACTTGAAAATAAAAACAGCAATTAAAAATCACCACCACCAAAAAAAAAAAGTGAATTACGTTGGTCAATTAAAGAAAAAAATGACTACATGAATCTAAATTCAGCTCTTTGTTTAGATCCAGTGGCGAAATCATCCTGAAAGGAGGAACTTAGTCTAATTAAATAGCCGCCTGCCCATTCATGCAACGGATCTTATGGGAACAGATGCTGTGAATACTTAAGCAAATTCAGGGCCAGCATATCAAAAGCAGGTTCATCTTTCCTTTTTATTTTTATTTTTGCAGATTCAAACCAAGGGCAGAACAATGCTTGAAAATAAAACAATAAAATTGTTCAAGGCTGGTTTTTGTGATTATAAGGAAGAACAAGCTCTGTTTTGGAAGCACTAGGGTTTTAGTTCTTGATTTTAGGAATAAACATGCAGACTAGAAATCTATACTATTTGTTGTGTAGACATATGTAGAGAAATATCTTCCCACATATGGAAATAATCCATCAACTGTACGGGCAATGCAAAGGGCTCGTGCAAGGTGCAAAGCTCTGGGCTGCTCCTCATGTCAGGTCAGGTGTGCAAGGAGGCTCATGCATCCCTGTTTACCCTTTCTCTGGATATCTCCAGCATGCTCCCATTGAGTAGAATTAAATTTTAATAGAAGTAAAATTTGACATTTCCAAGGTCATAAATTGTTATATTCATCATCAATTATGATTGTTTCCTGACCCAAATATTGAGTCTCTGGGCTTTAATCCCAGCACCTTAATCACCAGCAGATGGTTATGCCTCCTGGACTCAAAGGTCCTTGTGTGAAAGCTTATGGGTGAGCGTTCTTATTAAAATATCATAGGTTGTGAGACTATGCCCTTCAATTTATACATCTATATTGCACTGAAGCTGGTTAGAGAAGAGTAAGATAATCACAAAGCAACCGAGAGGTGCCTAGGTGACACAGTCAGGTAAGCATCTGCCCCTTGGTTTTGGCTCAGGTCGTGATCTCAGGGCTGTGAGATCGAGCCCCACACTGGGTTCTGTGCTCAGCTCGGAGTCTGCTTGAGATTCTCTCTCCCTCTCCCTCTACCCCTCACTACCCACATGCTTGCTCATGCACGCTCTCTCTGTCTCGCTGTCTCTCACTCAATCTCTAAAATAATTACATAAATCTTAAAAAAAAAAAAAAGAAAATCAACCGAAAGACCAAGAAACAAAGAAACAGAAAGAAAAGAAACTCACATTCTCTTTGATGAGAGGCTCTTTTCATTACTACTGTATGGCTTTATACTTAATAAAAACACAGCTCATCTTGTAAATGCCCCAATTATTATTTGATTATAATCAAACACTGCATTGAATGTAAACCAAGTTAGTTGCCATTTGGAATAACATTTGAATTTAGCACAGAATCACTTGTCATCCTTACAGTGAGCCTGAAACACTAAAGACAGAGAGATTCATTTGGAGAATAAAAATAGAATCACCTTCTTATATTCAGCTTTACAATCCTATCCGCAACGAAACTTACACTTACGACAACATTGTGAACTAGTATTAGTATCAATACTTTTATAGTTATCTCTACCAAACCTCTACACAGTAAATATTTCTTCACATTGGAATTTTTCTTCCTATATATAAAATGTCATGAATAAATAAATAAATAAAATGTAAACTGCTTTTAGTAGGTTTTTTGACAGACATACATAAATCATTCATAAAATAGTATCCCAATCATATAAACAAAAAGAAATCAAATAATGCAGGTAAATAATTGAAAAGGTTAAATGTGATAATTCCTGAAATTGCAGGGTTCTTTTCTTAATGCTTTAACTATATTTTCCACATTTTCTCAAATGCAAATACCTTAGTCTCATCATTGAAAGCACAAACGTTATTTTAATTTTTAAAGAATCCTTTGGTGAAACAAAATATGAATGTCAATGCCTTTGAAATAATATAAAAGATAATGTACGCGTCAGAAATAGTAAATTTAGGGATCTTTCCAGAAGTTCCATGAATTCAAGATGCAAGTAACTTCTGGCACTATCTAACCACAAATCTCTTCAAGAGAGCTTTTCCCGGGGCACCTGGGTGGCGCAGTCATTAAGCGTCTGCCTTCCACTCAGGGCATGATCCCGGCGTTCTGGGATCCAGCCCCACATCAGGCTCCTCCGCTGGGAGCCTGCTTCTTCCTCTCCCACTCCCCTGCTGTGTTCCCTCTCTCACTGGCTGTCTCTCTCTGTCAAACAAATAAATAAAATCTAAAAAAAAGAGAGAGAGAGAGAGAGCTTTTCCCTTTGCAGCACAATGAACATCTTTTTGTGAAGAGTGCACAGAATCTTTAACTGAATTCAATTTCAAGAACATAAAGCATCACGGGCATAAAGCGAAACCATCCAATAAATGGCTTTACAATGCCAAGCGCTAACTATAAGAAAACAGGAAGCCTAGCATTGTATTTTCCCACCATTCGTATTTAAACCAGTACAGATTTCTTAAAATGCACCTGCTATGTCAACTTCTTTTGCTAGGTCTAGCCCTCCCGAACAGGAAGCTGAGGGCTGGGTTATTTTTAAAGTTTTATAACTGGCTCACACTCCCTCTCAAACTTTCTGAGCCTAATCCCACCGAGTTTCCCAGTAAGATTCCTATTCTCCTTGCTTGGTGATGACCGCCAGAAGCACACATGTACACGGATGCTGAAATCGTGAGACATCCGCAGAGCTACCCTACCACTGCCCGCTTACGGCAGGCCCGTTACAGTGACGATCACTTTTCATGGATCATTTTATTAAATCCTCACAAAAGCTAACAGGGGTAGAAATAATTACATCAATTTTAAAGTTGAGAAAATTAGACTCTGAAACAGGCTCAAGGTCACACAGTGGAGCAAGTCCAATCTACCTCTTTCTTCCTTTTCCTTGTTTATCCCACCAGGACAGGACCACCGGTATCTCTTCCCAGTGCTAATTTGCTCAGTGGCTTCTCACAACCATTAGGAGAATCTATGTCATTCGCCAAAAGCCAAACACCTGCAGCGTGTACACACGTGTGTGGTCTGCCCTATGCATGCAGCACCACAGACTTCCAGAAACAATGGAGAGTCTTTCAAGTCAAGCTCACATGCAAACCTTGTCCAAAGTCCTTCAGAGTTGAATGAAGGGTGAAAGACTCAGCTCTACCAACCGAGGTCATACTCATACCTTCTACCTCAGCAAGTGGGTCCTTCCCATCGGGCTAAGGGTGAGAGCTCATTTTCCCTAAGGGTTAGCTTTGGGCTTAGAGACTGCCACTCCCTGTGTCCTTGCCCAAATGTGGGAATTTGGAGTAAATCTGCTACAAAACCCAACCCATTTTCCCCGAGGGTCCCCCCAGAGGCAGAGGGCACCTACACAAACCAAATCCTTGAAGTAGATATGTTGAATCAACAGCTATCTTTGAGCTTCTGCCAGGGCAGAAATGGGCTACCTTCTAGAGAAACAAAGAAAAGACAGGCACATCCACCACCATCTGGCAAGTCACTCTCTGATAATGTGGCAGCGGGGGGTGGGGGGGAGTTGTGGGTGACACCTGACAAAAATCATCAAGTGCAGTAAGGAAGATAGATGACAGGTGTGTTGACAGGACCACGCAGAGCAGGGGAAGGAGGATCTCAGGCCCTGGGGAGGACTCTTGAGCCTGTTCTCTTTACTATGAGTATGAGCTCCCCAGGTACAGAACTTGGGAGAGGGGGTAGCTAAGGCGCCAGGAAAGCGAAGAAATTTGTTACCAAAACCAAAAGGCAAGAAAGAGAACATAGGACAGTGGCAGGCAATAGAAATAACTCCACATACCTGGACTATGAGAGAATGAAAAAGAGCTGAGTTTGTAAGGGATGTGGGACCACAAGGCACAACAAGGGTATGGGGGGGTAACACCAAAGTGCCAGCATCTATCCAAAGGGTGCTACCAAAGTGGGGGGGGGCATTTTATAAAGAAGGTGTTGGCCACGGTACACAGAAGGAGGACAAAATCTTAAAAGCCCCTGCAACATCCGGTCCAGGCTCCCAATGATGACATGCGATGGAAGTCAGCCTCCGAAGTGCCCCATGTATTCCCCGTGTGCTGAAGCACGTAAAAATATACCAAGAAAGCCCAACCAATCTGTACTCACTGTCTGCTCCAAAATACCCAAAGAGATACAGGTGACATGTTCAGTGCTAGGACCTAAGCCAACTTCTGTCTATTCACTTTACGTTGCGTTCCATACATTTCAATGTCTTCAAGTGTTGGGTGGATGCACAAGGGTTCCTTGAGATCTGAGAGTCAAAGCAATGATTCTAGAAATTCTTCAGTGTTTATCTAGAGTGCCCAGTGTATAAGCTAGACTTAGCTTCACCCAGGTATCTGTGGAAACTGCATTTCCTCTCTTGCTATGAAAGGTATGCTTTATAATCTAGTAAATTTGACCAAAAGAGATAGAAGCACTCCGGCATCCAAAGTGTTTTCCTTGAATGCCAAGAGGCCAAATGGCCTCTTTCTTCAAAATTAATATTTTTTTTCCTAAGAGATGGATGTGAAGTATTTTTATACATCATCCTCAAAATACATTGGCAGGATAGGTGATTTGAATGCAAGGATTATGCCTGTTTTCTAAAGAAGGAATGATAAATAGGAGGGAAACAACTCAGGGTCTATTCTGATGGTGTTCTAGCAGCCTCATCATCAAACGGAGTATCAAGTGTCAACCTGGATACAGGAGCATGTGCACCTTAAGAGGGGTAAATAACAATTTCCTTGAATTCTTAGTTGACTGGTAAATGGTATAATCAAGGTCACAGAGAAAGGTAACGATGGGCATTGGAAAGGATGTCAAAATCCCTTGACTCTAGAATTTTACTGAAGAATGTACTGAGAAGTTAAGAACATGGTTTCCGGAGTCCATATGACTGGGTCTGAAACCTGAGTCCAGCTTTTATTGGACATCAGAGTATGTCCTGCCTCTGTGTCCTCATCTCTACAATAGGGATGTTGACAGCACCTACCTCTCAGCTTTCACGGAAAAAAAATGAATTAGCTCACGTTTGAACAGTTCTCGGCACATGGAAGCCCCCAGTGAACGCTTGCTATAAAGAGCAGACTTCATCCTATTATTAGTGGCAGACTTTATGGGCAACCTTATACCATATTTCATTCTTAGAAGTATTCCTCAGCACTCGTCAACTACGGCAGAGAAGCTCACATGTAGCTGCACAGACGTCAAACGAAATTCAAAATTATCTGCGGCGACAAAACATAAGATCTCTCACCTTGCTCCTACAACAAGCTCTTTCTGTCCTGGGTCAAACGTTAACCGCGAGAAATCGACAGCATTCTTCGCTCTGAACTCCCGTAACCAGGGGCCAATTTCTAAATAGGAAAAATAAATAAATGAAAAGATAAAAATGAATGATTCTTCCTCCAGGGACCACAGAAAAACGCACAACACGTAGCACACATTACATTTCAGAGAGGATTTGGAGGTCCCCTGACGTGATCGCTTAGGGGCCCATGGAGATTTCCAGCAGAAGGTCACAGGATCCACACCGAGGATGTGTAAAACATAGCGGGCGGCCACCCAATAAAGAGCGAGCAAGGCATCCGTGCTCGGGTGTGATTTACAGGCCAGGTGTGCATTTTCCTCTGGGCTCCGGGCTGGGCAGGAAATCATGCAGCATTCACACACTTCAGCAAAGGAATACTGAATGCAAACAGGACCATCTCCTGTGTGTGCTCACGGCAAGAACTGAAGACTGGAGAAGCACAAAGCCTCCATGGGACCCAGGACAAACACAGGAGCCCTCCTTCAAAGGAGAACTCTATATCCCTGTCCTTTGGGTTTCAATTCTATTCTATCAGGTGTGTTAAACACATACAGCACTTTCTAAATAAGATATCCACTTACTTCTAGGCCTTGTTGGCATTTTTTTTTCTTAAGGGAAATCAGGAAATAGCCACTCTTTAGAGGCAGGTTTTTCAGAAGACTAGTAACTCCTGTGACACGGCCTCCAGCATCAAGTCCATTCAGGATGACATGAGAGCGTGGGAGAGGGACAGAGTGCTGCTCCATGAGCCATTTCTGCAACTTTTATTAGCACATCTCTGACACCACAAAAATGCTCTGGGAGTTGCCTGCCAGTTGTGGCTCGCCTTCTCCATTATTCCTGACAATTAGCCATGTTATCTGACTGTCATTTTTTCTTGGATTTACTATTTTAAGTGGTATCACACCGACTACAGAGGCACATGACAAATGTCACATCAACAAAATCACCTGGTGGAGCAAAGGAATAATGTCTTTCAATGAAAGCAGATGCCAAAACCAGATTTAATATGGAAATATGCCCACATCCCATAACATGTCCCACACAAACACCTCTGTTGATGTGATCGAGATGGATTATTTTCCAGGAACAGCTCTGTGTAATGAATAAAGCATTTCTCTACTACCGGTTACTGGGGGAGAAAAGGTCATGAACAGAAAGTTTTCCTCCACGTGAAGGAAACCACAGCTGAGTTCCATAAAGACCTGTACTTGGGCTTTGAAATTTTAATGTGTATCTTGGTTCTTTTTAGAAGTTTATATAAATTTATTCATTTTACAGCCAAGTCATTTAAAAGAAAACAATTATAGTAAAGTATGTACAAGGCCCTGGAGCTATAAAAGGTTGTTAATAAACGGTGTGCTCCAAGAGTTCATAATTCGGTTAGGGAACTAGAGCTAGGATCTTCTTTAAGCACAGGGTCTATGAACAGAATCTTTACAGGCATTTGTAATGTTCTAGGAAGTTCTCGCACATAGAAGGGAGAGATACCGGGGCCCTAGATTAGAGGAAAGGAAAGATCTGACCGCATATGGAGAATGCAGATGTGTTCCACAGAACACAGCCACGTGGGATGCCATGGTGTCCCTAGGGCCATAACTGGTATTGTTCACCCTCTTGCCCCTCAGGCCCCAGCAGTTTTCTGTTTCTGGAGATGGAGCCAAAGGCTCCTATGTCTGCAAAGCTCACCGAGGTGCCTTGCAGCACACAGCACAGGACCCTGGCTGTGGGAGGAATAACAAAAGAGCAACAACCAGGTGAATTCAAGAGAAGGAGAATGGAAAACGAAAGGCGAGAGGGAAAACAGAAGAGAGAAAGGATAAAGCAAAGGCAACTCAAGAAACCACTAGGTGGATAACTGACAGGTGTATTTAAATATAACTGTAAACAGATTTGCTCCCACGTTTGGACTTGGCTTCATCCGAGACAGAGAGGCTTTGAAAAGTTCTCAGGCACGTACTTGACACATGAAAGCAGGTATCCCAGGAATGCGCGAGGGCCACCGGCAGGCAGGATGGGGGCGGGAGTGTCACATGTTAGAAAGCACCACCATTTGCACGTGAGGTGGCGGCTATACTTCCGGCGGCTATGTGAATGTGGAAGGAAGGGGTGGGGCGGGGGGGTCCCACGGCCTGATAACTAACTGCAGGGGAGGCTCAGGGAACAAGTGAAGGTAACAAAGTCATTCCGATGCTAAATGAAGAGGAAAACAATGATGGTGACACACAGGCAACAGGAGGTGAGGGTGGTCTGAGAGAGAAAGAGGAAAGGTTCGGGTGCAACAGTGGAGAAGGTCACGTGGGAAGAACGGCCCCAGAGCCGTTGATGAGCACGGCTAAGACCTGGAAGTGCCCGGAGAGCTGTTTTAGCTCAAGAGCTTCACCACACAGACAGGGAACTCATG
Source organism: Ailuropoda melanoleuca (assembly GCF_002007445.2). NCBI lineage: Eukaryota > Metazoa > Chordata > Mammalia > Carnivora > Ursidae > Ailuropoda > Ailuropoda melanoleuca. The sequence goes on along the minus strand of NC_048220.1, from coordinate 140,407,176 downwards.
ACCAGGGAGTCCTGACACGACTGACGTCCCCGGCTGCTGAGTGCCATCTGGGATTCTATTCTCCCAAACTCACAGTTCCCGAGTCGGGCTCATGTGTCGGACTCAAGGTGGTGAGAACAGGGAGGTTGCATGAGGCGAGAACAGAGGGCCACAGGCTGACCTCTGTGTTGGAGGGGTGGACACAGGAGCCACGGAAGGTGAGAGAAGGCTGTGAAAAGACATCAGAAGAAAATCTGTGAACTTGCCTCTCATGCACTAATCTCTCTTTTCTATTAGACAAACGGGAAGAGAGTGACCAAAGGGGACCAGGAGAAGCAGATGCCCTTCACGCTTTGGTTCCTGTACTGAGCGATGAGAAGAGCTACACTGCTTCCTCAAATGCCCTGGAATAATAGCAGGAGGCATGTAGACAGGGAAAAACAAGCGAACAACCTATAGTTCTATCACTATTGTTCCCTTTTCCTTATTTAAATTTCCAAAAAGCTGCCCCACTAAAGCAGTGTATTTCTATGGTTAACACTAGATAACAGCTGGGTAATCTGCATATTCTCTTCTTTTTTTGATTTTCCTGTGCATTCGTCCAGGTCTGGCTATCTCGATTGCATATCACAGGCCCCCTATCCGACTGAACACCATGAGGGCCTGGGAGAACGGTCCTGCACCAGCCCATCTCTCACTGAGAATGCACCTGTCCTAACACTGCTCCTCCCACTTTCCCTGCAAGATCAGGGGCCGGGGCTCTCTCCTTTGTGCCAAGACCAGCCGCTCCTTCTCTGCTCATTCCTCCCCTTCCCTCCTCTTTGGTCCCTTCTCTAAATCACCTGTTTTCTCCTCTAATATCTCCCATATTGCCAGGCCTCTTCCCTCTGTCTGGAAGTATATGCACATTCCCTCGTTGAGAAAAAAAACAAAAAACAAAACAAAACAAAAAAACCCAACCTTTTAAAACACATTTTCCTTACACTCTTGTTATGACAGTGTGAAACACCCAAGACAAAATGTATAGTAAACTCCCAGATACAGTTCATCAAAGGCAGTAGGCTCAGTTTCACATGTATATTTCAATCACCCCTTACAGAACATGTAATCCCAACTTTACACAGCTTACTTCAGAGATTAGACAAAGAGGTAAAGCTTCCTAATGCAGTTCTGAGGCGACTGTGAACCTGATAGTCTTGCCAGTAAGGCTGCACAAAGACATTAGACGAAAGGAAAATCATTGGCTAACTCATTTAAAAACATGTCTGAAAACATTGCTAAGGAAAGCCATGTATTAGCAAATCACTCTCTCTCTCACACACACTGCTTCACATGGGATAGGGTTTATTCCAGAAACACAAGAATGGATCAACAAGCTTAACGTCAGAAGTTCTATCCGTAGAATTTGCCATCACAATAACAGATTTCCATAGTTGCATGAAGAAATTATCGGTGCTGCTTTAGAAAGCATCGGAAAATGAACCATTATGAACAGAAAGCTAGAAGAATACAATGTCAAGTAAGGCTGGTGAGGACAGAGTCTGAACACAGGGCCGATGGTGGCAAACAAGTTCAGCGGATGCCAGAGAAAGGTCAGGGCGAGTGAAGAGAGCCAGGGATGGCACACAGCACACGGGAGGGTGAGCGATACAATTTCCAGTAACATTAACTTTCTTGATACACTTTCACTCCTCCCAAAAATGGGTTTACGTTTTTCTCCTTCTCTGTCTTCTGATCTTGCTGGAAAAAAACCCATTTGATGAAATGGAACTTAAATATGGCAGCCAACACAACCTTGTTTGGAAGTTAAGTAGTCACATAAAGCCTGTAACTTCAAATTGAATACTTTGTAGATAATTTTTAATATTTGAGAGTAACCATTCTAGCTAATCCATTCACTACACAAATATGGCTTTTTAAACATGGCCTCTGGCAACGACTTTCTATTGCAAAATTAGCTGCAAAGATACACGTGTGCCTTCTCTTACTACCACATAAGCACCCATATAATCATCTTGTAAATATTCTAATACAAAGTATACTGATCTGATTTTTAAAAGAACCCAGCGCTACAATTTCAAGAAATAACTTTTAGGAACGTATGTCAGTATTAATGAATTTGGTCCAAATGATGGTTTATATAAACTAGAGACTTGAGCTTATAAATTGAAGTTAGTCAACCCTACCAACCCCCAGAAGAAAATAGAAAATTTTTTAAAAAGAATGAAGGTGACTACTAAATAAAAAAATCAAACACTGTAAAGATATTGAAGGTAGTCATAGTTGCAAGCCAAGAAAACTTTTTAGAGCCTGAATAAGTAAGAATCACAGGGGAAGACCGGCACTGGTCCCGAAATCGGACAGTCCCTTGGACTGATGGCTCCTCTAAGTCCAGAGACCATGCTGACTGGCAGGCAAATCCAAGCAGCGAAACCCCCCTAGGTCAAATAAGAGTGGCTGTGGGGAACCTGTTCCACTCCTCACTCCAAACGTCAGTCAACTGAAGGAGTCCAGAAAGCAGGATTGAGAAACTTCTTTGGGGGACTCGAAGCCCATATTGGAAAAACCTAACAGATAGCTTCCCAAGTAACACATTATGTAACCCATTTGGAAAGTAGCAAGAAGAAAGAAAAATCAACATCCTCTTCATTGTGAAAGTGAATCGATTCCCACTGGTGTATACTGTTAAATAAAAACAGCCACCCATTCAGTTTAATAAATAATGCATTGATTGTTTCTGGTGTTGTGATTATGAATAACAATGATCTACATGTCAGTTAAGATCTACAGAAAAGAACATTCCTATTGTCACTACTTACGTTTTACGCTCCAAGGGTCTCGGTGTAACGAAGGGAGGAGAAAATGTCAATAACCACACACTGATCTGCTTTATTGGAGCAAAGAACATTCGGGAAGGAGAAGGCAGAGATGATGCGAGCAAAGCGGAACAGCCAGATGTCTCAGCAGTCTAGGCCACTCAGCTCTGATGAGTGGGGAGAAAACATAAGGGCTGGGTCCTCCAGCTGGGCACTTCAGGCCAAGAGGAGTGCTGGAGAGTGTACTCTCCGCTGAGCATTCCAGAAGTTCTTGCCTGACCCTTCCCCGAGTTGTGAAAGAAACCATCTTACATCAAAAATACATATTCCTCTTTAAAGGGAGGCATGCACCTCCCTTCCACGGACATCATCTTCAGCTTTGCTGCATTACCTAACCATTCTAGCAAGGCAACCTGAGCTAAAATATGATGGGAAAACAAAGGAGCAGAATTTTTAAGAAGCCATGCAAAGAAGACTAGCATGGCAGGTCAGTGCTGGTTTCCTGCACTGTCACTGGATGGCTAGCACTTTCCATTTCCTTTCCCATCTGCTTTTCCAGGCATGTTCCTCCAACACCAATCACTCAGAGCAAGGCAAGCGCACTTCAGACAGCAGTCACGGCACCCCATGCCATGTTTCACCCCCAAAATAAAATACATCCAGGTTTTCAGCTATAAGAGTCCTGCCTGGAATTCTTTAAGGTATTATAACAGATTCTCTTCCAGAGCCTCCCGTGTTTGTGCAGTGGCAGGCCAAGGCAATCACATCAACAGGGAGGAAGGATGCAAGTTCACAAACATTAATGCTTGTGAAAAAAACATACATCAGAACAACCTACGTCTCTTATTAATACATTTTTTTGTTTCTATCTATATTATCAGTGAGTACTTAGTTTCAGGAACTACGTTAGATACTTTTAAATGTTAACAATGTCTTATTTCATTTAATGTTTATAGTCCTGTGAAGCTAGAGCTATAATCTTTCTTGCAGAAATAAAAATTTTAAAAATTAAAAGCCCTGAGTTTTTGACAAGTTAAACATCCTGCCAAATATAACATAAGAGGTAAGTGGCTAAGCTGGAATTTAAATCCAGGATAGGACTAAAGCAGTATTTCCATAAGGTCCAAATTAAAAATCAATTTTCCCAGGAATGTATAAAGTGCATTAATCCCTAGCACCTAGTAATATATCAGCATGGATTAAATCTATCGGAAATGGCAGTTGCCACCCACCAAAAGAGAGCAAAATTAGATAGAAAGGAAGAGGTGGCAGTTTTCAGATGGGGGACAGGAATGTTCCATTCCGAGCTACCCAACGGGCAGGGCACAGCTGGAAGAAGGAAGGTCCCATAAAAAAGCAGAAAGAAAGGAGGGTCCCCCACAGGCAATAAGGCATCTGGAGGAAGAAAATCCCAACACTGAAATATTTATCTTCACCATTTTTTTCCAAGACAGATCCTGCTAACATCAGCTAATGCAGAACTATGCCAATACTCAATGCCTTGCATTAGCTTTCTAGAAAGCTTGAAAAATACCAGGGCAATTTTCTTTCTCCAAATGTAAAGACCTCAATTACTTTCACTGTAACTGCTATCTAGGACTTCATAGACTCAAAGCAGGCATAGTAGGACAGGACACTGGCTATCCTGCAATCCACCCCCCTGCCTTTATAGTTTATAAAACTAAGGGCAAAGAAGTTACATGACTGCCCGAAGTTACACGCCAATGAGGACGAAGTGCAAGATCCCAAGCCCGGTGATTTCTTTGCCAATCTATCCTCTTCTCCATCGCAGCACTAGTAGAATATCCATCCAAGTGGGAATACAATGTGTGGTCTGAGCACAGAAAACTTTCTACGTTATAGTACTTTAAGGGACCAAGATGTCTAGATCTTGATTTAGAGCTCAATATACTCATCCATATATATGGTATTTGTGTATATATATATATATATATATATATATA
>NC_048220.1:140394980-140395783 GCF_002007445.2 Ailuropoda melanoleuca | reverse complement strand
TCTTGTAAATATTCTAATACAAAGTATACTGATCTGATTTTTAAAAGAACCCAGCGCTACAATTTCAAGAAATAACTTTTAGGAACGTATGTCAGTATTAATGAATTTGGTCCAAATGATGGTTTATATAAACTAGAGACTTGAGCTTATAAATTGAAGTTAGTCAACCCTACCAACCCCCAGAAGAAAATAGAAAATTTTTTAAAAAGAATGAAGGTGACTACTAAATAAAAAAATCAAACACTGTAAAGATATTGAAGGTAGTCATAGTTGCAAGCCAAGAAAACTTTTTAGAGCCTGAATAAGTAAGAATCACAGGGGAAGACCGGCACTGGTCCCGAAATCGGACAGTCCCTTGGACTGATGGCTCCTCTAAGTCCAGAGACCATGCTGACTGGCAGGCAAATCCAAGCAGCGAAACCCCCCTAGGTCAAATAAGAGTGGCTGTGGGGAACCTGTTCCACTCCTCACTCCAAACGTCAGTCAACNTATATATATATATATATATATATATATATATACACACACCTTGTGTATATATGTATATATACATATATACACACACACGCATGCATACATGTGTGTTTATTTGCACATATATGCATATGTATACATATGCAGATATATAAATATGTATATTAAGTATATATCTACATATATTTATATCTGGATACAGATGTATATACATTATATATATTTACATCTAGAGACATCAATATGTTTATTCGTATAGATACATATGTGTACATGTGTAATATGTACATACCTATTATACATATGTATTTGGATAAATATAAGATATA
>NC_048220.1:140214414-140393457 GCF_002007445.2 Ailuropoda melanoleuca | reverse complement strand
AGATATAAAATACATATATAATATATAACATAATTATATATATAATATATATACATACGTATATGACACTAAATTAGAGGGGGGAAATCTCAAAAGCTTGCTACAGGAAATGATCACAATGTTCAAATGATGTGACTTTTTTAAAATAAAGCAAAAATATTCAATAATAACCAATTAGGAAAAGTAAAACATTTTTCTTTGGTGAAACATTTTTACACCAGTAAAAGCAAAAAGGATCCAGTACACCAAGAAGGTGTAAAGCATCTTTCATTTACATTTTTATTTGTAAACATGACACATAGAACACAGTATTTTAGGGGCGCCTGGGTGGCACAGCGGTTAAGCGTCTGCCTTTGGCTCAGGGCGTGATCCCGGCGTTATGGGATCGAGCCCCACATCAGGCTCCTCTGCTATGAGCCTGCTTCTTCCTCTCCCACTCCCCCTGTTTGTGTTCCCTCTCTCCCTGGCTGTCTCTATCTCTGTCAAATAAATAAATAAAATCTTAAAAAAAAAAAAAAAGAACACAGTATTTTAAAATGCTAACAGTGCTTCCTCCAGTCCTTTCTGTGTTCAGTCGCATACCCACTCAACAGGGGTCAGGTGCTCCCTCAAGCCTCTTCATATGACATTTTCAACACTTAATCCTTTTTTCACAGGTTCACCATTAGAAAAACCCACTAACTTCAAGTTTCACACAATTTCTGTGCTCTGGAACGGGGTTCTTGTAAAGTTCACTGCTTCACCTTAGACAGCTTGGCTGGTAGATTTCTCAAGCATCCGAAGAGCTGTGATCATGCACTTTTTACTTGCAGAATTCCCTGATTCGGGTCTTCTTTAACTCAAACACGATGTAGGCTCTGTTTTACAGCCTGGAATCCCCAGTATAATACAGACTTACAATGTAAACAAGTACTGAACAATAGCCACGAATCTGTTAAAATTACAGGCAGGAACGCATACCCTCTTCCAGTAAAGGTAGGAGCAGACAGCCTGCTTTGGGAAGGTCACTGTAGATAAAGACTGTCCCCAGCCGGCTGAGAGCATGCTTCACCCCTGAGATTCCTGTTGTGACTTTCCGACACATTGTCTCTCCAAGTTAGATTATAGCATATTAGCATAGAACTGATAAATAAAATATTTTTATATATCTCCTGATTATGTATTTTAAGAGAAATCGTAGGAGACAAAATTTCGTCACAATCATCTACCACCTTCATAACCAAATGAAATGGACTCCCTTTCTGAATCAAGGGTGGGATTCATGATTTCTACTATCATCCCAAATCTTTATGTGTTTCCGTGATTTTCTGGCCATACCAGGAAAACCTGTTCAATCTCAGGATCCAAATGCCAGCGGGCCCCAAGAAATTCTGAGTCATCCAAGGGTTACCTGAGACACACCTGGCAAGGTATAAAGAGAAGTTTCTGGAATGTTGTCAGTAAACTGGCTTCAAAATCTGCCTGGCAGGCTGGCGTTGCCTTCCCTTTTGTTTATAACTTTTAAGATCGTGGAAACCTCCTAGTTCATTAAACCATCTGGAGCAATTATTCCTGGCGGCTGTGGGATCAGAACCAAGCTGATAAGAAGCAGGTTTTTATTGCCGGATAACTCACACAAGGAGAAATTTCTATTCATCCATCCATCAAGACAGATTTTTTTTTAATTTAAAAGATTATGCAAATGCAAATGTAAACTAGGCAAGACCTTCCAACCCCCGGACTGTGACCAGCTTTGTCCCCCAGGCTTTGAAGGTGTTCCAGGGCTGCCCTGCCCCTAAACTCTGGGTGGCTTTCCGACAGGAAACTTTGCTGGTGCAGAAGGGTCTTAATTTTGCCTTGTGACCTGCAGCATATGACTACAGGCTATAAAATCTAATTGCAAAATCTTAATGTTGTGCCAGAGGACATTAAAAAGTAATTTCCTTCAGATTTATAACGTGAGAATTACAAATGATGTTAATGTGACTAAAAATATAAAAATGAACCGTTTCTATTCAACAGACACTGAGATTATTTCAGGAGTGGCCATGTGCTTGCTGTGTAAGGACGGATGACCAGAAGTCTGAAAGGGTACAAATAAAGCCATTTGTGCAAGGAAGTCTCCTTGCTCGAAGACATTCTAACTTGTCCCAAGATGGTCTCTTTGCCAAACTACTGATTCTGTCTATTCACCAGAGCTAGAACATTTCCCAAGACTGACCCAGATTCTTCCAGAAACTTCAGGGTTAAGCATTAGGGTGATACGCATCTAGAATGGGCAACAACAACACAATTATTCATTTACATAGCCAACAAATAATTCTTGAATCCCTGCTACTTGGAAGAACCCACCTGAGGACTGGCTAGGATACAGAGTTATGGAAGACAGACCTCTGCTTTCCAGACATTTATAATTTAGCTGAAAAGGTGAGATATACACACAAGAGAGTAAAATTGAAGAAGAGAAACATTAGCTGGTACCAAAAAAGCACGATGGTCAGTGCTCTAAGACAGCGCTACCCAGTGAAAATAATAATGCGACCTGCACACGTAATGTTGAATCTTCAGGTAGCTATATTAAAAAATGCTAAGAAGCAGGGACTCCTGGGTGGCTCATTCGGTGAAGAATCTGCCTTCGGCTCAGGTCATGATCCTGGGATCAAGTCTCGCATCAGGCTCCCTGCTCTGGGGGAGTCTGCTTCTCCTTCTCCCCTGCCCCAACCCCCTACTTGTGCATGTGCATGTGTTCTCTCTCTCCCTCTCTCTCTCAAATAAATAAATAAAATAGTTTTAAAAATAAAAAAATACAAAAATAAAAAATGCAAAGAAGCAGGTAGAATGAATTTTCAACAATATAGCTTATTTAACCTAGCATATCCAGTATATTATTTCCATATGTTACCAAAATAAAAATTGTTGAGATATTTTGATTTTATGTGTATGTTCTATGCCTTTGAATTCCAGTGTGCATTTTACACTGATGCACATCTCCATCTGGACTAGCCACATTCGAGTGTTCAGTGGCCATTGAACAGAGGAGCCAAACGTGGCCATGGCTCCTCTCCTGGACAGCGTGTAGCTAAGGTATTAAGAACAGGGCTTCCTTGGTAATACAGAGGTGCTGTTCCATTACATCCATTATTGAAAAACAAATTAACTCAGGGTCTTCTCAGAACCAACTGCCATGAACTCTGCAACTGAATCAGAGGCTGATTCCAACAAAACTGTCCTCGGTTCACCCAATTGCTAATGCGAGTGACATGGTCCTTGGCATGAGGCTCACTTGGGTTTGAATCTCAGACTCTGAGCTTTCACCGGTGAGATCGTGAGGCCAAAAGCAGTTGCCTCATGTTTTCTTAACAAACTATATTAACAGAGGGAGAACAGGAACACAAGAGCTTGCGTGGAGAAGAATGCGTAAACCAATTCCCTCAAAGCATCTGGCAGAGCACCTAAGTCATGGAAGGGTCTCCACAAACAGGGGTCCCCACCCTCAGCACTGCACGCAGTAAAAGCATGGTTTTCACCTGCCCTATAAGTTCACCATGAGGATGGCCCTACTGCATCTTGTGACAATATCCTGAGTACTGGGGAGAATATCTGCCATTACTTTTAGCCCCCCAACAGAAAGACATGCAATGCCATGGAAGTCCCAGTCTACCTGTGAAGGCTGTATGGGCCAGGGAACATGAAGGAAGGCCACCAACAACTGTTCAAAACCAACTGAACAGGCAATACTCTGGCAGAAATCTATTCAACAAGTGAGAGATTGTTCAGTAACCAGTTGACTCAGCAGGTATGGGGGTTCAAACCCTGCCTATTCCAAAGAAAAGTTTGACCCTTGACTGACTCCTGGAGATAATCTCTAAGACCTTGGAATATCCCGCCTGATAAGATAAGGCTGCCTTTATACCTGGGGGCTGGGGGCCCTGCCACATAGTCTATGCTAGCAAAGTGATTGATGGGGGACCTTTGACACAGCTGCAGTCACATGATGCACTTGCACAAAAGTGTTCTCTGTCTGCAAGTTTCCATGGCCACAGCCAACTGCTTTGCCTGGCCTTCAGCCCCTCTCTAACCTCCCTGCTCTTCACCTCTGTTTGTCCCCAGCACAGACACCTCAACTGCACCACAACCAGCTCTTCGCTGAACTCATTCTCAGCTCCCCACTTCCCTAACATGACTCGATCCTTTCCAAATGATCCCGCCTGCTCTCTCACAACTATGAACAGGCTGGGAGCCACTCAAGAGAGGGGTGTAAGTTCCTGCGTATCCGTGTTCTAGTACGCATTACATTAGGCCTCCAATGAACTTGCAGTGGCTGTAATGTTGAACACTCCAAGGCAGAACACAGTCCCAGAAGCTACCTGACCCGTAATTACCGTAGCTGCTCTCCATCCCTCTGGCCCACCAGACACCGCCTGCATAATACAGCTTGATTGCTGATTATATTTAAGTTGCAGTCACGAATGATATTCTACCATTCTTCTCATTGTTTTACATGCGAATGAGTTTACATCCAAAGAATGTGGTGAATTTATTAATGAAAGCTAGCGTTAACATTTATACAGGATAATTGTCCGTGTCTAGGCTCTGGAACAAGGATTGGCCAATGATGGCTCACAGACCAAACCAGGCCCATGGTCTTTTATTGTAAATAAATTTTATGGAGCACAGCATTGCCCAGGTGTTTACCTATAGTCCAGGGCTGCATTTGCACAACACTGGCAGAGTTGAATACAGACTGTCTGGCCTCCGACACCTAAATTACTATCTTCCCCGACCTCTGCTCTAGAGGACAGAGTAAAAGCTCAATAAAACACAATTACAGATAATTAAAGATACTAAGTAAAATTCTTTAGTAACAGAAAAAAACACCAATACAGAATCTCAAAGTGAAGAGAAACCTCAGGACTAACTTGTTAAGATGCCTCATTTCAACAGTGAGAAGTCAGGAGTCCGGAAGAGCAAAGGGACTTGCCAAAATTCACTTGGCCACACATCAACACAGATTAATCTATAAAGAAGCCCTGGTCACTTACCCTACATGGTTCACCCTATATCACACGGCATCAACAAGTTCTAGCATTTCCAAGATATTTTATTCCATTAGTTTCATATAGCCTTTAATACCTTTCAACTAAAATGAAAAGGCATACAGAAAATCATTAGCTGATACATAGAAAAAAGTTGAGGGTTCTATGCACAGTCACGCAACATCATTTTGAAACCCCAGCTAATTATGATACCTCCATCTCCTCCAGGAGAAAAAGCAAACCTTCTATCCTAGCAGGGCCTATTCCCTATTATCTAAGATTCCAGAAAACTGACAGCCCTCCCTCACAGGCTCACGTAGGTCCCAATAGCCCAAAGTCACTCAAGATGTTAGACAGAAAAAAAAAAAAAAAGCATCCTTTAAATGTGAATCCAAAGCTGACATTTATGGCCTAAGGTTTTTGTTTCCAGAGGAAGTGGATTCCTGCCTCAGCCCAGCCTCTGGAAGAGAGCTCTGCCCTCCACACCGCTGAGTCACCGACCTCGACGAAGACCAGTTCGCAAGGGGTAGACCAAGCAGACGGGGCAATCAAGGCTGGCTTTCCATTTGTTTCGCCCACTTGGGTGTACTTTGGGGAAACCATAGCCATTTCCACTTCCGGGGACTAACCCAACCCCAAAGGTGACCAGGTTATCTAACAGCTGCTCTGGTCCCCAGCCTGCCCCAAAGCCGCTGTGGACAAGCTAAGAGCTACGTTTATGAATTCCCTGGAGTAGTGAATTCAGTGTCAACGGTCACGTTTCTAATCTTGTTTTCGATTTTTCTTGACAAGTTCATACCCTCATTTCCTGACAGTATTCCACACAACTTCAGAGACCTTTCCCGATCTGAGCCCAATTTCCACGGCCAACGCTAATCACTTGCTTGACCCCATTGTGTTTTCTCACTGGACCATCCACCACCAGGCGCGTGATGGCCTTCGCTGTGCAGACACTTATGAACTCTGCCTGGTCCTGTTCTCGGAACCGAAGACACAGCGGGAACATACACAGAGAAGTTTCCTCCCTCACTCAAGGTACATTCTAGTGAGGAGGACAGGTTCAATAAAATAAGTAATGAAAGTAGTGAGTTCTCACCATGAGGTAAATAAAACAGAATGACTTTTGAGAGTGTGGCTTGGAGCGACGTTCTAGAGTTTCTGGGGAAGACTGCTCCTCTGAGGTGGCATTTCAGCTGAGACCTGAGTGACAACAAAAAAATCACACAAAGATGCAGGAGAAGCACATTCCAGAAGAGAGCCGCATCCAGGAGAGGCCTGACGGGGCAATGAAGCAGGGTAACTGAGCAAGAGAAACAAGGCAAGTGTGTAGGGAGAGACAACGGGACGGGGGGAGCCGAGAGGGAGGCAGGGACGGTTCAGGTAGAGTCTTGCAGGAGCAGGTGAAAAAGTGTAGATTCTATTCGATGGGAGCAATTGGAAAGCTCTTGCTGCAAAGGGCTGGATAGTATTTTAGGCTTTGCAGGCCATATGGTCTCTGTCACAACGACTCAACTCGGGTGCTGTTGCTATAGACAAATATAAACTTGTGGGTGTGGCTGGGTTCCAACAAGACGATATCCACAATACCTGGAGGTGGGCCAGCTTTGGGGGTGGGCTGTCATTTTCACCAGCCCCCATTCTATGGCACTAAGAAGACAAGGTGGGTGTGGGGAAGGGTGGTGGGGGGAACATAAGCTACTTTGCATGCTTAAAAGCTTCTAGGGCTATTGTGTGGGGGACGGACCACAGAGGATGTGAAATGCAGGGAGTGAATACGCCTGAGCAGTCCAAAAACAGAGGGGCAGATGTAGTTAAGTGTTTGCAAGTAATTGGGGCCCTGAGGAAATGTGAGGAATTAAGGATGACACCCACGTTTTCCACGAGAGGTACTCAATCTATGGGGCCATTTCTGAGACAGGAGAGACTGGAGGAGAAGTAGGCTTGGCGTGTGGACAACAATCCAATGGCTCTTTGATGAACGCCCAAGCAGAGATGCCCAGCGGAAATCCCAGTGGAGTTATGAGTAGGCAGAGCAGTTCTGGGGTTGAAGTCAAGATAAAAATTTGATGGACATCAACACATTGATTGTATTCATGACAAGTCTAACTGGGATATTAAAGGGAGCAGCTGAGAACAAGAAGAAAATAGCCCTCACACTGAAAGTCAGCAAAAAGACTTGAGAATGTTAAGCAAAGGAATAAATAAATACACGCAACAATAAAGGAGCAAATCCCATTTTCTGCATTCAGGGGGTCATGTTATCCCTCACCATTCACCTGCACCTCCTACAGTTCACCACGGAAGTCAGAGCTAACAGTCATGAGGGTACTGATCTTACAGTGCATTTGACAACTTAGCCCATCCCTGAGACCTGCATATGTGCTTTGAAAAGTCTCCCAACTGGATACTATTTCCAGTCTCATAAATATAAATTCTAACCTGCCTCTTTGCCCCAATTCTTTCTCCGGAAGTGACAGCTTATGGCCCCAGTTAAATCCCAGCCTCACTGGAAGATTCACTTCCTCTCCATGGGCTCCCAGGAAAGTCAGAGGCTCCGTTGGTGGTCATTAAATGCGTAACTCACATCCTGTGCTAGCCGGTTACTAGGAATCAGTTCTGATTTGCCTCTGCCTCCCAGTCAACCCCTTTCAGGGACGGTAGCAGGAAAAGAAGCGAGTACATGAGTATACGTGTGTGCAGAAAGTTCAGTTTTGCCTGACTGTGCCTCGGGCTATGGAATGTAACTGATGCGATACTAACTACAGATGTAGGCTCTAGGAAAGGAGGCAGGAGGTAGAGTGGGCTGACTCCTTGGATTCCAAATCAGACCCAAAAGAAAAAAAGGGACTTTGCAGACAGTTACAAGAAAGTGCACGCAGAAAAGAACCCCCACAGAGTTCAAAGGGACCTGTGTTTAATCAGACAAAAACAATTTTTGTAGCTCAGGAACCCATCTGATGTGCGAGGAAGTTGTACAGGGGCTGGTATTAGGGACTCAGGCCAGCATACATGCGTACTATTCTCTTTGCAGCTAGTGTTCAAAGAAAGGAAGCACGTAAAAGATACTAAAGTGGATCAAATCCTTGAATGAACACTGTCATGAAAAGCAGCTTCCTGGGATGAGCAAGGTAACAAGTGCCCTATTAAACATGGGAGTCATGGTACAGCAACTATCAAACTTCTTCCACGGGTTTCATGATGTGGCTTGCTTCGTCTCTTCCAATGAAGTTCCCGTGCACCTGATAGGCCCACCAAGCTGCCTCCTGAATGCACCAATGAGCTCGACTTCAAGAAGCCCTCAAGAGGAGGGAGTGGTAGATGGTAGCATGCACAGCCCTGTTCTTCTGAAAACTCATCCTCCTTCCTGGGCCCACGGAAAAGGGGCTCTATCTGTTTCCTACCTGAAGGTCACACACACGGCCAGATCTCCATCTCATTAATTATAACTGTTGGCAAGCCATTAAAAATCTCATTTCATTTTACCATTCACCCTCCTTTTAACTGACTTTTCATAATTATAATTCTATTTTTGATATACTAGACCTATTAAATTTAATGCCAGACAGAGATTTTAGAACTCCTGAAGAAAAGACTGATGCTGGACCGCGTCCAGGAAAGGATGTACAGTCCTTGCTCGGGAATACGCAAGGGAAAATGGCAGTGTGCTCTATTTTCATACATAGAGAAAGAAAAGTCAAGTTAATTACATATGGTCAGTATAATAATGCTGTCCTTCTGGAAGGGCTACAATTAGCGAGAACTGTTTTCACAAACAGGATGACCAAGTTGATGACTCCAGCTTGAGTTTGTTCTTTTTCTGCCCCATCAGTTATAAACATTTCTATTTTTGTTCTTCCCAAAACATAAACACTACTATATTAGATACCCAGGGAGAGGGAGAGGAGAGCCTGACAGTATCTTCACAAATGCTTAGAACAAATATAAAACTCTTTTCAAAGATCGAGTCTGTTCACAGGACTGAGATGACAAGGGAGGGTGGGAGGGACCAGTGCCCAAGAAACCCACGTTTAGTTGGTGACATCAAGAGAAAAAGCCTTGGAAGAAACATCTCCTGACTCTCAGTAGCTTATACTGAAGGGACACCCACAGAGGAATAATCTGATGCCCCATGTAAAGATGAGGGGACCATCTGGAACTTTCATGTCTTAAAACATATAAGGCAAAAATTATTTATCTCCACATCATAGAAGATAATATTGATGGATATTTATGGATAAATTTCTAACCTCACTTTTTTTACTGAAGTTGTTTAATTTACATTATTTGCACAGGAATTGTGAGAAGGCCTTGTCCAGTGTTGAAATTCAACCACAAATGAAGGAATTATCAGGTTTTAATCAAACTGGAATGAAGACAGTGGATCATCGCAGAATATAATGCAGCAATAACCCCACGCGCACACACACCCATTCACAGAATCCTCTGGCTGCTACTTCTCTAATGTGCCTCCTTCTGTCCCCTGTGCCATGACCTTTGGGCCGCCATGACCTTTTGGGCCACCACGATCCCTCATCTGCACCACTGCTCACCTGGCTAAGCGAACAGTCTCCCCCTCAGTGCCTCGGCAGGCCAGTGACCCCAGCCTATGACTCCACATCAGTATCCTTAGAAGAACCACAGCAAAACCATACCAATCTGGTCCTAATCTCCAACCCCAACGCTCTCTCTACCATCCATCATGCACGCACTTTGCGCTCTGACTGTATCAGGGACTTTGAGCCAGGGATTATCCAGAACTCCCCATACCCTCTCTTTTTCCCCACCTGTCACTCTGCTGCTTGCCCTTCATTTGCCAGTGGCAACAGCTCCTCCAGAAAGCCTCCCTGAGTCTCCATAGATAAGATGAAGGACCCCGGCCTTGAGCATACACTGCTCAAGCTTTGCCCTATCAGAACCCATGGTCCCATGCTCAATTTGCCCATTTGCACATCATTCTGCTTCCTGTATTCCCAGTGCCTAACGCAAAGCAGGTACGGCCTTGATAAAAACGTATTTAAGGAATGAACGGACACTGGTTCCACGAATAACTGAAGGAAAAAATGTTGGACACAAAGATGAATGAATGAAGACTATCATGTCTTAGGGACCAACTCTGTAATGAAACAATGAAACTAGAACATAAGACAAAGCTACGGATGTTAAACTAGAGTTCTTTCAGCTAAATTTGGGGTGCTCTGCTCCTCTGCCGTCTAATAAATGCACCGGAAGCTAGAAAAGGAACCTCCTATTTTGGGCACTGAGGTACCCCGTGAGATATCGTTTAAAACTTGGGGATTCAAGGAGCAAAGCATTGGCTCAGAGCCTTCTTGTAAATATGACAGCCAGCAGGGCTCTGGGAAGCTTCTGTTAACCTGAGGAGGGGGAGTAGAAACATGTTGACTAGGGTCCAGCATGCCTCCCTTCCCACTCAGGCCCCCAGATCCTCAGCTCAGCACCCAAACCACACGTGCATGCACACACACACATGCACACACGAAGACGTGCACACGAGATAGGCGCAGCAGGTAGGAGCAGCAGGGGAAGCTCCTCCCATCACCGTGAGGGGCTGTAAAATATTAGAGCCTGGCCTTTGCAGCCTGACACAGCAGAACTCTAGCCCCTGTTCTGGTACACATGCGCCATGGGCTTGTAGGCAAAGTTACTTCCCTCTTCCTACTCTGTTTCCTGGGCTATAGAAAAAGGCAGAAACACAGCCACTTTCTAGAACTTTCATAAAGACTAAACAAACATGGTGTTTGTGAGGCATGACTGGAATTCAAGACTGCTTTTAAATGTTGCTTTTCTCACAGCCCATCACGATGATCAGTGCTGTTTTCCTCCAACAGATTCCCTTTGAAACACAGTGGCCAGAGTGGGGTCTTCCCACCACTTTCAGATGGAAGTTGCACTGATGACAAGTTGACATCCAGAGAATCTAAAATGATTGCTCACTCTCGGGGAGGACATGACTTAACTTTTATGCTGACAAGAATTATTCTCTATACCCAGTTTCATCCCTTCCTTTGAAAAATTCAAAATTTCATGCATCCCAACTTATTCTGTCTTTATATTGGCACCATATCACGTTGGCTTGTTCAGCAATGATGTACCCATGTTAGCATAACTCAACCACTTCTTGAGGGCAAGGGAAGAAAAGCAAACAAGAAAACCACGGAAAAAGTTACCCTGTGAGGGCAAAACGTCCATGTAGTTTCATAAGAACCACTGAGGCAGGGGAGGCAGAATGATCCTGAAGCCAAGGCTGTAATGATCTAAAAATGACTCCGTTCACAACATTTCCTGGTTGATTCTCCTGAGGTCATGATAACAGATTTTAGGATTTTTGTGGTCCTCATTTAATAGAAGGATAATGAAGGAGCCTGTTTTTATTTAGCTTTTAAATTCAAGATAAACAAGAATTTCAACGGTGACATCAACTTCCAGCAATGACCTGTGGAGACCTTTGGGCAGGTCAAGGAACTAGTCACCAAAGGACCCACCATTCACCTTTGTAGTGGATCATCATATCCCACCTGTAGTTTGGACATTAATCAGAAGTCAGCATCAAGTATGGGCACATATACTTGGAGATAATATATAGGGTACTATCCACTGGGATAAGATTTTGATTCTTTTAACAAACCTAACAAGCTCTAAGAGTCCAGGAAGCAAGATCTTAAGAAACTTGACAGATTGCATATATGTCAAGAGAAACAATACTTTTATAGTCTAAAATCAATACAGATGTTTTTCAGAATATGCCTATTAATAAAACAAAGGCCAACACTAAAGAGATTAGATTAAGAGATCGGGATCCAAAAAAGAACTCTCTCGAAAGCGTTCCCCCAAACAAATAAATTTTTTTTTTAAAGATTTTATTTATTTATTTGACAGAGATAGAGACAGCCAGCGAGAGAGGGAACACAAGCAGGGGGAGCGGGAGAGGAAGAAGCAGGCTCATAGCAGAGGAGCCTGATGTGGGGCTCGATCTCACAACGCTGGGATCACGCCCTGAGCCGAAGGCAGACGCTTAACCGCTATGCCACCCAGGCGCCCCAAATAAATTTTTATTATGTCCCATACTATGCTTTTCATAACAAGACCATAGCTCACAAAGAAATGAAGCTTTAGCACAGGCTCTTGAGGAATTTTATTTCAGGCGATGGTGCGTATAATAAAACCGCCATGAAAATGATAATGCCGATGAAGCTATGTATCGATGGCCCACAATAATCTAAGTACTAAGCCAGGCAACAAGGTGGTTATTTTACATATACACTCCTGAATCCTTGAAAAAGCCCCGAAAGCCAGATATTTTTATCCACATTATTCATGCAGGAAAACTAGAACTCTAAGAGCCAAAAGGCAAGGAAGAGAAAAAAACCACAAATGATGAACAGTCTTTATTTTAAAATTTTCTCTATCGCTCTAATTTATCATTTGAATGCTTCATTTTCTGTGTTCTTCATTCCTACTGGAGAGAGTAAGCTCTCTGAAAGTAGAGAATTAAATACGAAGACATTCTCTCCACCAACATCTATAAAGCTCAGGTTTTGGGTACAACAATGAAAAACAGAAAGCGCACCATCTACACACCCAAGCCCATGCAGGATCATCTCCTTCGTGCACTGAAAATAAAGGAAGAACATGTGGCTCTTTTAAGAGAGAAAGGAGGGAAAATGATCACAGTAGACCACTGTAACCTCTATCTTTTCTGTGATGGAGGAGTGAGCCATTTCTTTCTTACATGTTGTAAGTTCTAGATAAATACTTAAATGAATTTCTTACTCCGAATTCAAATATGGATTAATCTCTTCCTCTCTTTGCACTATATTCCACACAGATTTCTCAGAATTTTTTTTTCCAACTCAGAATACTCTTCCTCACTACATCTATTCTCTGTCTTGTCTATTCCATGTGGCCTCCTGCTCGGGCCATATGGATTCTACTTGTATCTCTTACACACCTTGCAATCTGTTGGGGGTCAGTCCATTATATAGGTCTAGGGCCTTAAATTCTGCTTTGATTGTGTCTGCTGACTCACAGAGCCACCCATCATCTCATTGGTATGTATTCTTTGACTCTTGAGCTCATCTCCAGCAAGAGTAATTCCCACAAGAACCCATGACCCAGAACTATGGAGGCACTACAAGACAGGAGAAGAGAGGAGGTCCTATCAGAGTCTGTGGTTTGGTGTTTATGAGTCCACTGTCAATTTCTTCGCATGGGGCTTCTCCCTTGCAAGGACAGTACCTGTTTNGTCCTATCAGAGTCTGTGGTTTGGTGTTTATGAGTCCACTGTCAATTTCTTCGCATGGGGCTTCTCCCTTGCGAAGGGAGATCCCCTGTGGGAGCCCATAGAGCAGGCTTGGTGTTCCAACTGCTCTTTCAAGAGTCTGATTCCTCCCCATGGCCAGCCTTCTTCCCTCTTCTTAGGGGGCTGATATGTACCCCTTTTGGACTCCCACTTCACAGGTAGGACAGCTCAGTGTGGCTTGCAGTATTACACAGAACATTGAGCTTTTGCTCTCCCTGTCGATCAGTAGCCCACCATCCACTTTTCCCATCCTCCAGCATGTTTTGAAAACGCAGCCCCCCAGGCATTTCAACATGGATTCCAGACATGGCTCCTCTTTTTGATACCTGTCCCCTGGGACTTTCCCTCTCTTGCTTTTGGGGCAGCTCTGTAGTTTTTAATGCCATTATATAATGGCGAGGGATTTATCTCATCCGCTCAGTGTTTTGCTGAAAATCTTTAGTAAGAATTGTCTTCTTTACGTTTTCACATCACATTCTCGGTAACTAGGAATACTACCCCCAGTGAACACAAAGAGACAACTAGCTTGAATGCTATCCCAACATTTTCATGTTGATAAACACTAACATTTTAAATCTTCAGGGAAGAGGTATGTAATCTGAAGTACTACTTTCTATTTAACATCTGACATTTTACAACAGAATTTAAACTACTAAGGTAAATCCCACTTAATCTATCCAAAAAGATAGAACACAAAAACCCAAAAGAACACAAAGTTAGTCTACGTGCCCCATAGTTTTGGGATCCAGCCCACACGCAACCTAATCTCTTTACTAAGCCTCCACGCTAGCAGAATCCCAAAAGTGAGGCCATCTCGATGGTTAAGAGCGGAGGCTGAAGCAGAAACTCTTCAGTCTCCAACTCAAATCATAAGTTTTATGTGCGAGACCATCTGTGAATGCTTAGAGGAGAGATGACGAGCCGTCCAGAAATCCTTCTTCACCTCACCTGGCCCCTGGGGAGTGCTCGGCAGGCTTCCTCAGTGACTGCTCGTCATCGAGGCATGGTATTTGGGAATGCACCTCATTTTTTATTTTGCACTTCTATTTATTTTCACATGGCTAAAAAACCCCACCAATTCAAGATTCCAGGCCTTGCTAGTACATTTCATTAGAGCAGGATTTTTCATGAGATCTTATAATCACATGAGGTTCTTCAGATTTCGTTTTGTTTGTGTGGTTATGTGGCCAGAGGCATTTGGTCTCAGACTATAAAAGGCGTAAGTCCTTCTAATCTACACACGAGCAAATATAGCACACAGGAAATCATTGCAAAGTGCTGATATCATCTTTTCTGTTTTACCCCGTCTGAAGAGGGTTGCTGTCCCATCCACACACATGGGTCCGTTAATGCACTACAGATGATAAAAGCAAACAGAGCCGTCAGGCAGATGTGGTCGTGTGCTGGCTCCGCACTTAGAAACAGGCCTGCTCCCCTCACCTACCGCAGCATTAGAGGGAGGTCACAACTACATGGTAGGGCAGGAAAGGTCAAAACCAAATTGCTGGGATGAGAGAAGTTCTAGAAGGTCACATGGTTGAATTGGCTGCAAAGTAACTCTAGCACTAGCAAATATTTTTGCTTGGCTTGAAGTCACAGAAAGAGCTATTGCTGCATAATAGAATTACACATCCTCTGGGAGATATCCTTCTCTTACTTGGAGTGTGAAATTCTTGGCAACAGCAACAGAAGCTTCACATAGGTAGGGAGGCAGAGGAAACCCAGGGCGTTCGAGAAGTAGAAAACATGCTGTGGACGGAATATTACTCAACCATCCTACCCCCGCTTCCCACCCTTACGCCAAGCAGGGGTTCCATGGTTCTGGCCAAGAGATGCAGACTGGCAAAGGGTCATTGCTCAGTTGCAGCAAAAACAATTTTTCATTCATGCAATGGGATGGCCAAATCAAAAAATAACATAGACTCAAAAGGCATCTCAAGTGGCCAGAAAAAATGGGGTATATGGAAGTAGTCAGGATGTGAGGCAGGACATGGCTAGGAGACACAGTTTTTCATTGGTTCCTTTAAAAAAAAAAAGTTGCTTAAAAAAACTGGGGTGTTCAGGTTTGCCTCGGGGGGAAGGGGAAGTCTTAAATAAGAACAGTAATGATAAACACATGCAAAGTTCACTATAACCTTCCCACTTTTTCTATCACTGCTGTGCACATTAAACTTTCTCATAGCAGGCATCTTTAACAACCAACTATGTAAATTTATTATTTCCATATGTTCTTCCCTTTTTATCCCCTAAATTCCAAACATTGCTCTCAAGAGCTTTCAAAAGCTGAATTAAATCAGACAAGACATTGAACAATTTTGTGCAGACACTTTTGAGATTGAAGAATTTATATCTTATAAATGGTGTGAATAATACATTTGGACCTTATTTTATAGCCTTGCATGAAAGTCCTACTACATATCTACATCAGTCAGGCTTCACAGGTCTAGATGAATTTTTTTCATAAGAAATTTTCACTGTAGGAGGACTACTTGTATTCACAAGGGACAGCCTGATAGAATTTTAAAGCTTTCCCAGTGAGAGATGGCTTGTTTTTATAATCCCCGTGGGAAAAAGGGCATTAGAGGTTTCAAATAAACAGCTTTTCAACATCAACTCAGAGTTAATCAGACTAAAGATAGAGCAAGATTAAAATTATAGGAAGGATGAATTCTTTTGTACCAGTTTTCATACTACATAATGATAATTTCCACAATTTTATGACATGGGTTCCTTGAAAACATACTTCGTCATTCTCCAAGAGAGCCCAGTTCCAATCGGCCGTTTCAGGAGCCTCAAAAAAGCACCAACAGATCTTTCTATCCTCTCAGCCTTTCATGAGTCATTTTAAAATTTCAAGTTATCCAAAAATATTTATTTTAAAATATGAGAAAATACAAAAATGGGAAATTCTTGCTCTTCTTCATGGTATCTCCGACACATCTGGGGACATTCTGCTAGGGGTACATTTTCTGTTTCTTATCAATAGAGTGTCTGGTTAGTTACTCAATCAAAAATGTACTGAATCATCATTATTCAGAAAGAACCCTGTGTGAAGCACAAGGTAAGAGTGTACACACACTCTGTTTATCAATCAGGGTTTTAAAATAAAAAGAGACATATTCCATGAAGCATATGAATATTCACGGGGCAGACACACCAGAAACAATTACACAGCTGTGCAGACAAAGGCAGCTGCCCACAGTTCTTCATTGCCAATGGAACCCAAACTGGGTTCAACAGCAGGGGCCAGGACAAGAGTAAGGGAAGCAAGGTCTCCTATACAGCACCAAATATAAGAGGGTAGCAAAAAAAACCTCAGTGCTATAATATTTTAAGGTAATAGTTTTTACAGTCCACATTAATGCCAAAAAACCCCATGATGAACAAACTAGCAACATTCTCAATGAAGACAATGGCGCTCTAGCAGGGCTCACTCAACAGGAGACTATATGAATCCTGTCTTCATTCAAAATCCGGATAGTATGCTCATCATGGATTCTTTTTGTCATTAACACTGATCTTTTTTAATATTGCATTATATAGATGTATACACACACACACACACACACACACACACACACACACACTGTATTTATCTTGACTACTGAGTTTTTTAACTTCTTAAATTTGCATCCAAAGTGAGTTCCTCACCTCCCCGTTACCAGGCCTTGTGGACTCAGGGGTTAAATCATGATTTTTCCCACTGTCATTTGCCAGACACTTCCTTTCCCCTTGTACCTAGAGGCAGGCCTGTGACACAGCTCTGGCCACTTCCACGTAAACAATTCTGAACACCGGTTTCCATGAAAGATCTTGCTTTTGTTGCTGATTCCTGATACGAAACACATGAGTAAAGAAGTTGGCTATCCTGCCTCCTCCCCTCACTGCCTGACTTTGAATGCCGCCAGCTGCCATCCAAACATGAAATATAAACAAAAGTGAAAGCCAATCGCCGCAGGTTGACTAAGCAAAATGATGGAGCCCGGGTCCTTGCAGACACTGCCCACCTCCTGAACCAGCCTCGACAGCCCAGTTATGTACTCCTAGTTGGAGAGCAATAAACAGCCTTCAAATTTAAGTCACTATTAGGTCGGTTTTCAGTTCCTTGCAAGCCATGATATTTCTAGTGGATGCCCTAAGCTTAACAGTGAGCTTTCAGAGTAAGTTTCTAAACTTCACTGCATTGATGACTAAAATGTCTATTAACATTCATCTCTGAATTGTTTGCTTCTAGGTATCAAGAAAAACTGCTAAATCTAGTGGAATATGAATCTAACCTTTTTTATATGTTAATTAATTAGGAAAATGAAAGGTCAAACCATTCGTCACATAAAATATATTAATGTTTCCTGCTACAGGTTTGTGATAAAAATGTTGTCAATGTCAACAGTGTCAACAGAAATCTCAATTTCCACTTTGCTCTTGCAACACAGAATGTTAGTGTGTTCTGGCTTGAGGATTAAGAGATGGAGTCTCCTTGAGGAAATAAAGAAGGTTCCAAAGGTCCCTTGGCCTCCCCTATTATCCTAGTTTAATGGGCAACAAAATCACCAGTGTGGTACAGTCTTTGATAGAAGACCCCAATGCACTCATTTTCCACTTAAAGAAATGGAGACCAAAACAAAGGACAGTAAGATTCCTTTTACATCAGAGAAGTAGTTAATAGCAGAAGTATAACAATTACGCAGTTCTCCTCTTCTCAGCCCCATCTTCTTAAAATATGAACCATGAGGTTTTCCAAAAAAATGACTCGGATGGGATGCCAGGACCCAAGAGCCTGAGTAGACGCGGGAACGACAGCCTACACCAGGAGATATTATTCAGTGCTGGAGGCCAAAGGCCTGTACATGGACAGTCCAATACAGTCCTCACCACCAATAGAAGACTAATTATATTTTAATTTTACCTAATTAAAATAAAGCAAAATTAAACATTCATTACTTCAGTTACACTAGTAACATTTCAGTTCTTGAAAGTTACACATGGCTAATGGCTACCATATTTTCCAGGATGGAATATAAGCATTTCCATCATCACAGAAAGTTCTATTACACAGAGCTCTGTTATACTAATGGGTCCTCTTATTGCCCCATTTCTTATTGTAGAAGTTGGGAAAAGTAAATGACCATGTATAGAAAATCAACCTTGAAAAGGAAAAAAAAGAGTTGTATGATTGTATTACAACCAAAAGTACTAAATGTATGTTTCTCATGTTTCTTCTCTCTGGTTTTAATAGCTAATTCCAAGAAGTGTTTAATTCAAAAATTTACCTACAAATCAGCAATTTTCAGATGTGATGACATCTTCTCAAAGCACACACGAGTCAAAAATATATTCCTCCAAAGATTACCATTGAGCAGAATAGTATTTGAAAGAGAAGCTTTCTATATAAGTTACTTCTCTTACATTAAGTTAACCAGAACTATGGGTTTCTTATCTCTTAATGTAACTTTGGATTAAAAACCTTACAGATTAAACAGTTTATGTAGCAGGTTTTTCATTAAAGACCTGCATATCTTAGATTTTAAGTAGCTTTGCTGACGCATACACACACACACTTTATTAAATGTTAAATGACATAGTATTCATAATTATCTTTCTCATTGTAAAGTTCTCACATAATGCTTGGCCTTAGTGCCAAGGAAATGCAGCAGTATTTTGACAAACTCAGGCTATTTCTTAGGTAATTTGATTACTGGCTCCTACGTTCTTGATAAGTCCGTGCTTCTCCATTAGAGTTGGAATTTGTATTTTTTTTAAATAAACTTCACTAAGGTATAATTGAGACACAATAAATTCACTCATTTAAATTCAACAACTTTCAACAAATGTATAAACTTAATTGTGTCACCATCACCTTAATTGTGATATAAAATAGTTGCATCACCTTAATTGTGATATAAAATAGTTGCAGCAACTCACAGGATTTCTCGTGAACCTTTGCAGTGAATTCCTACCCTGCCTGTGCCCAGGCAACCATTAATAAATATTCTGTTACCTTAGTTTTATCTTCCATAGAATGTCACATACTGAGATAATACAGAAGATGTAGTTTTTTCTATCTGGAATCTTTCACTTAGTATAATACTCTGGAGATTCAGCCATCGTCTCTATCAGTATTTTGTTTCTTTTCATTACCCAGGAGTATCTAGTTCACGTAACCAATTTGTCCACTGCCACTGACGGACTTTTAGAGTTGTTTCCAGGTCTAGGCTAGAAAGAATGAAGCGGTTATGAACCTTTGCACGCAAATCTTTCTGTAGACATTATCCAACACTTCATTACCTTTGGGCAAATGCCTACGAGCAGGTTTCCTGGGAATTTGCGGTAAGTGTACATTTAACTTTTGAAGCAACCTTGCGTTTTCCAAATTGGCTGTGCCATCTTGAATTATCAACAGCATATGTAAAAGGTCCAGCTCCACCACATCCTTGCCAATGCTTAGAACTATCAGTCTTTTTTAACTGTAGTCTCTCTGTTGCACGTTTGGAGGTACCATACCATGGCTGTCATTAGTATTTTTCAAATTGTCTAACAGCTCTAGGCCATTTCTTAAAATTCGGATTATTTTCTTATTAGATTGGAAGAATTACCTTATATATGCTGGATATAAGACCTTTCATGGATACACGTTCTGTAATTATTTCTGGCTTGCTTTTCCTTATTCTCAATGGTATCCTTGAAGAGCACGTATTTTTAAATTTGATGTGATCTAATTTATACAAAAATATGTACATGATTTCCATGCTTTTTTTTATCCTAATAAATCCTTGCCTAATCCAAGGTCTCAAAATTTTCTTCATAGGTTTCCTTCTAGAAGTTTTATAATTATAGCCCTGAACTTTAGGCCAATGATCCATTTCAGTCCTTCTTTGCATATGAGATGTCCAATTTTTTCCAGCACCATTTGTTGAAGGGACTATCATTTCCTCATTAAATTGCCATGGCTACTTTGTTGAAAGTTAACTGACAATATATGCGTGCATCTATGTCTGGTCTCTGCTTTCTGTTACATTGATGTACATGTTTATCCTCATGCAAACATCACATAGTCTCAAATTTAGGTATGGTCAGCCTTCCAACATTGTAATCATTTCTCAAAATTATTTCAGCTTTTCTAAATCCTTTGCCTTTCCACAGAAGTTTTAAAATCAGCTTTTTGATTTATACAACAAAAGCACAATAAGATTCTGATTCAATTTGCATGACCCTATAGATTGCAATGCATATGATAGAGCTGAATTGATAACAACACTGAATTTCTGATTTATGAATATTTCTCTGCATTTGTTTAGGTCTCCTTAATATTCTCAAGAATGCTTTTGCAGCTTTCAATGTTTGGCTTCTGCACGTATTTAGCTAAATGTAAATGTCATATTTAAGATAAATGATAAAATTTAATTTCAATTTCTAATTATTAGTTGGTAATATATCAATGCAATTGAATATTTTTATAATCACTTTGTATCTTAAAATCAGGAGCTCACTTATTTGTTCTAACAGTTCTTTTTAAACCATTAATTAGGATGTTCCTTATAATCTTGTTTGCAAAAAAGAAAAAGAAGAAGAAAAAAAGTCAACTTTAGCTCTTCCTTTCTAATCTGTCTGTCATTTGTTTATTATATTACTCCATTACAATTTTTATCTACTATTACCTTTCTCAGTAGTTAGTGCAGTGGTAACTAAACATTACACTAGAGGTGGAAAGAATGAACATCTTTGAGGGGAAAGCATTCAGCCTTTCGCCATAAAGTATCATGTTAGATTTCAATTTTTTAAAGTTGCCTTTTGTCAGGTTGTAGGTAATTTTTACTCCTAGTTTTTTTTATCATGAATGTGTGTTAAACTTTATCAAATGATTTTTCTATATCTATTGAGGTAATTTTTTCACTTATTCATTTATTTTATTGAGAGAGTGCAGGCATGAGCAGAGGGAGGGGCAGAGGGGAAGGAAAGGAAGAGGGTAAGAATACCAAGCAGACTCTGCCCTGAGTGCAGAGCCCCACATGGGGCTCGATCTCAGAACCCTGAGATCATTACCTGAGCCAAAACCAACAGTCAGATGCTTAACTGACTGAGGCACGCAGGTGCCCCGAGATAATTTTTTTTAAATTGGTCAGTTAATACATTGATTTACACTGATTGACTTTCAAGTGTTAAACTTTGAAATCCCATGCAACTTGCATCTATGGGATAAAACCCAGTTGGACATGATATATTATCCTTCTTAC
This sequence comes from Ailuropoda melanoleuca, assembly GCF_002007445.2. Classification (NCBI taxonomy): domain Eukaryota; kingdom Metazoa; phylum Chordata; class Mammalia; order Carnivora; family Ursidae; genus Ailuropoda; species Ailuropoda melanoleuca. The sequence continues at coordinate 140,371,894 of NC_048220.1, read as the reverse complement.
AAATTACCAGATTCAATTGCTAAAATGCTATTAAGGATTTTTGTGCCTATGTTCGTGAGAGATAATGGTCTGTAGTTTTATATTTTGGAATGTTTTCTCTGGTTTTGGTAAGAGAGTAATGATGACTTCTTTTAAAAGCTGAAAAGTGTTGCAACCCATTTTACTCTGGGAGAGTTCCAGCCTCCTCTATACCGGAAAAGTAGAATGGGTGTCTTTTTTTTTTCTTTCCTTAAATATTTGTCAAATTCACTATTGAAGCCATCTTGGTTTGAAGTTTTCTTTGTTTTAAGATTTTTAACTATAAATTGAATTCCTTTAATGGATATTAAATTATTCATATTATCTGTCTCTTCTTAGGTGAGCTGGGATAGACTGAATCTTCAAAGAATTTGCCCATTTCATCTCAGTTGTCAAATGTACTGGCATAAACTTGTTCACTGTTTTCTATTATTAGCCTTTTTAGTTCTGTGGGCTCTGTAGAGATGTCTCCTCATCCATTCCTAATATTGACAAATATGTCCTCTCTTGTTCCTAAGCAATCTGGTTAGAGACTTATTCATTTTGTTGATCTTGTTAAAGTGTTAGCTTTTAGTTTAATTGCTCTTCATTATAATTTTCCCCTTAACTGATTTATCCTCTTATCTTTATTTTATTCTTCTTCCCGTTCATCATAGATTTAATTTGCTTTTTTTATACTTCCCTAAGATCCCAAAATCATCGATAAGATCTTCCCCTGCCTCTAATACAAGCAAGTAATGTACAAATTCCTCCCTAAGCTCTGCTTTAACTGCATCCCACAAACTTAGATAATTTGTATTTTATTGTCACTCAGATGAAAATATTTTAGAATTTCCCCCTTGATTTGGTCTTTGACCTGTGAGTCACATAGAATTATATTGCTTAAAAGTCCAACATAATTTTCCATATATCATTCTGTTATTGATTTTTAGTTTGATTCCTATGTGCTCACAGATCACACAGGCATGATTTCAATCCTTTTACATGTACTGAGACTTGATTTATGCTGGTCTATGTTTGGATTCCCCATCAATGTACTCTGCCTTGAAAACTACTTCCAGTGAGCTAAGGCTATATAATAGGACTCATTGTATTTATTTCCATTGTCTAAGTAATTACAGTCCTGCTCTGCCCTCCGCCTACTGTCCACCGTCTGACAATGTAGTTCCTAATATTTTGTCTGGTTTTCTTGTTTACAGCAAGAGGGTAAATCAAATCCCATGTTTCCATTATGGCTAGTTGGTAAAGTCCCATATATCATTTTTCATCTTAAAAATTAAAATCATCTGTTTACCAAATCTTGGTCAAACAATAAATAAATATGACAGAAGCTCTCTGACAGTCTGTATACAATTTCTAAAATTAGTATTAGATATTATGGTTAAAGAGTCTAACATGAAAGAAGAAGCCACACACACATTCATGTGTTTTGCTCTGGTTTGCATTTTGAGCTCCCAAACTAATAAATTTGGACTTCAGATTTATACCTTGGTCCATGAATTTATCATGTAAGCTTTTGTTTCCCCACTATGAAATGGAGGATTTATGATTTCCATGCTGGGGCTTTATTTTTGTAGATATGCTTCTTTAAAGTAGGCCTGACCCTTTGGAATTTAGAAATAAAAGCATGCAAATGAGTTCTAAATTTTACTGAATTGTGCTTACATTATTTTAGCCCATTTTTTAGATTCAGAAAATGTTTAAATCTGACTTGAACCATTCGTGTAATGCTTTGAAATTTTCCCTTTAACTTCCAAATGAGACTTTCTCAACATACCTTTGCATTATCCAGTGATTAACATTAAAACCCAGACAAAAGTCACGAAGACCAAATATTCAGATTTCTTGTTCACTTCATCACTGCTAGTTCCTCAAATTACTGTGCCTCAAAGAGTTTTCAAAACTTGCTAATAGTTAGGAGTGCTATATGAGTGCTACCCTTAAGCTCAAAGGCAGCTAACTTTAATGTCAGATATAATGACAGCTGACACTTAGGTCTTTGTACTTCCACAGACACACAAACACACACAAACTCTCATTTCCCCTACTCAATAATCTTAAGAAGGTGGTATTATCATCCCTATACTTTTAAGTGCTAATGGAGGCACAGAATTATCAACGTGCCCAAGTTCACACATTTACTAAGTTACAGGACACCAACCCCAAATCTTATCTCCTGGGCATACTGCTCTTTCTACTCAACAGCTGGCTAATGATGATCTCAATTAAGGGGGCAAGATCAACTTCTGAGATTTCTCCTTATATATATAGCAACCTCATACAGTACTGTTTCTTACAAGTCACTAGGGCAATTCTTTCCTTGGCCACTGTTCAAGGGATATTCATATTCAAATTATACAATATGCCCCACAGTCCTCCAAAGTATCCGACCATTCATCTACCGAATAGTTCACTGCTTAGACCGACCCCAGTCTAGGCTCAGAGATTCTGCGGCCCTTCAACACCTGCATATTCCTCTCCTGCTAATATTAATATTGGCCTCCTGCTTCTTGGTGTTCAGAGCCACGTCTCTAGTTTTTAGCCTGTTAGGCCACCATGGAAAGAACTTTTCCTTCATTTGGCTCCTAGGACATCTCTGAATATCCCTTCTCCATCTTATCTGCTGTCTCATCTCTCCAAACCTTACGTACTGAATTACTCCAGGGCTCACTCCTTACACCTCTTCTCCTTTTTACATACACTCTTTTCCCTAGAGAGCTCAGCCAGACTTATAGATTTAAATGCTATCTGTATGTTAATAACTCCCAAATGTCCCCCTCCAGCCAAGACAGCTCCCCAAATCTCCAGATTTGTGTATGCAACTATCTGACATTTCCACCTGGACAACAAAGAATCATCTCACGCTTCACGTGCCCCAAACTGAGCTCCAATACTCTTTCTATATGTGCCCGCCTTACACCCTTCCTCATCGTCCACTCTTCCAGTTATTCAAATCAAAACCCTCGGAGTCCCATGCTTTTCTCTTTCTCTCACAGCATAAAACATTCTGCAAGGAAATACTTTGAACTTGACTTGCAGAACACAACTACTGCTAACACCCTCATCCAAGCCATCACCACCTCCAACCTAGATTATTCACCAGCCCCCAATCTGGTCTCCCAGTCCTGCTTCCCACCCATCGACCTGTAATTCGCTCCATCCTTAGCACAGCAGCCAGCACAATCCTTCTAAGTCATGTTAGATCACATCAATCCTCTACCACAAATCTCCCAGTGGCTTCCCATCCCACTCAAGATAAAAACCAAAATTCTTAAAGGTCCTATAGGATCTGGTCCCTATTATCCTTCTGAGCTCATCTCCATTACTCTGCCCCCAAGATTCACTTCACTCTGGTCATTCTAGCCTCCCTGCTATGACTCAAACCTACCAAGCATGATCTTACCACAGGGCCTTTGAACTTGCCCTTCCCTCTACCTGGAACACTGTTTCCTCAGTTATCCCCATGGCTTGGCCCTCACAACCTTTAAGTCTAGACTCAATGCCTCCAGCTGTATGCCTCATAATCCATCCAGGAAAACAGAAACCACCCAGGTAGCTCAAACAGAGAAAATTAAACATAGGGAATTCATTGCAAAGATAATACAAAAACTGAAAAAGCAAAAGGATGAAGGATTGGACCTGAGAAAGCCAAAAGGAAGAATGCATGACCCACAGAGATGAGCAGCTCAAATCCAAGTGGGAATTGCCAGAAAGCACTACCTCAGTCCTCGGGGCACTCAGCCACTGGAGGCATAAACGCGACTTTCCCTATTCCTCTCCAGCTCCTGCTGCCTCTTCCCATTCAACATCCCAACAGGAGCCCCGCTGGCACAGGAGCCTGAGAAATCTTTCAGACTCCCAACCAGACACACAGAGCAGAATAAAAAGGGGCAAGTGTGTGTCTGAGACGCAACAGGTAAATGTCAGGCACCCCTGGTTACCTTGATGAAATTGCAGGACCCCTCCCATCCTGAACTCATCCTGCTTTCCATTTCTCCTCAGCCCTTACGTCACCCACTCTGCATTATACCATCTTATTCTTGCCTGTTTCCCCTCATAGAATGTAAACTCCGTGCACACCAAGACTGCCACCTGTTTTGTGTATTGGGGTAGCCCCAGTGACTGGAACCAGCCCATAATAGGTGCTCCATACATACTGATCAAATTACTAATGAACTGGACCCTGCTTTTACCTTCAAACAAGCAGAAGCTAAAACGTGTGCTGAAGCCAGGGAGTAGAGTGGCACAAAAATCAAAAGTACAAAGGAGAATGACAGCCGTTAATCATTCATCTGGGAGCTACCACGAGCACTCTGCGAGCCTGGCATCAGGGTCCCACTTCATTGATTTTATTTAATAGGGTCTGTGGTCTCTCTAACATGCAGCCCAGAAGTGCTTTCAAGGTGGGAATGATCAAACAGCTTCCCCACAACTTTGTCGCCCAGCGGATTGGAGGAATGCATTCTTTCCAACACAGCACGCAATGCTGTGCAACACGTGTGAGTAGGCTCTGTGAGGCCTCCGCTGAGTCCCATGAGGGAAATGGGAAAGCAAAGGGGAAATTAAGGAATAACTCCTCCTATAAGCCAGCATCTATTTCTGGACTTTCTTCAATCCACACTAAGAAAGCTTCAGGAAACAAAGGTTAGTGTGATGATTAAGTTAGTAAACAAACTAAATTTAGAAACCTCAATGGAGTCCTTCCCATGTCATCAATATTCTAGATCATCAATAACAGAAAAATGTCAGCACTGCTGCGGGCTGGAGCTGGCATAATGCTTCGTCTCTCCAATGTAACTGCGGCTGCTCACCTTGCCTTTGATATTACAGTAAGACAAGAGAACCAAGATCCAAGAATACTGCCTAATTAAAACTTTATTCACTCTTTATTTACTCTTCAACTGTTACTTCATATATAAAATAAGGATAAGATTTTTCTCTACCTTCAGTGTGAGAACAAATGAAGGGCTCACTTCATGCTTAAAAAGACTAGAATATGCTTACAGATAAATAAAATATAGTAACATACCATGAGGCCAAATGAAGTGACTGCTTTAAATCAGAATCCTGACAATAATGTTACAAAATCTTACTCCCCAGTTTGAATGCAATCACATTGCATTACCTCACTTATAAGGTAATCCATTTGTAGCCTTAAAATAATAGGAACTATTTCCCCATCTAGACGAATCAATCAAAAAACTTGAAATTTTATCTCAAGATACAATATAGATGTTCAACCTTATACGTTATTTCATTAGTGGCCTTAGAACACAAAAAATAATACAGAGGTTATTAAGAATTCTCAAACCTCAATAAATCATTTTCATCGGAACCCAATCGTGATTTCTAAAAAAAACAAAAACAAAAAACAGACTACAGGGACTCTCTCAGCTCTCATCAGTCAAAGACCAATAATGACATTGAAGTTCAACGCAGCGGGGCGCCTGGGGGCTCAGTCGGTTCCGCGTGTGCCTTCGGCTCAGGTCATGTTCCTGGGGTGCTGGGATCGAGCATGAGGCTCCCTGCTCAGTGGGGAGTCTGCTTCTCCCCCTGTTCATGCTCTCTCTCTCGCTCTCAAATAAAGAAATAAAATCTTAAACAAAACTTCAATGGAGGTGTTGGAAGCAAATCACCCAGGGAGTGACACATGGTTTTACACGGCATTTCTTCTAACACCTATGTGCCCTCGTGAATGATCACGATATACGTACATTCTAGAGTTGAAAAGCTGTGCATTTTTTAAATGTTCCATTCTTCAGATAGCACACTAGCAACAGACTTGAAAATAAAAAATGTATTCCCAAACGCAGTTTTTAATATACAAAACAGGCAGTGTGCCTGTGCCTTAGTGGCTCTGCTTGCAAATAGGTTGGAATATTTTGCCCATGTGATTCTGACAGTACATTATATGAACCATTCAGTCATACGCATCATAACAAAAGTCAAATTATTTATGGAACCAAGAACTTGTAAGGATCCATAACAACACTCTCCCTCCCCAAATAAACTCACAGGAGGCTAACTCATATCCTGTTATGAAACCAGAAAGAATCACACTTGGCTTATGTAGGTTTTACATTTTACAAAGAAAAGCATGGCCTTCAAGACAGTTTTCAACACTTAGCAGTGTCTCACTATACCAATACTCTGATCGGATTCATATGAAAACAGTGAAACTAAACATTAAGATGAATTTCATACAATCTATTTTTAATTAAAATAAACTTTCCTAATTCTTCCTTGGAGAAAGTAGGCCACTGTCATACCATCACACACATTTCTGATTTATTTATTAAAGTCAAATGGCAGATCTGAGACTAGATGAATAGGGAGAAACACTCGAAGCAATTTTAATCCAAGCTTAGATACTCAAAGACTGTGAAGTCTCAAAAATCTTATGGGAAACAGAACTCATTTCCTGTGGCCCTTCCCGTAGGGATGAGGGTCCAGGTCCCAGAGAAGGGGTGCGACCCAGCCAGGGCCATGACACCACAGGACTGACTGGGGCACTGGACCCCAGAATGCCAAAACCTACGGAGGAGAAATGGAGCACCATGGGACACCACAGAACTGTGGGACACTCATGGGCTGGGGGACATGCATGGGGCTGTGGGACACATGGAGTCATGGCACAGAAACGAGTCCTTTGGCTCCCTTCCGGCATCCCCATCCTTGGGCTTTGGAGGGTAACTGAGGCTGCCCGGGCTATGCTTTCCTTGGCCCCATGGGGAGCACATGGCATAGAGAGCAAGGCAGTGGTCTCAGGGAAGGTGGGGGAGCCATGGGAGGAGCGTAACTGGTGCGACGATGGGCAGGAGTGGTGGCTAATGGGGCGGAAGGACATGTGTACACGGCCACCTTACAGACGGGTAGAAAGACAGCCTCTCTCAGAGGTGGGAAGAGACTGCGGCTCCCAGTAAGTGAGGGTGACGAAGACAGTTACAAAATATGTCCTAGATTATCATCGACAACATCTAACAAAGCAATGCTTCTAACACACACACACACACACACACACACACACACACACAAATACAATGGGATACAATTATATGATTCAAAATAAAGATGCAGGATTTGTGAAAAATATTTATACCATGATATGAGAATAGAATCCAGGTTCAAGATCCTATGTTATACCCTTTCCATTTTGGTTCCTTCAGTCACCTAGGACTACACGTGCCAATAAAGACGGTTGTTTCAAGGCAAGGGCCAATGCCATTCCCAGGCCTGTCCCGGGATGGCCCAAGCTGGAACACCCGTTTTGATTCCCTCAAATGCCCCTCCCCAAGATCAGGGGCCAAATGTTGCTAACCCTCTATGAAGCATTCCTACAACTCTTTCCAAAGTTCCAAAACAAATCTCTGGCCAATCGGTGAGTCGGTAAGTAGGAAGGCAACCAACAGGAGCACCCAGCAGTCAGAGATCAGGATCTCAGGGACCCAAGAGTGGAACTCCCAGTGCCTCGCCTGATTCTGCCAACAGGAGGAATCTCAGTAATCATTACTGTGAGCCCTGCCAGCTACGGCACTGGAGACAGGCTTCCAGATTAGTCATGATATCCAGGCTCCGAGGCAAAGAAAGCCTAAGTGTGGCATGACTCCCCACTGGGGGTCTTCCTCTGCTGACTGTGAAATTTGTTCCCCATAAACCAATTCCTATAAGTGGAGCACACTCTCAGGAGCCAGCGTGCTGGGTAAGCTTTAATCAATAAACAAAAAAGGCAGAATGTGGCACCATTGCCTTAAGTGGACATTAAACATTTAAAACTCATTTCAGAGATGGTTATGAGACTCAGTAAGCATGCTGAGAAACACGCGGTCTTGAAGGTTCACTATTTTTTCCCTCTTTATTGGAACAGACATTTAAGCAAACGACAAGGACAGAAGTGTAAATGGTGTGTCTGCAACGGGTCAGGGTGTTTTAGCAGCCCCTCCACAACCAAGGATAAATATTCCAGAACATGCAGTCAAGGGAGTAACCTTGCAAACACAGCAAGCTGTTAGAGCGTGTGGAGCAATGAACTCTGCTAGACAAGAGAAGCCCACGGTGGCAAATATTTTACCTAGGATGGGGGAAAAAAAAAGATCCCGCCAGCATCTTCTGCCTACCCAGGTAAATCGAAGCAAAACTTCAATAAAACGTGCTTCGTTGTATCCAGACTTGACTGTAGCATCTGGTCCTCTTCATCAAGAGCATCTCGCGCAGAGTGAATCCAATGTGTCACACGAAATCACGAAGTTTTAAGTGTACGCAAAAATAAAGATTTTAAAAGTCAAGATTATCCAGTCCTGCCTTTCTTTCTCCAGCGTTCCATCCTGCTTTCTCAAACGTTCTCGTAGAGTCACACTTTACACACAAGTGTTCACGTAGCACACCAACGGCCACCTGCTCAGCTGTAACATGAGCCATTTCAAGGACTAGCTGGGATCCTAACAGTGCCCAGGGAATCTCTGGTGTATATTGTGATTAACAGCCTCACCCCTTCTTCAGAGAAGCACTTCCTTCCTAAAGCCCCCATGCTCCTGGCCGATGGCCTACTGCTTCTCAGCCGAGATGGAGACATGGAGGTCCTCAGAGACCCCCTTCCCTTGCAGCCACCCCCACCCGCTAACTTTCCTGCATCCTGGGTGTCCCAGCCCCCCTCCCTCCAGACTCACTGGAAGTGGGGTCTGCCTCCTGTAAGCTAATCTCCCACCTGTGCCCAGTATCCTATCTCCTCCTATGGCCCCGGGGACTCTGTCTAATCAATTCTCTCCTCCTCTCTTCAGCCTCTTCCTTCACCTGGACTTTCCCCATCACCACTTAAGGATGATTAAGTAACGCTCTCTTAAAAGCTGTCCCCTGCTCTCACATCCCTGCTGGCTGAGTCAATAACTGTCTCCTTTTATATCTCCTTCTTCACCTCACATTTGTTTCTCTGCTCATTGCCATCTAGTTTCTTCCCCAGCACTGCCCTGAAACTGCTCTGATATATGTCACTGGTTACAGGTTTGTGTCCCCCCCAAAAAAGATCTGTTGAAGGCCAAACCTTAGTATCTGTGAATGTGACCTTACCTGGAAAGAGGGTCTTTTCAGATATAATTAGTTAAAATGAGATCATGCTGGGTGAGGGTGAGCCCTACATCCAATATGACCAGTGTCTTTATAAAAAGAGGAGCAGACAAAAAGACACAGCCACGCCGAGAGAATGCCACGGGGGTACAGACTCAGACAGGAGGGATGTGTCTACGAGCCTGGGAATGCCAAGGACTGCGGACAAGTCCCGGAAGTTAAGAAGAGGCAAAGAAGGGTTCTTCCCTAAAGCTGTCAGAGAAAGCATGACCCTGCTGACATCTTGTTGTTTTGTTTTTCTTCTAGCTTCCAGAACGATGAGAGAAGATATTTCTGTTGTTTTAAGCTATCCAGTTCGTGATACCCTGTAACAGCAGCCCTAAGAAACTAATGCACAGATCATAGGACTTTCAGGGCTACCCCTAAGAAAGTCCTGGTCAAACCAAGATGAGTCTGTCACTCTGCCCCCCTGGCCCACGTCTCCGTCGAACTCTGTATCATCCGATGCTCGGAGGGCTGCCTCTCCCTTCTTGGATCCCATGATGCCTTGCTCTGAGCTAGACAGCCCATATGATGGCAGGTAGGAACTCCGCTTTCTCAATCTAAAATCATCTTTTTTGATTCCCCTTCTTTATTCCACATGGAATCAGCAGCCAAGAATTTGGAGGTCATACTCAGTGCTTCCTTCTCGCTCCTTCCTACATCCATGAAATCATCAACACCACCTATGCATTTCTAGAATTCACCTAATTCTTTACATTTCTGCTACCACTCCTTTAGCTTAGTGCCTCATGACTGCTCGCTCTGATCACAGCAGCAACCTCAGGATCAGCTCTCCCTGCTGCCTTTGCCACTCTGAACACGGAGCTTATCCAGATGGGGGGATCTTCTTAAGGGGCCTTCCGATGCCAGACAATAGTGAACCCCTACAAGTACTTTAGCCTCACCTCCCTCCACCTCCTCTCCATAACCTAAGCCAAGATTTCATGGCTTACTGTACAGGACACTTGCCAGGGCCTGCTATGCTCCCCTCCATCACTTCAGGGCTTCTGTCTTGGCTCTTTTCCTCTCCCTGAGACAGCTCTCCATCCATCAGACTCATAAACACCTTCTAACAATCATTTGGGACTCAGCTCTGTTGTTGCCTCCTCCCAGAAACCTGTAACGGCTCTCCTAAAACCTGGACTCTCCAGTTCAGATCTCCCTCTCCTGGGCTCCCTCAGCACCCAGCCATGACACCTCTTAGGACCTTTAATAGAATGTAATGAAATGTTCCTTTTGGTTTATATTCCTTGAGCTATTCTAAACCCTTAGTGGGGACTGACTTTTTCACTCTATCTCCTCAATATTTGGTACAGACTGGGTACATAGCAGGCACCTGTTACATGTTTGTGAAACATTTGCTCCAACTTAAACATACGCAAGTTAAAATTATGCTGAGAGGTCATTTACGAACTATGGGATTAGCCCAAATCCCAAAGAGTGTTAGTACACTCCACAGGAGAGGCTGGTGGGAAACAGATCCTCATACCCAGGTGAATGAGAACACAAAATGGCGCAACCTTCATGAAAGAGAATTGGGCAATATCTAGGAAAACCACATATGCATTTACCCTTTGACCTCGCCATCCCATGCTAGGAATCCCTTCCAAAGGTACCCTTGCAAAGGATTAAGAGATGTCTGTGCTAGGCCTTACACATCATAACACTACCCATGACCACAAAGGACAGAAATTACCTTCAACATCTCCCAGTGGGGAGTCGTTGGGTACACCATGGTTCACCACACAGTGGAGAGCTATGTGCTCTGAAAAGGAGCGGCAGGAAGTCCTCCACTAGGGAGTGGACTCCAGGCTATACCACCATGTCAAAAAATGCTAGACAGGGGCGCCTGGGTGGCGCAGTCCTTAAGCGTCTGCCTTAGGCTAAGGGCGTGATCCCAGCGTTTTCGGATCGAGCCCCACATCAGGCTCCTCCGCTGGGAGCCTGCTTCTTCCTCTCCCACTCTCCCTGCTTGTGTTCCCTCTCTCGCTGGCTGTCTCTCTTTCTGTCAAATTAATAAATAAAATCTTTAAAAAAATAAATTAATTAAATAAATAAATAAATAAATAAATAAATAAATAAATAAATAAATAAAAATGCTAGACAGAGAAAAGGAGCATGGACCATAAAATACAAGTAAAAGGTTAGCTGAGTGCAGAGAGCAGGAACAGGGTGGAGAACACACAAGTCTAGCCAGTTTCTCTGAACGTTCCTTGCTTTCATTAATGAAACTTGGCAACACTATGTAATAAGGTAAATTTTTAAAATCTAGAAATTTCTAAAATTTCTAAAAGTCAAAAGGGAAATTAAACAAATGAAATGAACCAGGTTTCGAGTTGGCAGCATAACCACCGAAAAGGAAATTACTTCAAGTGAAGAAATCACTTTAGTTTCCCAAGGACACTGGTAGCCCGAGGACTAAAAGAAGAGAAGCAGATCATCTTACAGGGTTTCCAGTCATCAAAAATGACTAGAGCTCTTGCCACTCACTCCGAAACAATGCAGAGTCTACAGCAGGAAAAGGCAAAGGAAGGATCGTGCTGGCTGCAGAGACTCGGGATTCTGTGGCCAGGACAAAACGACACAGACAGAAGGCGGAAGAGGTTCGGAAAAGCCCTAGCGTCCTGGAGATGAGCTGAAAGCATCCAGATGAAATTATGATACTTTTTAAAACATTTTTCCTGAGCTCTGTACACTGAAAAGACCTACCACTGGCAACGTCCGTGCTTAAATCAGGTCTACGGAAGGAAGTGGCCTAGAATAGTCAAGAACATCTTGTTGTCCCAGAGAGTAAGCAAGCTAGCAGAGGTGACCTGGGTTATATCAGAAGAGCTCAGGAGCCCTCTTGAAGAGGCTTCCATGGGCTTAAAATGAGATGATTTCACCCCCTATAAGCATCAAAACTGCAATTGCTTGAAATATTTCAAATGTTAAAATCCATATATGAACAATGATTCAAATAACCAAAATAAGGAAACGAAACAAAACAAAAAATAAATGTAATATCTTACTTGCTCCATTTGGAAAGTGTTAGAGAACCAACTAACTAGTCTTTAAAAAAACAAAAAACAAAAACAAACAATGACAACAATAACAACAACAAAAACAAACTAGGAAAGGGAAGAAAAGGAAAAAAGCATTAATTCTGACTTTTCTGTATGAGCTGTAGCGATATTCAAATAGTTGCTAAGGGAAAGTTACTTTATACAGAAATATTCTTGCTGTTAAATGAAGAAAGGATAATAAAATTTGGAAATCCCAGCTTTACACCGTTGAATGAATCGGTAGATTTCGGCTATGACCATCACTGACTGCCACTTTCACACCTAGAAAGGACCTGCCATCCCCACAGAAGGACACAGCAGCATCCATGCCACAGGGGAGACAGAAAGATCCAAACCTGAATCGAAGCCTCCTCTTGATACTACTATGAATTTATGCAAATATTCGGGACAGAAGAACATTTGAATACCAAGGGGATGCATTTGGCAAAATCCAGACTGTGGGAAACTCTACAGGACACACAGAGCTCAGATTTCTTCTGAAATTAATTTGCACAGGGAACAACAACAAAATAGCAGAAGACCAACCAATTGAAGTGTATGAGCTCCATTTAGATACTGAGTCAACTCAACCTTTAACAGAAAGACGCATCAGGAATCTCATAATACTCACTGGATGTCAGATGATTTTATGGAATTGGGTTGCGGTGTGTTTTTGGGTGGGTTTTGTTTGTTTGTTTGTTTGTTGTTTTTGTTTTGCATTTTTGGTCTGATGCAATCATGGTGCTGGAAATTCCCTTTCTTTCAGAGTCATGAACTGAAATATTATAGATCCAATTTACGATTTTTTGAATTTGCTTCAAAGTAATTTGGTGGGTGTGGGGTGAAGCATGTGTGGGGATTTAAAAGAAAAAAAGGCATGCCTTGAATTAATAAATGTTGGGTTGGATGTTCCTTAGACTCTTCTTTCTATTTTTGCAGATATTTGAAATTTTTCATGATATAAAGTTTAAAACATAACAAAACATAAAGCTGTTTATTGGATGAATTATTAAAATATAATGTCAATTATAGTTGGCTTGATAATATAACTGTAAGTTCCTTAAGGACAGGGACAAAGACTAATTTATTTTTCATCCTGAAGGCTTAGAGTACCCAGGGTATAGAGAGCCCTAAATAAATTTTGATAAATAAAAAAAAAAAGTGACCAGATATACATACTAATTAATTAATCCTACAGATCCACTGACATTCTTAAGACATTAAATCACTTCTGTCTGCCATGCAGTGCCAGATAGAGACCGAAGAGGAAGTTTCGTGGTAAGACTAATAAGCCTTTCTTGGGAAATGCTGAAGTGAAGAATTTTTTGTTTTACTTGGTTTTGTTGTTATTTCTATAGATCACATTTTTAGTCCCTGGTTCAAATGCCTATGAGGCTCGCAGCACCTTTAAATAAAGGCTGCCTCAACCATGGGATTTTCTACCCGTGATAACTCCGATTTTGAATTCTTCTCAACATCAAAGTGATCAGTTCAGGATAGGAAATTCTTGCAATGGAGGACTTTGTATTTTTGCTCATATTTTGAATAATGTCTAAAACAACAGTCACAGAATGATAGAGCAATAGCCAGTGGTACTCTCTGTCACTGAACATGGGAAGTGCATGTAAGTGGTGCCCTTGTGGCCCAGGGGTGCCTGCCCCTCACCTTTATAGGAAATGACCGGGTGCTCCGTTGTCTGGCACTGAGATGCATCTGTTTCCGGCTGGGCAAGTCTCCACCACCCCAGGCTGGAGAAAAGCCACGCAATGACGCAGGTCCCCTTCATGGTGGGCAGATGGCCTTGGACTCTGGACACTTGTCTTCTAGCCAGAAGCCCGTCTTCCTGTCATGTGGGACAAGTGCCTAAAACACACAAAAGAGAACAATTAGGTGACCACGAGGTCAGGTTTTCTGGTGGGTGGTCTTCGAGTAAAGCCTCATCTATCTTTAAAAAAGGAGAGCCTCCGAATGCTTGGGCAACGTACCCTTATCTGGGTGGTATTTCAAATACGTGTGAGGATGTCTTGGTACAAACCTCTCTTCCTGCCCATAGTTTTATGAAATAACCCTTTTATTATAAAAGGAGAATTGTTCAAGTTTAAGCTGTACCGAGTCAATACTCCTGAAGAAAACAGTTTAATAGTTGTGACTGCTGGGGCGCCTGGGTGGCACAGTGGTTAAGCGTCTGCCTTCAGCTCAGGGCGTGGTCCCGGCGTTGTGGGATCGAGCCCCACGTCAGGCTCTTCTGCTGTGAGCCTGCTTCTTCCTCTCCCACTCCCCCCGCTTGTGTTCCCTCTCTCACTTGCTGTCTCTATCTCTATCAAATAAATAAATAAAATCTTTAAAAAAAAATAGTTGTGACTGCTAATGATTATTCCCTTGGAATAACTTCCTCACCCCCCCATCTAGCACAGACCTATAAGTGGAAACCCTGAGGATCCCTGTCCTTCCCTTTTTGACATCCAAAGTCCCCGTTTAATAATGCCATGACCACTGTCTTTTCCCAATAACCTGACTGATACTATGCTACCCAACTCTTAAAAACTGCCCATATTTGGCGAATTTATCCACTGAAATTTATAGATGACCTGCTGCAAAGTTTCTGGCTGGACATCCAGCCTGAATCAACTAAAACTCCATAGTGAGCACCTATAGGGTAAAACAAAATTGCTAGGCTGTGAGCTGGGAGATTTTAAAGATTATGAATAATTTAGAAGATTCATAAGCTTTAAAACAAGATGGGCTTGTACAAATAACTGTAAGCTAAGTCGTTAGAAAGCCATGGAAAGGGGCAGGCGTGCTTTAGGACTTAGGAGAACACTACCACTATTTAGAGGAACTCAAGGTGTGTCCTGTAGGAGCTCCTGTTTGAGGTCCACACTGAAGAATAAAGAGGTTCAACAGATGGAGGATTCTGGAAGTGCATTTCATGCCAAGGGAAGGGGATGAAGATGTGCTCCTGAGAAAGGAGGTGCCAGGAACAGTTTGGGGAATGGTTTCCCATACTTGAGCCAGATCCCAGGAGATAAAAAGGTGAGTTAGTGGGAAGCAATTTAGACAGGGGGACGGGTTAAGATCTGGAAGGGACTCTACACCAAGGTCTGAGGTCTCCATTTCTATTCAACAAGCCACCATGGTATAGTTACTGCTGAAGAGATGTAAAAGGTTGCTCTCAGAATAGTGTATGCAGGAAATTGGACAGAGAAGAGCATAAAGATAGAGAAGTTAATTTGAACCTCCAGCAACTATACAGAAGAAAAATAAATGAAGCTGTGACATCAGGTGTTATCGATGTGAATAAAAATTCACTCAAGCATGGCAAACATGTGATGGATAAGGGGAAGTAGGGCAAATTAAACATGGCCACAGCTTCTTCGACCCAAGAAAGCGAGTTTTATGCCAGTTCTCTTGAAACTGGATTGGCTCTAACTGCTTTGTTCAGTCGAATTTAACTGAAGCGATGGCATGCTAGTTTCCAAGCCCCGACCCTAAGAGCCTGGCAATTTCCACCTCCTATCTCTTAGAGCATGTTCTCTGGGGTGCCAAGAAACCAGATTGTAAGTCCAACTACCCGAGACAGCCATGTTACAGAGACCGCGTACAGGGACTCCCGGGGTCCTTCCCCACTGAGGCCAGCTTCCCAGCCATTCCCACCAAAGCACCTGATATGTGAGCAAAGCTGAAACCCACCGAGTAACTTCAGCATCACAAGAGCAAAAGAATCACCCAGTGGAGCTCTGCCCAAATTCCTAACCTCCAAAGTATGAATCTGCTACAGTTGGGGGGAAAGAAACAAAGAGGCACAGACAGACTCAAGACAGAGAATACAAATGACCGCAAGAGCAGCAATGCCCCTCATCTGAATATCGTAATCAACAGAAGAACTTTGTTTAGATGAGAATACGATCATTCAGGTTCACGTGTGTGTGGTTTAAGATGCTGAGAGAATATTTAAGGGAAGGCAGCAGGCTGCTGAAAATCCAGGTTGGGTGCTCAGAAAAACAGGAATTCGGAGACAGCTCAGGAGGTTCGGAATGTTTGCATTCCTGGGTGGGGCTAGGAGATCTGGACCATGGGCAACCAGTCCACTGGACTGGGGCGCTGCCTGGTCTTGACCTCTGAGACCCAGCTCAGGTCTATCAGGAGTTAAGAGCAAATTCTTCCTCTGCACGTACTTTTTCCATGTGTCAGACCCAAGCCAACACCCAACCCCTTCCGATAACTGTGAACCCAGTCAGACAGACCCACTGCCCATGGGCTCGCCCTACACTGACAGCAGCCATCACTCCCGTCTCCAGCCTGACACGGATGCCTCCAGAAGGAAAGGGAGAGAAAAATCACGCCAGTGCCTAGAACGTGACTTCCCTGGGATCCAGAAAGTGACAATCAGAGACGCGGGACGTGCCCTGTCAAGGGAACGAGCAGCTAAAATGGAACACGGAGTTTGATAGTGAGGAGACAAAATTACGCGTTGGCCATGTTAACCTAAGGAAAGTGCATTTAATGAGAACAGGTGATTTTTAGAAGTTTGTAATTTTCAGGCTACCTCTTTTCTCAAGATAAAGACACTCCAAACAGCCGTCCCCGTAAGTTGCCAGGGAAGGGCATTCAGTCTTCACTTAGAGTGGGCTTTTCTCAGCATGCCACCCGTGAGGCTAATTTCTTGAATCTTCTTTTCCTCCGCACAGCGTTGATCTCAAAAGCAGGTCCCTCCATCCACGACTTAGCAATTTCAACTTCCCCCGAATATGATAAAGCTCTCACCTCTCGGGGAGCACATTTATACCAGGGGTTTCAGTGCTCCGTCTCAGCACCACTGACAATTAGAGCCAGATAATTATTTGTTCTGGAAGCCGCTCCGTGATTTAGCAGCATCCCGTCTCCACCCACGTAACACCAGTAGCGCCGCCGGCCCCGCGTGCGCCAACCAAAATTGCCTCCATTGCCAAATCGCCCCCGGTTGAGAACTTCTGATTTATATGGATCATAATCCCTCTCCTCTTTAGAAATTAGACAAGCTATCATCACTTGAAAGTTTATTTTAAAATACTTACATAAATCACCCAACTGACTTTGTATTGACTTATTTCAGCACAATTCCAATACAAATGGAAGTCCCGTTAATTACAACTACATGCTACACCGGGGAAACACATTAGGAAGGAACTTTCAAAGGATCAATTTCAATAAAAGGTGTTCTGGTTTCATCCTAGCACCTCTGGAAAATTAAAAATATTTTAGGTGATTGAATGCTAAAAATGATTTTGCCAATAGGAAGACGTAGCACCACAGGCTGGTTTGGGCGACAAAATAAGACATTCTGGGGGCATCTACTTAAAACCCCTGAAGCCTTCCTCTGAGTTTTCTGATGTGGGAGGAACCCTCTATAAGCTCCATCTAAATAAGCAAAACTCTGTATATAAGTGTTTGTGCAATAAATAACATTTCCCATTCACACCCACACTGCAAATGAATAGGCTTTGGCAAACAAAAAAATGACTGTTCCTTTTAGTTTAAAAAAAAAAAAAATGCTGTCAGATAAAAAAGAAATCCAAAGAATGAAAGCTTACGTGAGAAGTTTTGCTCAGGGAACAAAGTCTAACCAGTTATTAATAAAAACAGACTTAAAATAAGCTTAGTGTACTTCTGGGCAGGGGTGATTGTGTTTCTTCTCAACTCCAGACCTACTGTATGTTTAGAAGCAGCCAGACCCGCCAGGGCAATTGAGAATCCACAGAAACCCTCCGGCCCAGCTCCTACCTGCCGTCTTGAAGAACTCTTATTGGAGAGAAGATGCCTGAGTCGGGCAGGGAGCGGAGCCACTGAGCTGACCGAGGGGACTCAGGTAGCCGGGCGCACACCTGCCTGCCTGCCTTCAGAACAACCGTCCTTGTCTCAGAGGGCTGAGGCTGTGTGGGTGCCTCTTCATTGTGAGAAGTCAGTCCATGGCAACATCAGAAACACAAATGGCACGACTGAGGAGGGGATGGACAGACAGCTCTTTCTGCAAGGTTGACGTGTCATCGATCTTTCCACCTCTTGGCCCTGTTTCAAGACATCTGATGAACTGCTCACCCAGAGACTAAAGTCCCGCCCAAACTGAAAGCAACATTCCACTATCCGGCACCCCCGGCACCCCTTGGCAAGGCCAAATACGGTGTCTGTTGCGCAATCATCAGTTGCTACGAGGTAAACAGCCCTGCCCTATTCAAAAACCCTCAGGATTCCTTCGAAGCTTTCCAAAGAAAGTAGTGTGCCTTTTCACCTACAACCCGTCCGCTTAATTCCATGTCCACTCCTCCCATTGCAAAGGCTTTCCCATCAACCTCTCCAGCATAACCAGGGTCCTCGGAGTGAGCCTCGCACACACATCAGTACATCTGTTAGTGCCACGGGCCCCAGGCCGGCCTGAGCCTTTCCAAGACCCCAAGGTTCAGGCTGGTTCCCCCTTCTGCGCACACAGTGGCTGCCCACTCCAGCCCCTGTGGTGGCTTCTATGCAGGAGCCACGGGCTACCAATTACAGTACCTGCTTCCTCATCACTGGTTGCACGGAGGCTCACATAGCCTGTCCTGTTTCTGAGTTTGACTTATTGCATTATGGATTGAACACATCGTTACGGTCCCAACACTGCGTTCCAACATGCTCACTCGGCCGTCTGCATGAATCAGGAGTCGCACAGCCAATGTTCTACTTAGCATTTAGAATTCACCCATCCCTTGCCCTGAGCAAACAATACCGGGACGTGCTTTGTGCAGTCCCTTGGCACGTGAGACAGGAAATGAGTCAACAACCCACTGAATTTGAGGTGAAAAGGTGAGATCACTCTGTAGCTGAGAAGGCAGAGGCTCAGGCAGGGTCAAGGATCCTACAGGTGAATGAAGGTAAGACCAGGTAAGGGAGTGGTGGCCTCGAGCCAACCACACTGAAGGGGGTCACCTGTGCTCAAGGGACAGCCCTCCAACACAGTGGGGCAAAGACGCAGAGTCCACAGTCCAGGCAAGAACAGTCAAGAAAGTGAAAGTCTGCCTCTTGATAATTGTCAACCAGAAGTCGGAGCAAAGTCTCAGAAAACACAGGAGAATGAAGACAGAAGCTATGGCTTCTGAAGACGTTCCAGGGACAGTGTTCGGAAAAAAGGAACGAGCAGATGATCCAGGAGGATCAACGCGCGGGCTGTGTTCAGGTCTGGAAGAATCTATGGTCTTTCTTTATGAGAGTATCAAATATTGTAGGTGCTGAACAGGAAATGGGATTAAACGAAGAATCAATAAAACAATAAATTTACATTAACGCACAGTGCTCGAGTAAATAGATTCTTCTAACCTTTTTCAAAACCAATAACTGAACATTTTATTCTTTGGGAAATAAAGTGAAATTAAAGCCTCCTTGTTATTGCATTGAGTCTATGAGGAAAATCACCATGTTCCCCAAACATACTGCATCTTTGATTTTTAACATACATTTTTTTGGTAAAAACTGGATCCTTTTTATGTTATTTTAACCCATGTACTTGACTGCCAAGTTTCAGCCAAAAAAGATTTCACATAAATGACTTTGAGAAACAGTTTAGGAAAACACGGACTGCACTGACATACCGGGGGCACCACTGGCTACCACCTGCAGATAGCTGGATAAGAAGGTGGCTCTGTTACGCAGACTGTTATCCTATCTGAAATGAGATAAGATGGAGTTTTATGACTATATAAAATGACCTCATGATATAAATTGGGAAAAAACAAACATTAAATGATTTTTATACATTTCAATAATGGTTCAGCTCCAGTGACCTTGTTTTATATCTCTCTTCAAAGGGAACTGTTATTACCGTTTTGCCTTTTTCCCCTTGTTTAGCTCCAGATTGCCTGGAGGAACCATAAAAATAAATGAAGTCCATTAGATAAAATTATTATTTACACAAAGGCAATATTAATTTTATCTGTCAGCAGGTTTTCAAACTAAGTGAAGTTCACTCAATCCACTTCTGTGCTAGCTAAAGCAACAAGAGGCCCGAAAGGAAGGGAAGGGAAGGGAAGGGGAGGGGAGGGGAGGGGAGGGGAGGGAAGGGAAGTCCAGAATCACTGAGGNCAGGTCATGATCTCAGGTTCCTGAGATCGAGCCCCTGTGTCGGGCTCTGTGCTCAACAAGGAGTCTGCTTCAGATTCTCTCCCTCTCCCTCTGCCCCGACCCACCCCACTTGCACATGCTCTCCCTAAAATAAAATAAATGAAATCTTAAAAAAAAAGAGAGAGAGAATGAGAGAGAGAGGAGAGGGGAGGGAACAGGAGGGGAGGGGAGGGGAGGGGAGGGGGAAGGAAGGAAGAAAGAAATAAATAAGGAAGATGGGGTGCCTGGGTGGCTCAGATGGTTAAACGTCTGCCTTCAGCTCAGGTCATGATTCCAGGGTCCTGAGATGGAGCCCCACTTCAGGCTCCCTGCTCAATGGGAAGCCTGCTTCTCCTTCTCTCTCTGCCTGCCACTCCCCCTGCTTGTGTACGCTCTCTGTCAAATAAATAAATACAATCTTTAAAAAAAAAAAGAGAGAAGAAAAAAGAAAAGAAAGAGAAAGAGAGAAAGAAAGGAAGGAGGGAAGGAAGGAAGACAGGGAGGGAGGAAGGAAGGGAGAGAAAGAAAGGGAGAGAGAAAAGAAAGAAAGGGAGAAAAGAAAGAGGGAGGGAGAGAGGGAAGAAAGAAAAGAAAAATAATGGGCCCTTCAAGGCAACACAACTATATCAACAATTTCTAAAAGATTTATCCAGAGACCTTTCCCCAAGGCAGGAAATTCATATGGACACAATAAGAAATCAAGTGATAAATGACTCATGGTGGGTAAATTACTATTCACAGCTCCCACTGGTTTTAATTTTTTAAAAGATTTTATTTCTGTATTGAGAGAGAGAGACAGCACGAGCAGGAGAAGCAGCAGAGGGAGAGGGAGAAGCAGGCTCCCCACTGAGCAGGGAGCCCCATGCAGGGCTCGATCCCAAGACCCAGGGATCATGACCTGAGCTGAAGGCAGATGCTTCACTGACTGAGCCACCCAGGCACCGCCCCTATTGGTGTTTAGTTCAGCTAAGCAGGACCTGGAGTGCCACTTTTTTCCTTGTCACTCAGAAGGTGCAACATGTATGCCAACATGCAACAGTACACAATGGTGGCAGGAGAGAAGGACCCACCCTTGTGCCTTCATGACTGACCAGCATCACCCGTCACCTCGTCACTGCCAACCCAGCGAGTTCATGCAGCTGGGTATCTCGACGGCATTTGCGCCCACTGACTATCCCCTTGAATATCTCCCAACCCCCGCCCCCCTGGTTTCCTTAACATACCAGTCTCCCTGTGAGTACATCCAGGACTCTCACTTCTCAGTCTTCCCTTGAAATAAAGGTACACCCCAATCTCCCCTGAACATTCATTTCTTCTCCATCTGCACACTCTCAGGGGCCTGTGTCTTCAAACTCACATGACTTTACATACGTTCGAAAACCTGGTGACTTCCAAATCTGTCACTCTCTTCGAGACCTCTGCACATAACCCAGATACATAAATAAAAATGTACATTTTCACATAAATATGGTAGAGGTACCTCACCTAAAGGTGACCTCATTATCTGTCCTTACCAACTGTCTCCTTCGTGCCCATTTCCTCTCACGGTTAGCTACACCGTTTACTCAGATAGCAGACCCATCGCCTGAGGACTCACCTGCCATCTTCTCCCTCCTTCATCTTCCCAAAGCCCCCCCGGCATCTTGTCACTACATCTTGACAACTCTTTCCCTACCCATATCCAGTCATGCCCTCCACCCCACCTGAACCAACCCCTCTATTTCTCACCTGTCCAATGCCAGATATTTCTTGATGGGTTTCCTGACTCTCATCCCAATCATTAAGTTTCATCTCAGAGTTCACGTTCCTCACCTGGCCCCACTGTACATCAACACTCATCTCGATTGCAGCCTTAATCACTGGAAACCACCATTACCTGTGCCTCTGTCTCACTCTAAACAAGGCTGTGGAAAATCTCAACCTCTAGACACTACGAGACAGAGGAGAGGCAATCACGGCTAACGAAATGAATTAATGGGGAAAAAATCATGCAAATCCACGTACACCTCTCTACCTTCCTCACAATGTTTACACTCATCAATGTGCTGCTCACATTCTCTTTTCGTCCGTGACTCTGCTCGTCGCTGTCACAGATGTTTTATTCCTCTATTAAAATTCTCTTAACATCTGGTCCAAATACAAGGATTCCCATGGTTTTGAGAAATGTCCTTTCTAAATGTCATAATTTTCCAATTAATGGTCAAAGGGATGAAGGGATTATTATAGGCAGAGCGGCTGAGAAGAGGAAGTCTCCTGGGCCTCGGAACACGAAAGCACATGGAGGACATAACCAAAGTGCGTGAACCCTGAGGGGCTCGAATAAGCTACTCTGAACACCATAACTCCTTGGAAACACTTGAAAAGTCAGAGGACAGAAAAAGGAGGATATTATAATTTATGGGAGAAATGATTCATCAAATTCATTATTCGACGGTAAAAAATACCTTGAAATATTACCAAATATATTTACATAAAATGGACTGCTGGTACACTTGAAAAAAATCAGCATTATTTAATGAAAAGTCTCCTGATTTATTGTTTTCAGATTTTAGTTGCGAACAACTTTTGTGTCTGATATCCAACAACACCTATTCAACCCAATGGATCCGATATGTCACAGTGGATACAACTGAGTTTATTCAAATCTGTCACTATCTTCATAAAATAAAAAACAAAGCAGGCCTCAGGAGCACTAGTCATCCTCCCCACCCATCCGTGGCTCCACTGTCCATAGTCCCAGCCACCTGCGGCCAACCAGTCCAGAGGTAGGTGATCCTGCTTCCGACATGCAGTGAGAAGGTCAACGGTAGCCTCACAGGACGTCACAGTGCCTACATCACTCACCGCATTTCCCCGCATCAGACAGACATTTCCTTACCTCACACCATCATAAGAAGGCCGAGTATAGGACGATAAGATATTTTGAGAGAGACCACATTCACATAACTTTTATCACAGTATATTGTTATAATTGATCTCTTAGTATCAGCTGTTGTTGTCAATCTCTTACCATGCCTAATTTACTAACTGAACTTTATCATCGATATGTATTATAAAAAAACATAGGATATATAGGATTCGGTACTATTTGTGGTTTCAGCCATCCACTGAGGGTCTTAGCACGTATCCCCAGAAATAAGGGGGGGACTACTGTAATTATAATTTTGGGGTCAATTTATTAAAAATAAGAATAAGTGGGGCGCCTGGGTGGCTTAGTCGGTTAAGCATCTGACGCTTGATTCCGGCTCAGGTCATGATCTCTGGGTCTTAGGCTCTGGGCTGAGCATGGAGCCTGCTTAAGATTCTCTCTCCCTCTCCCTCTGTCCCTCCTCCTCTGTTCACTCTCACTCGCTCTCTCTCTCCCTCTCTTTAAAAAAAAAAAGGTAAAATAAAAACAAGAATAAGAAATCATCACTAAAATGAAAAAATACTAAGACATATCATATCAAAATCAGAGATTCCACCAATCAGAGAAGAAGAAAATTTAAGAAACTGCAGAGAAGGTTCTGTGCTTCTGCACAGTAAGAGTATATCTCTTTTTTTGCTAAGCTAAACCTGTAAAATCAGTACGACCATTCCTTCCTATTTCACAGATATGGAGACTCAAGGAAGGAGGCCTCCCAAGTAAATAGAAGAACTAAAAATTTTCGCAGGTAAGTCCCTGGCTTCAAAGCCCAGGTTCACCCCGCTGTTCTGCAGATGCCTTCGCCGTCTTGCCCACATTCCTGCACTGATCACTTACTGACTAGGGACTGGGAGCTGTGGGATACCCTGGCTGAAAGGATCAGAAGATGCTTATTTCTACCAGCCGACGTCATGATGGGCCTGTGTGTGTTTCCGTGGGGACAGAGATTTCACTAAATAACTCGCTGCAGCATGATTCACCGATGCTAGAGCCAGAGACCTCCCTGAGCAAGATTTAGTCCAGCCAACGATAAAGAGCCCAGCCTCTGCACATCAGGGATAGGCTTCCCGGTGTCCTGTGTCATCCTCTGGCCACTACCCCACACCCTCTTGGGGGACCCATGACGTAGGGAAAGATCCATCACCTGGTGAATAGACATTCCTCCCTCAGCCTCCTCCCCATCCCCAAACTGCAACTTCCATCTGCTTGTCACCTCTACTTGAGTGACAAAGAATTACCTCCAACCCAACATGGACCAAAGGAATCACTGACTCTCTCCAAATCTGCTTCCTGCCTCAAATCACAGCTAGAGGCATTTAGTTTTCCCTCATTTCCCCACAGGACACTGTAAACCATCAATGAACTGTGCCAACTGGATCACGCCCCTGTCCTCTTCCCTTGTCTCCACAGCTGCAGTCCCAGATTAAACCGCTTCATCTCTCACCTGGACTCAGCAGGAGCCCCTCTAGTCAGTCTTGGGGCTTTTCACTCTCGCTGGCTCAACAGTCCATTCTCTATGCTGTAACCGGAGTAATCTTTGTAAGGAGCCGAGAAAGACTAACTCATAGAAGCAGAGAGTAAAATGGTAGCTGCCAGGGGCTGGGGTGGTGGGAGAAACAGGGAGAAGTCGATGGAGAGGGACAAAGTTTCAGCCAGGCAAAATGAGTAAGTTCTGCCCATCCTGAGTAGGGCACGGTGACTACAGTTAATGAGACTGTATTGTAAACTTGAATTTGTTAGGAGAGAAGACCTTAAGTGTCCACACACACACACACACACACACACACACACACACACACGGGTAACTATGTAAAGTGTGGATGTGTTGCTTAGGGAGAATCATTTTATAATGTATACATATATCAAAACATCACACTATACATCGTAAAAACATTCCATGTTTGTCCTTACACCTCAATAAAGCTGGAAAAAAAAACCGTAATAAAAGAATCTCTGTATTTTTAAAGGAATGTATGTAGCTGCAATAAGACTATATTAAAAGGGGGTAAGAGTTAATCAAATTAGGTGTTTTCCCTGTTTAAAGCCTCAAAATAACCTCCGTTCGCAACCTCCCACAAATGCAAACCCTTGACCCCAACCAAGAATTCCTTTGGGGTCGGCCCCACCCACTTCGGCACCTTCAACAGCACCCTCGGGTCCCATGCCTTAGGTCACACAAATGTGCGCACGCACACACACACACACACACACACACACACACACACACACGCCTGGACCTCCTCTCTGGTCCTTTTACTCACCAATCTCATCACCTTTCAGACAGCACCTGTTGGCATGTGGGTCCCGAAGTCTTTTCTCTAGGTCCTTCCAAACTGCCTCCTTTCTCATTCTCTCAAATGTCACCCACTGAATGGCATCCCCGACCAGGCCAGCTACAGCACTGTGTCTCACTCTCCACCAGATTCTGTGATTTTTCTCTTCTTGTCACTTCAAACTACTGGAAATCACTCAACTGACATATTTGTTTATGGCCTGTTTAACCTACTCAGATAGTTCTGTTCATTTGATATCCCCAGGGCCTAGAAGAGGGTATGACACATAATAAATATTATTGACTGACAGACTAGGTACTAGAGGGGATAGAAACCAAGACAGTCTTTGTCCAAGTGATGGAAAACGTCACTGTGCAGACCCACACTTTCTGCCAGTGCCACTGAGTAGTGCTCACGGCAAGTTTCAGGAGAATTTCTATGGAAAATGACAAGTTCACTGGCAGGGAATCAGCCTGTTAGGTGAGATTTCACAAGAACAAGTCAACGAAGACCCTGAATTCGCGACGACAAAAGCATCGAATGATTAGCACATAATGCGATGCTGTGAAATGCAGGCATGCTGTGAACATATGGTATTTTATTCTTCAGTTCATTAGCCAGAGATGTATGTGGAAAGGTCATCCAGGACATCATGAGAAAGGCCTCCATGGTTGAAAAGTCATCTCTAAGTGTTTTAAGCCCCGTATTTCAAAATATTAAAAGCCAAGAGATGGTGGGTGTGTTCATGAAAACACAAAAGCAAGGATTTCTAAGTTTAAGTCCAGAAAAAGGAATGTCAGGTTGCATCAATTTGGCAAGTCGTTCCCCAGCAGTGAAGGGGGTTAGACAGAGTTGCGGGAGGTCTGATTTCTGCTCCTGTCTTGCAAAAGGTGAAGAACTGCCTACAACTTCCCAGTGACCTGCCCCGCCCCCCAACAGGTAGAGGAAAAGAGCACTGCGGGGACGCCAGTCCACACTCAGGACCCGGAGCATCTGGGTCCCCACTAGCTCCAACACGAGCCTCAGGCCTCAGGTGCCACCATCTGTAACATGGAGATCAAAACCAGGGCTCAAAATTAGATGAGTTCATTTGATATGACACAGAGTCATCCCTGGCAATTAGGAAGCCCCCAAAAAGTTTAAATCAATAGAAACAAGTAAGAACTATTTACAAAAAGAAAAATGTGTTTGATAGCTTACAGAAATAAAAATCTCGGGGTGCCTGGGTGGCTCAGTTGCTTAAGTGACTGCCTTTGGCTCAGGTCATGATCCTGGAGTCCCAGGATCCAGTGTCACCTTGGGCTCCCTGCTGAGCAGGGGAGTCTGCTTGTCCCTCTGACCCTCCCCCTCTTGCACGCTGCCCTCTCTCTCTCAAATAAATAAAGTCTTGAAAGAAAGAAAGAAAGAAAGAAAGAAAGAAAGAAAGAAAGAAAGAAAGAAAGATCTCTAAAAATCAAATGAGTGCCTTCCTATCTATCAGGGGATGACAAAAGCAGGTCAGTTGTTTCAGAGCATAATTCGACACCTGCCCAGGAGACGCGTCAGCATTGTTCATACTAGCAAAACACCGAAAGCAATACAGGTGTCCACTAAGAGAATGCAAATTTGTGTGGTATATTAGATCACAAGGAACATGAATGGACACCAGCTGCACACAACATAAATGAATATTAGATACATAATGCTGGGAGAAAAAAAAAGTCAAGGATAATATAGAATATAGTAAATCCATATTTACTGCAAATTTTAAAAAGTGAGTAATATTTTGAATTTGTCACAGGTATATGAGAAAGCAAGGAAATGTCCACAGAAACTTCACAGCGGTACTAACAGGAAAATGAACGGATGTTGAATGGGCTGCAGAGGTCAGTCTGCTCCTCATTGACTTCCCCTATCAAGCCACCCAGATCAAATTCAAGCACTCACTAATTCTGCTCGCGCCCCACACTTCCCACATCCACCCTTCAGCCTCAAACACAGCCTTCCTGGTCTGTATGAGAACCTCAAGGCCCTCCGAGCTCCAGATCAAACACCAATGCTCCTACTCATGTGACCATTCCCCCACCGAGAAAGCAAGGGCACCTCATCCACGCCTCCTTAGGCTGCTAAAACCATGGCCCTCAGGTCACTCTGCCACAGACTCTGGCTTCTTCTGCCTTGTGACATGGCATCCCTGCGGTGTAGCAGGGTCATACAAGGACAAAGCACCCCCCCATTACTGTAGCCCCTCAAAGATATCACAGTATCTGCACATAGAAAGTATCTAATGTTTGTTGACTGAATGCACCAACCAACCATTAACAAATACTGGAAAGAAGTGGCAGGCTAATATAGAAGGGACACTGGGCAGCAGGTGAATTTTGAAAGTACAGGAACTATGTGAATGTACTGGAAATAATAAGATAGAACTTTTCACAGAGAAACGGAATAATGTCTCAGGGTAGAATTTACTGAGAATGGAGGTAAGATAGCAAATGCATTTACCTATCGGAAATGCAAAGACCAAGTTATTTGTAATGAGATCAGTTAAATTATGGCCCATCCATACTATTAAATATGACGCAGCTTGTAAACCCAATATAGTAAAACTCCACACGCTGACATAAACATATGCACCCTTATGTCGATCACAGCATGACTTACAACAGCCAAGCTATGGAAGCAACCGAAGTGTCCATGGATAGATGAATGGAGAAAGAAGATCTGATATAGACAGAGACTATCATTCAGCCATAAAAAGAATGAAATCTTACCATTTGCCACAACACAGATGGACCTAGAGGGTATTATGCCCAACAAAATAGGTCAGATGGATAAAAGTAAGTAACATATGATTTCACTTGTATGGGAATCTTAAAAAGAAAACAAATGAATAAACAACACAAAACAGAAACAGACTCATGGATACAGAAAACAAACTAGCAGTAACCAGAGCGGGAAGGGGTTGGGGGAGGGTGAAATAAGTAAAGCAGATTAAGAGGCACAAACTTGCAGTTATAAAATAAGTAAGTCATGGGGATATAATGCATAGCATAGGGAATATAGTCAATAATACTGTAATAACCTTGTATGGTGACAGGGGCACCTGGGGGCTCAGTTGGTTAAATGTCTGAATTTGGCTCAGGTCATGATCTCATGATGGGATCAAGTTCTGCATCAAGCTCTGGGCTCTGCGGGGAGTCTGCTTGCCCCTCTTTCTGCCTCTCCCCTGACTCATACTCTTGCTCTCCCAAACAAATAAAATCTTTAAAAAAATAATTTTGGAGGTTCCTCAAAAAGTTAAAAATAGAGCTACCCTAGAACCAGGCAATTGTACTACTAGGTATTTACCCAAAGAATACAAACATAGCATTCTATGTTTGGGCACCTGCACCCCAACGTTTAAAGCAGCAATGTCCACAATAGCCAAACTACGGAAAGAGCCCAGATGTCCACTGACAGATGAATGGATAAAGATCTGTATCTGTAGATACAGATATAGATATATAGATATATAATGGACTACTACTCAGCCATCAAAAAGATGAAATCTTGTCATTTGCAATGACATGGATGGAACTAGAGTGTATTATACTAAGTGAAATAAGTCAACCAGAGAAAGAAAATTATCATATGATCTCATGTGTATGTGGAATTTAAGAAACAAAACCAAGGATCATAGGGGAAGAGAAGGAAAAATAAAATAAGATGATATCAGACAGGGAGACAAACCATAAGAGATTCTTAACTATAGGAAACAAACGGAGGGTTGCTGGAAGGGAGAGGGGTGTACCTGGGTGATGGGCATTAAGGAGGGCACATGATGTCATGAGCACTGGGTGTTACATGCAACTGATGAACCACTAAATTCTACCTCTGAAACTAATAATATACTGTATGTTAATTAAATGAATTTAAATAAAATTAAATTTAAAAGAAAAACTGTGTATGGTGACAGAGGATGACCATCCTTATCATGGGGATTGTTTCATAATGTATAGAAATCCAGAATCACTAGGATGTATGCATGCCCTATGTCTATTATACTTCAATTTTAAAAAATCTAATAATTTCATTGATTGAAAAAATAATAAAGTATGCACATTTATTTTTCTATACAGAGATAAATAAGAGAGAAAGGACAAACCTGTGACTAAAATAAACCAAATACGGGCGTCTGGGTGCCTCAGCCAGTTAAGCATCTGCCTTCGGCTCAGGTCATGATCCCAGGGTCCTGGGACTGAGTCCCGCATCGGGCTGCCTGCTCAGCAGGGAGCTTGCTTCTCTCTCTCTCCCTTGGTCCCTCTGCACTGATCCTGCTCTCTCTTTCTCAAATAAATAAATAAAATCGTTTAATAAATAAATAAATAAATAAATAAATAAATAAATAAATAAATAAACAAACCAAATAATGTCCATTCATATGTTTGTAGATACAAAGAAACCCGCATTAGTCCCAGGAAGTGGAGGCATTTCATTTGCTTCCAGGTAACCTGAATTTCCAACAACCTTTTATTTTTTTAAATAATTTAAAGTGAGTAAAAACATTCAGGTTTAAAACAAATGAGTGTAGTAAGATGACCTTTATGGATCAACTCACAGGACAGGAGCCCTAATGCGCGTATCTAGATTCCCTTCAGGCTGACTCGGGGTGTAGGGGGGAGGACATCGTGGGGAGAGCAGCGTCAGGACAGAGGCAGTGCAGGTGTGAAGCAGGGATGGTTAGAAGCCACAGATGCTGACAGAGCAGAGGCCAACTTCCCCTAAGTATTCGCCACAACCACAGGAAACTCCTCTTCTCATTTAAAGTCCAGGGAGGAAGAGTTAGGCACACAGGCGTGAACGGGCAGTCAGTGACAGACATTTCTACAGCTGGGACCTCCCACTCCTTTCCTTTCTAGATTCATTTTCCACGGGGGTAGAAAAAGAACTTCACTCTTGCCTAAGGAAATGGGTTTTATCAGCCTTGACCGATAAACCATATTATGCAAAGCTCTCTGCTTACACTGAAGAGAAATGCTCAGGCACACAGGCAGTGATAAATGGTTTCCATCCTGATGCGGCCGTCCTGGGTTTCTGTCCTCTAATCCACCACTGTAGCTCGGTGAATAACACAGCCCTGTGAATTCATTACAGGAAAGTTACACACACATTTGCTTTGTTGAGAAGCACTAGGTCGTGTTTCTGGTTGAGTGTATAGAAGAAAGTGATGTACTCTCTCTAACATCAATGCGAGAGGCAAATATCATGCTTAAGCTCACTGTTCTGGAAAATTCCTTCAGTTCTCTCTGGTTACAACCACAGCACCACAAACAGCAGCTCATTAACCACGGAGATGAGACTGGAGGTGATGGGGTGGTGCTTTTATGCACAAACACTCGTTCTGGAAAAATCAGATGTTCCAGGCACAGAGCTCACTGGCTGAGGATACCTGCTCACAGAGAATCACACACAGAGCCATCTAGCTCGGTCACTAACCCCAGATCACAAGGAACTGGCAAGTTGTGGAACAAAGCTGCTTGCTTAAAAAGTCCGAAAAAAGTTTGCCTCTACCTACCTGGTGGAATCCAGGATTGGTTGGAAGGCCATTTTTTAAAACACAATCATGAGGCAGTTGGCAGTGGCTGCGGCTGTTTAACTGAGCAGTTTACTGATCTGACACACCAAAACACACCCATACAGACACTGGAAAACCTTAAGGGCCTTAAAAGTATTCATACACTTTGCCGAACCTGCTCCAAAAGAATTCATCTTTCAGGTCAACAAAGACTTGCATTGAAATACATTAAGTGTTACAATCATGATTTAATGGAAGCTTCTATTTGGAGAGAAGAAAATGGTTTTTTACAAATTAACTACATCAGGAAGACAGACTATCTGTAAAAGAAATGACAAGGCCATAAGAAATAATATTCAGTGTACTGGCAGAAAATAAACTGTGTGTGGCACACATAAACAAATTCACACACATGGAGGAAGGGCACACCCACGATGCATGCTCACAGGCTTGCACACACACATTCTCACAGTGAAATGTAAACTTAGAAACAAACACGGGCAGCCTGGTCTCCATGTCTGACTGTAAACGGGATGTCAATCCCAGCTCTGCCTCTTGGTGGCTGTGTGCCCTCTATTTCCATCTTCAGGTGGGGACCACCTCTGTGCCTTGCTCTGTGGTCTGTGAAGATTCACTGTTCTCCTCAACATGAAACACTCAGAACAACGCCAGCCCCACGGTAAGTGCTCAGTAATTGTTAGATACGACAATGCCGATCTTCACTGTTACCACTAACATCTGGAGGAAAACACACCCAGTCATTAGCATGTTCTGAGATATGTGGGTCTGCGTAATTGTTTCTTATTTGGGGGGATGGTTTCTGCAAGTTTACTGCAAATGGGAATGTGTGATTATCATCATCAGAAAAAAATTACATGCATTATTTGCTTAAGAAAATGCTACAGAGGGGCGCCTGGGTGGCACAGCGGTTGGGCGTCTGCCTTGGGCTCAGGGCGTGATCCCGGCGTTGAGGGATCGAGCCCCACATCAGGCTCCTCCGCTATGAGCCTGCTTCTTCCTCTCCCACTCCCCCTGCTTGTGTTCCCTCTCTCGCTGGCTGTCTCTATCTCTGTCGAATAAATAAATAAAATCTTTAAAAAAAAAAAAAAGAAAAAAAAAAAAAAGAAAATGCTACAGAGAAGAATCCAGATGAATTGACGTAAGCCCCTTCACTGATTCACTTCCATCCCCCCAGGACAGAAGAAGTTCTGTTAAGTCCAGCCTGGACACATTTGTTACACGTGGTTGTGCTTGGAAACCAGCAAGAATCGGAGAGATGGTGTCGAAGACAGCCTTTAATTCTTTTTAAAAGGACCAGAGTTCTTTTCTCTGATCAGGGCTAGAGGGCCAGCACGCTGAGAACTCCTGTGGCGTACGGGTGGTCCTATTCTAAGGGAAGAGCTGATCAGAGCTATAATCCCCAGAGGAAAATCAAATCGAAAGAGATGCTACGCCCAATTCTCTAGAGGAAACTCCACACAGCCAACGATTTTACTCACAACAGGAATCCAGAATTTAAATTCAATGTTTTACCTAAACTCCACGCTGACAAAAGACCTACTGACTAAAGCAAGCACAAAATAAAACAAATCAAGAAAAACAACATGATGGTCCAAAGCCTAGGGAAAAATATGACGACAGTGTGACATCAAATGCCACATCAAATGATGGGCGTTGGTAGGGGTCCACCGTACCTTTCTATGTGAAACTCAGAGCTAAAGTGTTCAAAAGCACCATCGCCAGAGTCTTCAGTAATCTTGTGAGTGTCCTCCACACGCCACAGTGAAGATAAAACGCAATGAATTCTTAACCCTTCAAACGCTTAGTTTGTTGTCCAACATCTTTCTCTAGTGGTTAATGGCGATTCTAACAGATTAAAATAGGAGAGGTTCCAGGAAGAGGCAAGAGTACAGACACACTGGGGCACCTGGGTGGCTCAGTCAGTGAAACGTCTGCCTTCAGCTCGGGTCACGATCCCCAGCTCCTGGTATCTAGCCCAAGTCAGGCTCCCTAACTCAGCAGTGAGTCTGCTTCTCCCTCTCCCTCTGCCCCTCGTCCTGCTTGTGTATTCTCTCTCTCTCTCCCTCTCTCTCAAATGATTAAAATATATATTTTTTTAAATTTGAGTGCAGACACATTGAAGAAACAATTTCCCAACAGATGAGAGTCACAGTGGAGAAGAATTGAACACGGCTGGAATACTGAAGAACTCCAACTCAGGTGTGCCAGGGACCAACCCCTTCACCTCCAGGTGAAAAGTCTCCCCAGTTTACCAATTTTATCCACAGAAACGTTACCATTTTCTGCATGCAATGACATGAAAACCTTTTGAAATAAAGTAGGACAGCTTGAGAATCACAGACGTGGGTTTAATCCTGACAAGAAACTATGATTCAAAGAACTCAACCCTCCAGCCCAAGGTTACCGTCAGCCTAGAAAGCAGCGCCAGAACTTGAATTCACTTGGGTTTGACTCAAAACCACTGTGCAGTCCTAGTCCCCAGTGCTCTAGATTGCTGACGATGTTGCAACCATAATTTACCAACACCAATGGAGAAAGCACCGCATTTTTTAAACTCTGTAACGTGTGCACTACATCTCAAATGTAAGATGCTATTCAAGTATTTGTCTCTGTAAAAATTCCAAAGACACAGTAATTTCATTCCTAGGTATATACCTAAGAAAAATAAAAATAAATGTCCACACAAAAATTTGTACATGAATGGTAATAGCAGTGCTATTCATAATGGTCCAAAAAAGTAGAAATAATCCAAATGCCCATCAACTAAATGGATAGAGAAATGCGATATATCCCACAGTGTAACATCACTCAGCTAGAAAAAGGAACAAAGTGCTGACACATGTCACACCACGGATGACCCTTGAAAACATTATGCTAAGGGGAAAACCAGTCACAAAAGGACACGTATTGTTTGACTGCATTTGTATGAAATGTCTGCCAGAGACAAATCCATAGAGAAGGAATACAGCTGAGTGGTTGCCAGGGGTTAAGGGGAGGGGGGATGGGGAGTTTTCATGGATAGGTACAGTGTTCTTTCTGCAGTGATGAAAATATTCCAAAGTTATGCAGTGGCTGTTGCGCAGCTCTAAGAATATATGAAAAGTGCAGTAAACCTTAAAATGATGAAATTTATTGTATGTGAATTATAAATCAAGCTGTTATAAAAAGACAATTCTAACTCCAACTCAGGCTACCAAGTTCCGGTAGCAGAAGCTAAAGGTAAAAAAGAAAGTTGGGGTATGGCTCATTCCAAGAGGGGACTTTGGCGGATCTTTACAGTTTCGGGGAAGAGGGGCCTCAGCAGTGGCATTATGTGATAGTGGTGACTGGGGAGCCAGGAAGGAGAGGGCTCTTCATATAACAAGATTTCATTGGCCAAGTTCCCATCAGCCTGACATAGCTGGGGAGCAGGGATGAGCTAACTGGTCTACGTAAAAAGTAAAAGAGCCATAGAAAAACCAAGGTGAAATTGACATTTGCTTTGGAGGGCAAAGCAAATTTGTCATTAAGTTTTTATTTTCATTCCAGTGTAGTTAACAGACTTATATTAGTTTCAGGTGTAAAATACAGTGGTTCAACACTTCATACATCACCCAGTACTCATTACAAGTGCCCTCCTTCATCCCATTTCACCCATCCCCCTACCCCCTCCGCTCTGGTAACCATCAATTTGTTCTCCAGAGTTAAGAGTCTACTGGTGTCTGAGTGGCTCAGTCAGGTAAGCATCCAACTCTTGGTTTCTGCTAAAGTCATCTAAGGATACTGGGATCAAGCCCCCACAGGGCTCCGTGCTCAGCGGGGAGTCTGCATAAGGATTCTCTTTTCTGGGGCACCTGGGTGGCACAGCGGTTAAGCGTCTGCCTTCGGCTCAGGGCGTGATCCCGGCGTTCTGGGATTGAGCCCCACATCAAGGCTCTTCTGCTATGAGCCTGCTTTCCTCTCCCACTCCCCCTGCTTGTGTTCCCTCTCTCGCTGGCAGTCTCTATCTCTGTCAAATAAATAAAAAATCTTAAAAAAAAAAAAAAAAAGGATTCTCTTTTCTCCCTCTGTCCCTTCCCCCAACTCGTGCTCGCTCACTCTCTGTCTTTCTCTCCCTCTCAAATAAATCTTTAAAATAGAAAGAGTCCGTTTCTTGGTTCCTCTCTCTTTCTCTCTTTTTTCCATTGCTCATTTGTTTTATTTCTTAAATTCCATGTATGAGTGAAATCATATGGTATCTGTCTTTCTCTGACACTCTGATTTTGCCTAGCATTATACTCTCTAGCTCCATCCACGTAGTTGAAAATGGCAAGATTTATTCTTTTTATGGCTGAATAATATTCCATTGTGTGTGTGTGTATGTGTGTGTATACACACACATCTTCTTTATCCATTCACTATGATCAAGTGAGATTTATTCCTGCATTGTAAGGGTGGTTCAGTATTTGCAAACCAATCAATGTGATACATCACATCAATAAGAGAAAGGATAAAAACTATATGATCATTTCAATAGATGCAGAAAAAGCATTTGACAAAGTACAACATCCATTCATGATAAATGCCCTCAACAAAGTAGGTTTAGAGAGAACTTACCTGAACGTAATAGAGGCCTTACATGAAAAACCCACCCCAAGCATTATCCTCAATGGGGAAACACTAAGAGCTTCCCCGCTAAGGTCAGGACACAAGACAAGGATGTCCATTCTAACCACTTTTATTCAACATTGTATTGGAAGTCCTAGCTACAGCAATCAGACAACAAAAAGAAATAAAAGGCATCCAAATTGGTAAAGAAGAAGTAAAACTTTCACTATTTACAGATGACAGGATAATATATATAGAAAACTCGAAAGACTCCATGAAAAGGCTACTAGAACTGATAAATTCAGTAAATTCTCAGGATACAAAATCAACATACAGAAATCTGTTGCATTTTCTGTACACAAATAGTGAAGCAGGAGAAAGAGAAATTAAGGAAAAAATCTCATTTACAATTACATGAAAAATAATAAAGTACCTAGAAATAAACTTAACCAAAAAGTTGCAAGAACTGTACTCTGAAAACAGTAAAACACTGATGAAAGAAATTGAAGAGGACACAAAGAAGTGGAAAGATATTCCATGCTCAGGGACTGGAAGAACAAACATTGTTAAAATGTCTATACTACCCAAAACAATCTACACATTTAATGCAATCCCTATCAAAATACCAGCAGGATTTTTCACAGAACTAGAGCAAACAATCCTAAAATTTGTTTGGCACCAAAAAAGACCCTGACTAGCCTAAGCAATTGTGAGAAAGAAAAGCAAAGATGGAGGCATCATAGTACCAGACTTCAAGTTATATTACGAAGCTGTAATGATCAAAACGGGATAGTATCACAAATCGATCAGTGTGATAGAACACATTAATAAGAGAAGAGACAAGAATCATAAGGTCCTCTTGATGCAGAAAAAGCATTTGACAAAATACAGCATCCTTCCCTGATTAAAACCCTTCAGAGTGTAGGGATAGAGTGTACATTCTTAAATTTCATAAAAACTATCTATGAAAAGCCTACAGCAAATATCGTTCTCAATGGGGAAAAGCTGAGAGCCTTTTCCCTTAAGATCGGGAACACGACAAGGATGCCCACTCCCGCCACTATTGTTCAGCATAGTACTAGAAGTCTTAGCAACAGCAATCAGACAACAAAAAAATAAATAAATAAAAGGTATTCAAATTGGCAAAAAGAAGTCAAACTCTCTCTCTTTGCAGATGACATGATACTTTATGTGGAAACCCAAAAGACTCCACCCCCAAATTACTAGAACTCATACAGCAATCCAGTAATGTGGCAGGATACAAAATAAATGCACAGAAATCAGTTGCTCTCGTACACAGTAACAATGTAACTGTAGAAAGAGAAATTAGGGAATCAATTTCATTTACAACTGCACCAAAAACCATAAGATATCTTGGAATAAATCTAACCAAAGAGGTAAAGGATCTATCCTCTAGAAACTACAGAACACTGATGAAAGACATTGAAGAAGACACAAAAAGATGGAAAAACATTCCATGCTCATGGGTCGGAAGAGTAAACATTGTTAAAATGCCTATGCTACCCAGAGCAATCTATACTTTCAATGCCATCCCAGTCAAAATACCAATGTCATTTTTCAAACTGCTGGAACAAACAATCCTAAAATTCATGTGGAACCAGAAAAGACCTCGAATCGCCAAGGAAATGTTGAAAAAGAAAAACAAAGCTGGGTGCATCACGTTGCCCGATTTCAAGCTAGACTACAAAGCTGTGATCACCAAGACAGCATGGTACTGACACAAAAACAGACACATAGATCAATGGAACAGAACAGAGACTCCAGAAATGAACCCTCGACTCTATGGTCAACTAATCTTCAGCAAAGCAGGAAAAAACATCCAATGGAAAAAAGACAGTCTCTTCAATAAATGGTACTGGGAAAATTGGGCAGCTATATACAGAAGAATGAAACTTGACCATTCTCTCACACCATACACAAAGATAAACTCTAAATGGATGAAAGACCCTCGATGTGAGACAGGAATCCATCAAAATCATAGAGGACAACACAGGCAGTAACCTCTTCGACATCGGCCACAGCAACTGCTTTCATGACACATCTCCAAAAGCAAGGGAAACAAAAGCAAAAATGAACTTTTGGGACATCGTCAAGACAAAAAGCTTCTGCATGGCAAAGGAAATAGTCAAGAAAACAAAAAGGCAACCCACAGAATGGGAGAAGATATTTGCAAATGATACAACAGAAAAAGGACTGGTATCCAAGGTCTATAAAGAACTTCTCAAAGTCAACACCCAAAAAACAAATAATCAAATCCAAAAATGGGCAGACAATATGAACAGACACTTTTCCAATGAAAACATATGAATGGCTAACAGACACATGAAAAAATGTTCAACATCATTAGCCATCAGGGAAATTCAAACCAAAACCACATTGAGATACCACCTTATACCAGTTAGAATGGCAAAAATGGACAAGGCAAGAAACAACAAATGTTGGAGAGGATGTGGAGAAAGGCAAACCCTCTTACACTGTTGGTGAGAATGCAAGTTGGTACAGCCACTTTGGAAAACAGTGTGGCAGTTCCTCAGAAAGTTAAAAATAGAGCTACTCTACCACTCAGCAATTGCACTACTGGGTATTTACCCTAAAGATACAGACGTAGTGAAAAGAAGTGCCATATGCACCCCAATGTTCATAGCAGCATTGTCCACAATAGCTAAATTGTGGAAGGAGCTGAGATGCTCTTCAACAGATGAATGGATAAAGAAGATGTGGTCCATATATACAATGGAATATTACTCAGCCATCAGAAATGATGATTACCGAACATTTGCATCAACATGGATGGAACTGGAGGAGATTATGCTAAGTGAAATAAGTCAAGCAGAGAAAGACAATTATCATTTGGTTTCACTTATTTGTGGAACATAAGGAATAACAGGGAGAATATTAGGAGAAGGAAGGGAAGGGGCGCCTGGGTGGCACAGCGGTTAAGCGTCTGCCTTCGGCTCAGGGCGTGATCCCAGCGTTATGGGTTCGAGCCCCACATCAGGCTCCTCTGCTGTGAGCCTGCTTCTTCCTCTCCCACTCCCCCTGCTTGTGTTCCCTCTCTCGCTAGCTGTCTCTATCTCTGCCAAATAAATAAATAAAATCTTTAANNAAAAAAAAAAAAAAAAAAAAAAGGAGAAGGAAGGGAAAAAAGAAGGCAGAGAAAACAGAGGGGGAGACGAACCATGAGAGACTATGGATTCCGGGAAACAAACTGAAGGCTTTTTTTGGGGGGGCGGGGTGGGGGGGCGGCGGATGGGCTAGCCGAGTGATAGGTATTAAGGAAGGCAAGTATTGCATGGAGCACTGGGTGTTATACACAAACAATGAATCATGGAACACTACATCAAAAACTAGGGATGTACTGTATGGTGACTAATATAATAATAAAAAAAAAGAAAGAAGAATAAAAAACCAGTATAGTATGGATACAAAATTAAACCCATATATCAAGAGAACAGAATAGAAAACCCAGAAATGAGCCCAAAGCAATTTTAGGCTGAAATCCATGGACTAGTTACCCAGATAGCTTTTTGCCACACACATATTCATGAAGCCCCTGACTCCAAAATAACCTAAAATATCTTACACGATTTATAATTATTATTATACAATTTACATGATTTATCAATATAAATTACCTCATAGTTTAAAGTACTTATATTCTACTTACCAATTTAAAATAATTTTATGACTCACACTTTCCTAAGAATTGTGCGGGTGGAGGTCTCTCCAAGCCCCCAAACTCACTGTCATCTCCAACGTACATTCCATGCACACCCTTCAACAATCCCTACAGACTCTGCACACACTTCTTCAGCTAAACACATTTGACAGAAATTTCCATTCCTCCCCAGTGTTTTTCCAGTGGTAAAGCAATTAAATCAGATAGCTAAAGGAAAGTTTTTCCAGTATTGGTCATTCTCCAAATGAAGAGCAAGACAGAAAAGCCAGTGGGCATGAAGGTAGAGGGGCAAAGTCCACAGAAGCTGTACCCAAGCTCCCGGACACGTGGCATCAACTACGTATAAACCACAAACGCTCTGATAGTTGTTTGCTCAAAGCACTGAGTTCCACTGAAGATTCAGGATCTAGCGTCATTTGTCAGCCAAAGAGAACATTCCCCACCATATCCACCCTCCATTATTAAACATGCTTTTCTGCCATCTCAGAACTACCCCAGGGATCACAGGGTCCACCTCTTAATGAAGTCTCTGTTGCACAACACCTATGTAATGACCCCAAGTCAGCAGTCTCTCATGGTCCTCTTCTCAGCTCCTAAATATCAGAATCACCCCTCCCTGCACGGTTCCCACAGCAAGAGGTCGAACGAAGTATGCTGTGAACTGTCAAACTAGCATTTCACATCATGAAATAGTTATGTTTTCCCCAAGTCACAATCCTATAAATCTTTAGCAAGCATAACTTTAGAACTTAATTCCTTGACCACAGAGCAAGCAACTCACCCTATGGGGATTCTCTGGGCAAGATTCTTATCCCATGGGAGCTGTACTAAAAAATGTCAAGGATGAGAATTGGCCTAGGGCTGCTAGCTAAGCGCAATATATAGTCATAACAAACAGCTGCCTCCTCTCCCGACTGTCACCATTCCCTCCCTACCAGTGTCCCCAGGCAGGCCAGCACACTGTCTTCAGCATGTTCTGGTAAATCAAATGTCAGCCTGTTGCAGTCCAAGCAGACCCCGCATATGAATCTCTAGACGGTGGTGTGTACTGGTCTACAGCATGGAGAACCGTCCTTATTTGCTATAAGCACATGCTTACAACAATTACACATGTGTGTACGCACACACACACTGGACTCAAATGTCTAAACACTACTTGGTCCACTCTTTTCTCTTAACCTTAACCCATAAAGAAGGATCGGCAAAATGTCCACATATTCATACAATTAATAAATAAGGTGATTTTGCTCATGGCCAAGGACTAGTTAGTTTCACTGTAGATATATAACCACAAAGCTGAAAAAGACTTTGACAGCTAATCTCCACTATCAATACTACTCTCAAGACTTTCTAGAAGGGGCACATCTCAACCTCACCCCCAATTTCAGAAGAGATGCTATGGCTTTATTTCCAATTCCATCATGCAAAAGGATTTGTTCCATAGGTCCTTGGAGAGATCTCTGGAGTCAGGTAGATGTGAGTTTGAATTCTGCCCTACTTTCTAGCTTGGTGACTGTGGAAACTTTTGCCAACTCTCCTCACCTAACATACCAATACCATCTACTTGTCCTACCTGTCCTTTTAATGTCCCCAACACAGGCATGTGTTAAGTGGCCACAAAATGGTACCTGTTGAATGGCCTTCTCTCCTGCCCTGACCAGTGTCCTGGGATGAGATCCCTGGCTCTCCTCTCTTTCTTCCATCTACCATCAACATGGCTTAAATGCCTCTGTCTGGACCCTCTGGACTTGATCCCGTGGGCAGTCCCTGAGCATGGCCTGCATGATGCAACACAGTCTCACTACGAGCGCCTGCCCCATCTTCCAATATGCACTAGGCATGACTCAGCATTCTTGAGACACCAACATTTTGATGTCAATACACCCTTTCGCTCTTTATGCTCACCATGCCTTCTGCGAACTACAATTCCCATCTACCCCTCCCACCCTGTGACGGCCTGCCTCAAATGCACCTGCAAAAGCTCTGTTTTCACCCATTCTCATCCCTCATGAGAACGAACTCTTCCTTCAACCTTGTACTCAAAACCCATTGTATACACCCTTTATCATTCTACTTACAAAGTGATATAACTATTGATGAACTTAATTCCCCCAGTACAACACAAACCCATAGACAGAGACACCTTTTCATCAGAGAGAGCTTAGATCTACAACATCATGAAGACCCAGCCAATGTTCACGAGATGAACAGGAGGGTGAAGAAGCCCAGCTTCCCTACCAGGCTTTCTGAATTTAAGTCCCTGCATTTCCCCTTGCTGGCTGGGTGACTTTGGACAAGTTACTTAACTTCTCCACAGCTCAACTGCCTCATTACAAAACAAGGATATTAATTATACTTTCCCGCAGGTTGCTGTGAATTTTATAATATTGAATTCTCCACATGCATCATCTCTCTGACTAGCATGCAATGATTAACACGTACCTGCTGTCACATTGTAATGAAACTTGGAACCCCTAATTTTAAGCCATCTCATACTCAGTTGAAAAATGGGCCAATCTGCTTTGCTGAGTATTCCTTGTCAGTGTTCAAAGGTTTCACCCTTAGAAACAAACAACTTAATAAAATTTTAAGAAGACAATGAGAGAAAAGAGAAACAGAAACTATATACATAGCTCTCCTGCCGTTGGCGCTGGTCAGAAACACAGCAAAGGTATGGTTACAAAACTACATGGGGTTTATATCCAAGTTCAGAGCCAGGCACAGCATGATACTGGGAGTCATTTTTAGAAGACATACATGTGATTCCCATGTTAATTCCGCAGCCTCTGAAACCCAGGACTGTCGTATTTCCCCAAACAATGGTGACACATGCTTGTATTAGCTGCCTGCCATGCGGTTAAGAACACATCAATGATTTGTTTCCTATCAAAGTCATAGAGTCAAGTCGTTTCATCATACACTCTCCACGAGAGGGGTGTGTGTGTGTGTGTGTGTGTGTGTGTGTGTGTGTGTATAGTGTGTATGTGAGAAAAACAAGACTCAAATTGCTGCTTGTGTGCCAGAACTCTCTAATATCAGCAATAAATCTATAAGCCAAGGCTAAACCATTTAGAAGACTTGATAATAAGCTCAAAGTCTCTAATGCTATTTCACTACATTCCTTATTTAATCAAATTATTTTGAAATGTATTGCAATGAGGGGTGATTAGAAGGCTCCTCTTACAAAGGATCATTCCAGTGTCACACTGGCACACAATCTGATGACAAAAAATCTCCCCTTGTTGGGGAGAAACTGTGATTAGACTAACCTCCAAGAGCTAGTTCTTGAGGCCAGAGGAGGGAAGTAGCCACAAATGAATGAACAACCACAAAGACCTTCCAGGTGGACTGCCTCAGGTGACCTCCAAAGGTTAAGTCATATAAGGTAGATACTGGAATTACGACCATAAGCCAATAAGCACTGAGCTGTTTTGCTGTCTCTTTCTTCTTGAACAGGTACTAGATTCCAAAATGGATTACCCAGCTGCCCAAAGAAGGCATGAATCTAAGGTAAGCAGCTCTCTGAGCATGTTCTCTCTCCCAGTTTAATGAAAAACCATGCGGTTTGGAAGCAACTTCCAGAGTTACCGAATGTTAAGCAAGATAGTCATTATTATATCCCACCATGAAACAACAGGCCCAAACAGCCAACTCTGGGAAGGTCCTCTGAGACTGTGTTTGTACATGTCAGGAAGCAAAACAGGGCGTTCAAAATGCCCCGCTTGTTAGAGTATTTCTGTCCCTTCTGAGAATCTGAGCAACACAGAAATGGCTTCATGGAAAACTAGACTCACCCACCCAAGCCCCTAGAGATAGATCCAGAATTCCCCAGGAATCCCACGCGGGGGCTGTCCTGCATGATCTCATAAAAATCTTCCCTGTATGGGGGCACCTGGGGGGCTCAGTCAGTGAAGTGTCTGCCTTCGGCTCAGGTCATGATCTCAGGGTCCTGGGATGGAGCCCCGAGTTGGGTTCCCTGCTCAATGGGGAGTCTGCTTCTCTCTCTGCCCCTCCCCACTGCTTGTGCTCTCTCTCTCTGATATTTTTTTTTTTTTACTTTAAAAAATAAAAAAATAAAAATAAAAATCTTCCCTGTCATCCAGTAGCCATATATTCCACCTCAGGGCTTGTCAAATTTAAGGTAGCACCTTTCTTAAATTTTAAGGAATGGTTAAAGTCAAGTTTTCAGAAGGCCTAGGACAGTGTCCCTACTCAGCCACGGTGATCTTCATTCACCCACACTGAACTGGATGATTTATAATAAAAGCCAGTGGGATGCAGTGAGAATACGTACTCGGAGCTGGGCCGACCTCCATCAAATATGGAAATAAAAACATTGGTTGAGTTACTTCAGCTCTGTGAGCTGCTGTTTCTCTGCGCGTCAAATAAGAATATTCACACCCACCTTGCTGGACGATCCCGAGGAGAGAATGAGCTAATACCTACCAAAGGTCACCAAGGTGCCCAGTGTCCAGCTGATGGGCCAATATTCATGAATTGGTTTCCATGGCCTTTTAAAGGGGGACTTGGACATTGCTAGATTCTCTTCCATATCACTATTACCCCTTATCACTGAACTGACCACCCGAAAGACATGTGGCTAATCTGTGCCCACAAGAGAGGACCCCAACTCAGCCACGTAAGCACAGGGCCTGCATCTCAAGCACTCCCACGAGAGGCGAGCCAGCCAAATGCCCAAAAATGATGAATGGCTGGGACCTGCCTTCACCTACCAGGAAGAAAAGAACTCTGGGGTTCTAATTCCCCATAATGATGCTAATACACATCTCCCGCCTTATCTAGTCAAAGAAATGAACATGAAAGAACCCGATAGAAATCAAATAAATAGAACACAGTGAAAATGACACCACCAAATTAGCTGTCTCAAGGCCCCCGCATGCCCTACAGCAGGGCAGGATTTGTCCAAATGGAAACATTTTCCTAATGGCAGTTGCTTACTCACCATTATGTTTTGCAAAGTCATAAATATCTATCTATAATATCATAAAAAAAAAGAGAGCATAACACAGGCTTTTAAAACACTGGCCAGAGAGAAAAGTGTCATAAAGACTCTAACCTAGATTTATTAACAAATAAATACAATAAGTGAAGCTTAGACAAGTAGAAAGATAGAAATATTTTCTCAGATGTGAAACAAAGTGCTCTGATGTCTGTATTCAAATCCAATGAGATTTAAATGTGTGTCTGCTTTGGGAAAATAAAAGAAGAAATACTGTTTTTTTTTTCTCTTCAGTGAAAGGAATTACGGCTATCAAGAAAATAATATTTTGATTTATACAAACGCATCAAGTATCAAATTTAAACATGAAGTATTTACTAGCTATGTAAAGCATGGGTAGCACTAAACTATATTTTCCACATACCTCAAAGAAATTTCACACAATATTAAGGAGCTTAAAACCAAATTTAGGCAGAAGAAACACACACAGAAGTTGCCTTGTAAGAAGTGATTTAAAAAATGCCATGTTGAGAAACCCAGGGTATCCGTAGGGGTAAACTGGAC
Source organism: Ailuropoda melanoleuca (assembly GCF_002007445.2). NCBI lineage: Eukaryota > Metazoa > Chordata > Mammalia > Carnivora > Ursidae > Ailuropoda > Ailuropoda melanoleuca. The sequence goes on along the minus strand of NC_048220.1, from coordinate 140,327,102 downwards.
ATGTCTGCATCAAGAGAATGTACAGAAAAGATATTAAGAGAAATTGGCCGGATGCAAGCAGGGTTCTCACAGTGCACGGATTTCAAACAGAAGTAAACGTTAGCTGGCTTTGTCATGGAATGTGGGAACTGGAAGAGAGTCCAGAACAAGGAATGTATATTCAACTTCTCATGGAATGAACCCTGTGCCCCAGAGTTCCTTAATCTGAGCAATCCTGGCATGTGGACGGGGGTAATTCATTACTGCAGGGGCTGCACGAGTGCCATGGGGTTGAGCAGCTCTGTTTGCCTCTACCTACGAGATGCCAGGAGCCCAAGAGAACAGGTTTGACAATCAAAATGTCTCCAGATACTGACAAATGTCCTGGGGGGAGGGGGGCGCAAATCACCCACCCTCACCTTGAGAATCATTGCTAGATACAGTTAAATCTCAAAGAAATGTCGAGCTACGGCATAACAGAAAGACTGCACGTACAAAGGGAACATCCGATCTCTTTTTTCCATACGTCAAGTCTCTCGTCTACTTACTATGTCAGTATGATTCTGTAGCTAGAAAGTGCTACACATACTAATCGAAACTGCATCCGAATCACTACAACACACAATTTCACCACAATGAAACTTGGGTTTTACAAATCACTTATATAATGGAAACCAGATTAAGTGTGCTTCAGTTACCACAGTAACGAGGCCAGCACAGTTTGGGAAATGAAATGAATGCTGCCAATGTTTGTAAGCAAAACCATCAAAAACCTGAACAGGAACCCCGAATGTCCCTCAGCTATCTGGCTGCTTTTGTTTTGCTTTGAGATGGTAATGGAATGACCAGCCAAGTGTGCACCTGTGGAAGAGGCTATCGGTCCTTCACCGGAGACAGCCATGAAGAACAAGGGAAATAAGGATTCCTCAGTCCCTGTCTGTCCCCTATTTTTCTTCTCACCTTGTTGCTAAGTGGTTTCCTTCTCCTCAATTGAGACACTCCTTATCAACTAGCAAGCAGTCTGCCAGAGACCTTTAAGCTCTGGGTAGGGAATACCCAGCACAAAGCTCAGCTGGGATAAAGGGGAGAGTCTCCTGTCCTGCCTTGCCACCATCACCACCTCCATGATCATCACTTCCACCTCCACCACCACCACATCTACCATCATCACCTCCAACTCTACCACTACCACCACCAACCCAACTCCACCATCACCACTTCTACCATCACCATCACCTCCACCATCACATCTACCTCCACCATCACCTCCACCCCCACCCCCACCATCATCACCTCAACCATCAGTATCTCCACCATCATCACCTCCAACTCTACCATCACCTCCACCACCTCCACCTCCACCATCATCATCATCACCATTAGCTGGAAGTCTCACCCCTATAGCAAGGAATTCCCCAACCCTGCATCGGGCTCTAGCATAATCTAACACCTCCTTGGACAAATTTCCCAGCACACAATTCTTACCTACACTAGACTTTTCTACTTCTAGAACTTCTACATTTCCAAAACTTGCACAAGTTGTTCTCTTGGCCTGAAACATTCACTGTATACACAAAAGATGGGTTACCATCCTATTAAGTCAAGCTGGAAACACATTGGACATGAAGAAAACACTGAAATTGCTCACACATTGCAGAAATTGCTTCATGTTGCAAAACAAGTTTTCCAATGGATAAGCATCCAGTTAATATTTGACTCTCATATGCTTAATAGGCACCAAGGAGGTGTTCTAAATACTTTACAATCATTAACTATCTTGCCTTTATAACAACCCAGCGAAACAGTTACTATTACTATTATCCTAACTTTTTTTTATTAATAGACTTTATTTTTCAGAGCCGCTTCATGCTTACAGCAAAACTGAGGGAAAGACACAGATTTCCTACAATGCCACCTGCCCCCACACAAATGCACTCTCACCATTATCAACTTCCCTACCAGAGTGGGACATTTGTTACAATCAATGGCCCTACATTGACACACCGTTATTACCCAAATTATTATTCTTTTCACAGATGCGGAAACTGAGGCACAGGGATGTGAAGAAACCTGCCCAAATACATAGTCTGGCATAAGTGGCAGAGCTGAGATTCGAACCCAAGCAGCAGCCTCTCCAAGGTCTTTGAACCTCTCCACTCTGCAGCCAACTCTAAACTGAAAACAGTTCCAAGGCAAACTTTATGTTTAAGTTTCTTTTTAAAAAAAATAAATGTCAGCATCAAACAGAGCTCCAGGAACATCTGGTTGCAGATTTTCAACCTTTCTTTAACAACAGACCATGATTTTCCAAAACCTTGACTCCAGCCCCCCTTTTCTCTCAGAGCACTTCAGGGAAAATGCAGGGCCATTTTAAACATGGTTTAAAAGCCACCAATTTTATTTCCACCTTCTCTTTTCACAGATTTAAAAGCTGAGGCCCAGGAGGAAAAGTCGTCTGCCCCAGAACCACTAAGAGCAGGGCTGAACCCAGGACCCAGGGGTCTTGATACCCAACCAGCCACTCTTCAGCTGGACACTGGCACCCCAAGGAATCCCCACATAAGTGTTCTAGATAAAAGTATGGTTGACTGTCTATCAGTTTAAAAACATGGCTGAAAACACATGAAAATAATTCACCAGGAAAGCCAAATGATAATCACTCACCAAAATGTGCCTCTCTCTATACCCACATCCTTAGTGTGGAATTTGGGTTTGGGGCTACACCTGTCCTCTGTGGCATTCAAAGCCTTCTTCTGGCAAAGCGGGGCATGCAAGTTACTGGTGATCTCAGTTCATGGCCAAGCAAGAACAAAAGCCCCATATCCCTCTGTCCATCTGTCCATCCATGGCCAGTGCACGCACTCAGCCCCGGGCTCTCCCTCCCGGCCCGCACCATTACCTGCACGTGGAGACACAGAGGTCCTCAGCAGCAGCTCTGTAAGTGATTTATGGGTTGACCTTCCGACCTTCACATCTTAAACCTTTCCATGACTAAGTTTCTCCCTGTGGAAAAGTGCACTTCCCGCCCCGAAGAGGTGTTGAGAACTTATTAGACGCGCCTGGCCTGGCCGTGTGGTAAAGGTGCCTCACAGAGAAGCCAAGAGAGGGTCATTACCAGGCTGGGTCATTATCAGGCTGGGTCATTACGAGGATGGCTTCTGCTGGCCATTCACGCACTTACTGGAACCAAAGTCCCCAAGGAGAGAAAAACTCAAGGAAAAAATGGTTTTTAATAAACAAGTAAGACCCCCTACCACTCCCTGATTTCATCTTGAGATTAAGTGTGATGCTATAGCCTTTACTTAGGCATTTTTTTTTCTTTTCTATACCCAGGCATCACATAATCCTAATAAAAACTTTTATGTATCTTCCCATGAAAATAATAATTCAACAGGAAAAATCTCTTCCCACTCTTGTTTTATCATGAGAATTCTTTTAGCAACCATTAATTAATAAAAGTTAATGCTAGCAGTTTTATCCACCAGTATCTCTCATTTGTTTTTATTAAAGTGAAAAGTGTATAAATAACAGATAAGCACCTACATCTATAATAGAACAAAAGAAATCATATGATGTCGGAAGTCTACTAAGAAACTAAAAAATTAATTATAATAAGGAACTCCAGAGAGATACTTATTTAAAATATTGTATGTACAACTAATAAACATTCTTTGACATTGCATGCACTCCAAAGAGGTAGGACTTTCTTTTATTCACCTTTTCAGACCATTTTTTTCCATTTTCCTAGGGTTGTTTTCATGTCTGATTTCTTTGAGAAGTCAGTCGTCAATCTCCCCAGGTTTGGGACTTCCATTTCATTGGTCTTTAACTTTGCAGAGCATCCAAACTATTCTTTCCAAAGATTATAAATAAGTAAACCAGACAGTCTACAAGGAAAGAAGAAAGACATACAAGCTGCCTACATTTCCACAACAGAGCGTTCTGTACCTACTCGCTATATTTATTCTTGAATTATAGCAAATGACAATTTCCATCTGGACTTTTTTTTTTCCATAAAGGCATTTCTCATTTCATCCTGTGATAATCTGAAAAACTGTACACTGTGTAACCATAAATAAAAGAGCATACAGCACCACTCCAGAAATTATTCTGAACCTTCGTGCATGCTAAGCTTCTTGTTCTAGCCCGGGCCAGAGAAATCAGGTCAGACAGCTGTACAGCAGAAAGGAAGAAACAACATGACATGTCTCTGGCATGTTCTCTGTTATGCTGCTGATTATCTTGTGGGGCTCCGGAGTTTAATAAATCTTCTTAATTGGACACTTAGCTTAGCCTTGGGCTAGAGCAGACAAATAGACGACAAGTCTCTGTGGTGGATGTGTACTCTGTGCCTTATCTGTTCCGTGGGTGTCCTCCCAATTCAGCCACTTCAGGGGTCATGCATTTCCAGCCCACATCCGAGCAACATCAAGTGCAAGCAACAGGGTCCCTCACTGCACACCGTTAAAGGCACACCTGAGTCTCATACATAGCATCTCCAAGTAGAATACGCCTGGGGCACTTCCCTTATGTCACCCGCGGGCTGGGAATCAAGTCACATCATTACCACATCTAACCCACTGCTAGAAGAATGCTCATCCCCAGCCCAAAGAATGAAACTGCACTGGTGAATTACCCATAAGGAAGGGACAGAAGAAGGGAGAAATAAAATTAATCTTGCGCCCACCAAATAGGAAAACTTGACATTAACTATGTGATCATGATTGGAAAACATCACAAGTTATAACTTACAGGACGACAAACAGAGGCTCATTAAGGCCAAATATGACTGTGACCATCAGCGTTAGAACTTTCTCTGAGAACGAGACAGAGGATCTTAGCTAAACTCATGCAAAGCATACTTCAAAATGAAAGACTCTGTCCCCTGCAAGAGGGCAGTGTCCTGTCCCAGTAAACGATGGGCAGAAAATCAGTCCTGTCATGGATTCCAGGGGCTCTTTCCTTTGCTAATCCCTTCTTCTGCTTGTTCTAATTAAGCCCTAGACAATTATTTCTTTGGAAAGAAAACAGAGGCCATCACTTCCTAGATTGGTCTATACTTACATGACTTCTCTTTGGAATAGCTCTTTTAATTGACTAATAATATTCTTTAGACTTTCAGAGTCTAGAGAAGACAAGAATGTCATATACGGGGTGCCTGGTCGGCTCAGTCAGTTAAGCATCTGTCTTGGGCTCAGGTCATGATCCCTGGGGCTTGCGATCGAGCCCCACATCCGGCTCCCTGCTCAGTGGGGAGTCTGCTTCTCCCTCTCCCTCTGCCCACTGCTCTGCCTACTTCTGCTCTCTATCTCTCTGTCAAATAAACACATAAAATCTTTAAAAAAAAAAAGTCATAAAACAAGGAACTGTGAACTGCTTTTATTGTAATTCCTCTAGCACTTTGCTACTGTTTTCTACACTGAACAGTCCCCATCATTAGTATTTTCTTGTATTAAAAAACTTCACGACCAAATCACAGCATGTATATACCCATCCATCAGCAATCTCTGGTGTTCCGTCAACAATGTCCACCATTCCATACAACCCACCACGTACAATGTATGTAGAATGATTGTGGGCAGGAGGTAAAACAGAATCTGCATCCCAAGCCAGCTGTCACAAGGTCAGGCAGTCAGTCAGGTATTGGGATGCCAGGAGTCAGAGTGAAGGGACTTTGGCAGTGATGGGCATGTCCCCAGGATAATGGGAAATAAGTTATCCAGAGACAGAAGTGTGTGCAAAATATTTCCTAAACCATCAGGGGAGTACTCTGGAAAAGGAGAAAGGGCATTACTCACACATATACACTAGTGTAAAAGTATACCCTAGATATAGATGGGACTAACTAGACATAAGGAAGTCAGCCTGAGAAGGGAAAAAAGGAGCTCAACCAGCTTCTGAAGACTTGGACAGGATTTGGGAAGTTTAGGCAAACAATGTCCAAGATTTAAATGCCATGCCCGCAGTACTGGGCAGAGTAGAACTAGGACTCATATAAAACGGTCTGGTATATGTTGATATATTGGGGCAAAACCTTCCATTACCTTCGGTGGGATTTCATAACAAAGGAAGCATACTCCTTCAAGTAGTGCAAATTGGAAAGAGTGATAAGGCATGTTGACCTGTGTGGCTGAAGGGGGTAGAAAAAAAGGAAGTCAGACCAGAGGGTAAGCATGAATGAAGGGGTGCCTGGGTAGCTCAGTCGGTTAAGCATTGGATTCCTGATTTCAGCTCAGGTCACATGATTTCAGGGTCATGGGATTGAGCCCTGTGTCAAGCTCTGCACTCAGCTCGGAGTCAGCTAGAGATTCTCTCTCTCCCTCTCCCTCTACCACTCTCCCCACTCTCACTGGCTCCCTCTCTCTCTCTCAAATAAAAAAAATAAATAAATCTTAAAAAAAAAAAAAGACTAATGCTTGAAATCACTGCAGAAATTGAAGAAACTAAATTGCTACATATTTTTGCCCTGATTGGTTTACACAGTGACCTGGGAAGGCCAACGATAGCAGGTATTACTCCACCGCATTTTTGTTATACATGGACAACAAAAGCTCTACAAGCTTAATAAAAGTCAAATTACACAGTCATAATAGCTCAGATGTTTCTGAAACATTCCTGTACTCTGAGTTTCCCCAACAGCCTAGCATTTACAAAGTTTATGAATCCTCCTTTAAATGAATTTCCCTGCGTGCAAGCACGTTGTACATCGAAGTACGTAGGTAAAAATCTCTAAAGTACACAAAACTCATCTGAAAAAAATTAGGAGAGAATGTTTGCTAACAACTTTTTTCTAGCTAGTAGGATCTGATTCAAAATTATCATCTACGGTCTTTCTTTTTTAACTGGATGAGAACCGAAAGGATACCCAAAACTCTCCTGTCACAGTGAAATGAAAATTTATTGTGTAATTATTTTGGGAAAACACATATTACATGCATAAATAGACATCATTATAATCATCATATTTCACTGTAATAATATTTGAGACTTTAAAGGATACCATCAAATAAAATTAATTTCATTTACAACAAATGAAGCATAAGATATGGAAAACTTTAGTCAGCTGCGTTCGAGATCTAGCAATTCACTATGGGTAAAAAAACAAGAAACAAAAAACATTACTTTCATCTAAGATGATAGTTTTTCTCTAGAACTTTGGCTGATGCCTACCCAATATATTCTCTCTAAATGGACATAAAATTTAAAAACATCCTTCTGATTAGATTTTATAACACAGATCTCCATTCAGTGCTCAAAATATCATGGATCCTGCATAAATACTAAGATGGAAATACATCCATTTTCAGATGTTTGTAAGTCATTGGCTACATAAATACTTTTAGTGTCTACTAACCGTAACATAAAAACATTGGTAACATTCTTTACTAGAAATCTTCACACAGATGCAACCAGAAACTCATCCGAAAACCTCAGCGGAACCAATGATCTACTCATTAGGAAAACATATCAACCACAGGTATCATTGACAACCAAGAGAAGAATTCTTCCCAGAATCAGGGTGTGGGGTTTTGAGTTAGCAAATCCTGGAATGAATCCCAGCTTCACGATTCTACCTTGGCTAAGTTACATGACTGCTAGATCTCAATTTTATATATTAAATGGGACCAAAACCTTGCAGGTTTCTATCTAACTGACCTAACATTAACAAAAAAAAAAAAAAAAAACAAGTACAGTGCCTGACACAAAGCAAGACTGCTCTAAATAGAAAAACATTTCATAGATAGTAGTTTGATAAATATTACACCATTTTACAGGTGGGTATCAATTTTGTGTGACTCTTAACCACACAAAGCTCAATCCACTTGGTATAAACAGTAGATCTGGTCACCATGAGACAGGAGGGATCTTTAAATCAATAGACACGGGACCCAAATGAATCCTGACTTGTATTTTTCAGATGATAAATCAACCAACACTTGATTTATACAGTTAAGTGCTTCCCGTAAGAGATTACTTTGAAGATGCAGCTTTCAGAAAACTGCTTTATTTAATCAGAATTTCATTACAAAATGAAAAAACCTTTGGCCAGGACAGAGGAAGTACACCAACCATAAGAACTTGAGCGCTCAGTGTCTAGGGCTCCTCCGTTGTAAGATGAGAGATCTACATAATCAGGGGACGATGAGCATTGAACACAGACACATGGAAGGATACTGGGCCTCAGAGATGTCAAACGATGGAAAGAAAGGAATCCACACACTTTCTGACACATCCCAGAGGACAAACTGTCCCCAAAGAAAACCTAGAGGAACTTAATTTAACATAATGTATGTGTTGGAAGATGAAAAATTAGCATTTTCTTTAACATTAACTGCATTAAATTCAGTATTTTTATAGTATTTTTGTCCTCTATCTTTTTTCTTCCCAGTTGGCAAGGTGTCAAAAGACAATAAAAAGTACTTCCAGATGGTTGGTCTAAGCAAATTGGGTGGAATTTTCTTTTAAATAAATGGGAAAAATATGCAATAGAGGCCCTGCAGAACACCTATCAAATCAAAATGACTACTGTCTGCATCGTTATAATCCACTCACTGGTTATAGCCTCAGTCTATTTCAAGGAGTTTCTCGAATTCATATAATGTTCTGCAGTGTTAGAGACGGCACCGGATCTCTGATTTAGCTCAGAGATACAGACTGTGAAGTCTTCCATTGTTTGACAACTTTCTTCTTTGGATCACAGCTGAGAAAGCTGAGCAGCAAAACAATAATAGGTTTTTTAATTGCATCCTTTCAAGGGCAACGCTAACCTACACTCACACAGCTCAATAAACAATGTGGGTTCCAGGGATAATGGCAAAAAGATTCTCACTGTCATTCCAAGTATATATTTTACTCTAATCCTTGTGTTGTTTTGGAGAGTCATCAGGAAAAATAAGGAAGACAAATGAAATGATGGTCGAGGGTCATCATACCATAAATTAATTCTCTAAGCTCTTCTCTTGCCTTCAGTTGGGGGGACTGGATTGTATCTGCTCCAGTGTTTCACTCAAAAATCCAGGAGCACATAAATGAGGGGGGAAAGCTTGACTTGGAAATGCAGAAGGTCAGGGAAGATGGAGGCTACCCGATGGCGATGTCTGTCCACTCTGGCCCATTTCTGATCACTGGTAACTACAGGATAAACCCCAAAGTCATTATTCATCAAAGGCAGGCCCCACACTTCCCACCAATTAGATCTAGGTGGAGGCAAGTCTGCAGGAGCCTCCAGGAAAGAGAGAGCAAACCTTGTCCCTGCTGGGTCCTGCCAGTCACCTGCCACCATAGCAGCGCATCAAGTCCAAGTCCTGGCCTTCACAGATTCACGGTTACACAAGTACACGCAACGTCTTCGAGACTTGCACTTGTCCTGTTTCTAATTTAGTAGACTGCGTTGAGACCAACAGCTCAAAACCAAGGGCGAATTTACTGTCTCTGCCTGGGAACATGTGGCGAAGTCTGGAGACAATTCTGAATGGCCGTCACAACTGGGGGATGCTACTGACATCTAGTGAACCGAGGTCGGGGCTGCTGATAAATACTGTGTAATGTATAGGAAAGCCCACCCCACCCCCACTCTCACCAAAAAAAAAAACAAAAAACAAAAAACTATGCAACCCAAAATGTCAATAGTGCTGAGGTTGAGAAACTCTGCTTTAGAGTGACATTAAAAAGAAAAAAAAAAAAAAAAAGATGGAATTAAACAGCATTATGCACTGTAAGGAAGAAAGGAATTGGTAAGACCCATGACCAGATGTAATCATCAGCCCCCTCCCCGCCCCCGTCCCTCGTGACTCCGATCAAAGCGCAGCCACATCCTGGAAAATCCTGCCAGGCAATAGGAAATGTCCTTTATCATCCACACTTGCCATCTGCTCTCCATAGACCACAAATACTGAGGATCACTGAGCTACAAGCTCCTTAGCACCGAAACCTGTCTCAGCTCCCAGACCAGGAAGCCTGGTAGAGTCACTGGACAACTTTATAATTACCTTTCATATACTATACAGATTCACTCTTTATTCACCATGTAAAAAATGAGAGGCAATTTTTAGCAAGCATTTCAACTCTCTGCTGTATTATTTTAAGATGCTGTGGCTTATACATTTTACCCGTAAGAAGCTGCACTAGAATAAATAAAAACAGTTGGACACGATTCACAGACAAGTTTTTCAAAGAGCATATTCTCAACATCATAAGCTGCAAGTTCTAATTAAATACGCTATCCTACTGGCTTGTATATGCAGAATATATTTCCCACTTCCACTTATGCACATCATCTGCTTTGCTACAACATTTCTTTTTTTTTCTTTCTCACATAAGTCTGCATTTATTTAAGCCTTAAGTGGGATCCTGCTTTGTGCTCTGTTCCCCACGGAGTCTAGTTATTCCTCAGCGTTGCCTGTAATTCTCAAAGTAGACACTGGCTCCCACTTCTTGAAGCTTCCAAACTTAATGGGAATAAGAATGATCATGAAGGCTGAGTTCCCCTGATTCCATAACTGCATTCCTCTTTTGAGACACTTTCCTTTACTTCTATACCATATCTTAATCACCACTGATCCCAGGATCCACACATTCCCTGCCCACTGGCCATTCTGATTGGTAATTTCATTTTAAAATGTATTACATTTCTCCTGTCTTCGCTCAGCCTTTGGTAATAAATTACCACAGACTGGGGGAGCTTAAATAACAATTTATTGTTCCAGTTCTGGTGGCTGGTAAGTCCAAGACCAAGGGTGAACACATCTGGTGTCTGTGAGAGCCTGTGGTCTTCTCTCTGTGTTGTCACAGGCAGAATGGGGAGAGAGGGAGCAAAGGAGAAAGCCATCTCTCTCATGTCCCACGATAAGGGCATGAATCCCACTCGTGAGGGCTCAACCATCACTTCCCCAAAGGGCCCTCCTCCTCACACCATCCCATTGGGGGTTAGAAATTCAATATGTGAAGTTTGGAGGGACACAAACACTCGGTCCATAACACCTCCTATATGCAAAACGGAGCAAAAATAAGGGCTCGCCTCCCATTGTCCATGTTCTTTGCCTCCACACCAACAGTATTTGGTTTCAGGGTGTAACGATCAGATCCCTTCCGATGACTGCAATCAATGTACTTGCCATTGCCACAATCCCAAGAAGTGTTCTTGATCCTTGGCATTTGACAACTGCCATTATAGATGACAGAGACTGGGGAGACACAAGCTGTAAGCTCCCTAGGAATGGGAACTCTGATATCTATGTCTTTCTACACCAGAGAACAATAAACTAGTGGTAAATAACAGCTCCTGATGCCGATGAGAACAAGTGAGGGGTAGAAAGTCCCAGAGACGAGCAGCTAAGAGAGACTCAGGTGGGTAACAAGCATCTTCACCATTCGTCAAAGTAAAGGACAAAGAGAATGTCTGGCCAGACTCTGACTCACCTGGGAAGTAAGGACGAGGCAGAGAAAGGACAGTGCAAAATCCTCCCCAAGATCCTACTAAGGGAGGAAAAAGGCACCTCTGACCCAAAGATCAGAGGGGACCAGGCGATGATGGCATTCAGATGCTGACTGCCTAGCTCCCCGGTCTTTTTAAGCACAACCATGCAGCCTCATCTGTCTCCGTGCAAACCCCAGGGGTCACACACAGCCCACAGACCAGCCTGCTAGTGCAATGACAGCAGGGACAGAACGGGAGGCGCCACCCTCTTCCTGGGGCCCGCACGCGTGCGCTAGTGCACGGAGATTTACAAGTCTAGAAATGACACCCAAATGACTTCTGTTTATTCATCTAGGGAGCATTTTGTTTCCTCCAGAATCAGCGTCTGACAAGATATGGAAAAGCTCAATGAGATCTACCCATAGCCAGCAAAAACAAATCAAGCTTTCGGAAGAGAAAATTAGGAACAACTTTTGTTTGTCTGTGGTGTCACGGCGAGAAAAGTGACGACGAGAATAGACACTTTTTGATGTTCATCCCAAAAGCCCTATTTGCACATCTGCAGCCTAACGGCTGGCTTCGGGATGCGCTCTGCTGGGCCCCCCGCGGCCACATGGATTCCAGATGCAGGTCTAATAAAGGAAGGGGGCTCGCTCCAAGGCAACACCACGGCGTGGTGCCATTTGCTGGTACGCGTGCACACACGGCACTCCATCCTGGACCACACGCAAATCACAAGAGCTCTTCCAACAGTGGCCCAGGGCGGCTGCGGAACCTCACGGAAGCCCCGACCTGTGCCAAGGACTCATGCGCATGTGCGCACAGCCACCAGCGTCCCTCCTGTTCGCAGCAGTGGCGTGCGTCCCCGGAGTGCTGCCGGGAGGCCGTATGATGTTCAGTGTCTCTGTTTATACAACACCTCATGAAGACAAAGTTAGGCGTTCCCCATTATAATTCACCTTAATTATAGTCCTTGCCATTACCCATAACACACAATGCAATTATGGTATTTGCACACAGAGAAAAGGAAACACAAGAAAAGGAGACACAAGAAGCATTTTTTTCTTTACTTGTCTGGGGTTATTTGTGTGTTGGAGAGAAGGGGAAATATTAAATATCTTCTATCAAATACCTATGGGCCAACTTAAGGATGTCTAATCCACTGCTGGTGAACGCCGATCTCCTAAGAAGAGGAAGTTTAAAAGAAGAATGAATGTCATCAGAAGACAGTCACAAAGGATTCCTCACATTAGAAAGCAATAGTTGGGGGTGAAGAGTCTACAACCCTTGCAGGAGTTCCTTTAGGCCCTTGAAAGAAATGCAAAGGCTCTGCCGAGCTCTTACTTGTATCCAGACCTCAGCTAAGACCAGAACAACAGGATTGGAACTCTTGGTCCCCAGATTCCCACACCTTCATACTTCTGCAAGCTCAATGCCAACTGCTGGGCCATTTCTTAGAAGCTGCTTCTCCCCCTACCTACATAACCGCTGTCAATAGTCCAGCAGACACCCTTCTAAGAGCTTTTTCCATGTTCACGTAATCACATACAAACATGTATACAGACTCGGATGATGAGGGTCTTCCCGCTGAAAAATAGGGTCTACTTTTCTCACTTCATATTATAAAAATCTCTGAAATTAACCAGGTGTGATTTAAACTAATCTTTAAATGGATACACCATATCTGAGGCATTCTTACAATCTAACTGATACATAACCTATAATTCTTGATGCATCCTCACCATGCAAAGTAGTTTTCTGAGGGCTCTGAGGGCTTTGAGGGCGGGCACTGAAAACAAAGCTACTATAAACACCCAATACACATACTCTTCTCTATGTGTGCTTGCATTTTTATTTTTGTAATCTGTATTCCCAGAAGGGGTACTACTGGGTAAGAGAGTTTGTGTATTTTTAGTAGCAACTGTCAGACTGCTTTTCCAAAAATGTAAACAATTCACATTTCGATCAGGAATGGGTGTGAGTTCTCTCTATCAGCATCTTTACCATCAGGGGTTTCGTTTTTTGTTTTGCCAGTCAGAAGAAAGGAATTTCAGCTGTGGATGGACCATCATTTCATCTACTTACTGGACATCAGAATTCACTCATATTTGAATTGCCGATTCATATCTTTGCCCATTCACTTGTGGGTTATTTGAATCTTTCTTATCAATTGATTCCTCTTTGTAGATTAGGGATGTGAACCTTATGTCTATCACATGCGCTGCAAATACTGTCTCTATGTAATATCTAACTTGTTAGATTGTTTCCATCATCTTTTAGCAAAGATTTTTCATAATGAAAACCAAATCACATTCTAGCTCTTATGTTGCCAAAGAAGAGAAAAAAACAAGCAGAAAATTCCCGATCTGCAACTGCTAAAATGAAGACTAAAAATCCACTGAAATATAAACTTGAACAGAATCCAGGATAAATAAAACTACATGTCCAAAAATGCATTCCTTGCCATTGGCACAAAGGTGGTCTCTACCCTTCCTGGGTTAACAGGAGCTCGATCACACAGAAAGTCAGCAAGGTGGCTGGTCCAATGTCTTGCAGTGGATGCCATATTGTGCCACTCCACAATTCTGAAATCTGGGCAAGGCATTTGTCTGGGGTGCTTTCAGCTGCAAATCCTGCTCTGTGCTGACCAGAGGATGGACTCCTTGAGCAGAACCAAGAGAGACCCCGTGTGACGTGCTTTGCCCAAAACCATCTCCAGCATGGGGACAATCAAGTGCCCTGAGAGGGGGACAATGTGAGACGGGGTGAATCTGGAAGAAGGGCTGACTCTCTGTTTCATCTGTGTCATCTTTTTCTCCACCTTAGAGAAAAAGCAAAAAAGAATGCTAACAATAGGATATGTCCACCAAAGAACTGCTTTCTTTCTTTGTCATTATGAGTTTTCGTTACCCAGTTCTGTCATCTTCCAGAATTTTCCAAGTAATAAAGTCACAGGCTTTCATGTTAGGTGGTAAAGAGGGAAATAAATACATTGATCATTCCACCTGACCCTCCCAGGCATCTTTCAGCATTGTTGGCTTTTTGTATCCTGTTGGAGTTTTTTTTTTTTTTTTTAGATTTTTATTTTTATTTATTTGTCAGAGAGAGAGACAGAGAGAGAACGCACAAGCAGGGGGAACAGCCCGCAGAAGGAGAGGCCGGCTCCTTGCCGAGCAAGGAGCCCAATGCAGGACTCGATCCCAGAACCCTGGGATCATACCTGAGTTGAAGGCAGATGCTTAACTGACTGAGCCACCCAGGCATCCCTTTCCTGTTGAATTTTAGTCAGATCATTATTGCTATCAACAATAAAGAAGACACTTTGTAGTGTTTCTAAACCCAAATATGGTGGAATAAAATTAGTCTTAAGTGGACAACAGAACCCCCTTTCACCTCACCAACCCCAACCAAAAGCCTGGGTCAACTATGAAATCTTATAAGCACAGGTGATATGCTCTCTGGCCTCACAGACAGCTTGCGAGCGAGTATTAAAAGGCCTGATCAGTTGGGGGCAAATTCCACCTTTATATTTTTCTGCCCACAGTGAGCTTCACATTACTCATTTGAGAAGAGACACGAGCACTAGCTGTACACCTGAGATCTGAACACCACAGCTCAAGCAGGGAACTGAGATCACATCACGTTAAAATGCAGGCTATGAGTGAAGGTGCTGCAAGTTTCCTTCTGACCCCCAACTGAGCTGTTCCAAAAGGCATTCTTGAGAAGTGATTCTGTCTCTAAAAATAACACGAATTTTTTTTTAAATGGGATCTATTATACACAATAATGCCTACAGTTAAAATGATAATATTGTGTTGTATACTTAAACCTGTTGAGTAAGTAGATCTTAGATTAAATACTCTTTTAAAAAACAATAATTTGGGATGCCTGAGTGGCTCCATTGGTTAAGCAGTTAAGCATCTGCCTTTGGCTCAGGTCATGGTCTGAGGGTCCTGGGATGGAGCCCCATATCAGGTTCCTAGCTCAGCGGGGAGCCTGCTTCTCCCTCTGCCTCCTGCTCCCCCTGCTTGTGCTTGCTCTCTAAAAAATAAATAAATAAAATATTTTTTAAAAATAAAAATAAATTTAAAGAAAACAGTAATTTGGGGAGGTCATGGATATGTTTAAGGCCCTGAGGCTTACGATGGTTCACAAACTCATCAATGTATGTAAATACACGTTTAAATATACTCTTTTTATTGGCTTTTATAAGTCAATCATACCTCAACAAAGTAGCTTTTTAAAAACTGAGATCTTTTAGATTATTTATACACTACTTACTATACACAGGTATATGTCCCACGAAATGATCCCCTGGAAAAAAATAACTTATTCTTCAGTTCAGCTTATCTGTTTTAACCAGGGCTGGATCCCAGTGCCTTACAAGTTAGGTGTGTCCTTTTCACAAAGGTCTCTGTGCGGATGCTTGATGCTCAAACCCATTCCTCTTCAACACACAGCCCTGCATCCTGCTTTTCCTGCAGAACACAGCTGCCCTGGGGAAGCTTAATGGCCAGTGTCAAATCTTATTTTCACTAACTAAGAGAAAGGTGAGCTTTCACCTTTGCATGAATAGCCAAATGCATTTCTCTTTGATAGAAAATCAAAGTTCTAAGCCACTGACAAAACTCTGGTTACACCCTGAGTTTCATCACTCTGATCCTCTAATAAAAGGTGTTAACAATGCTAGTGGGGTTAACTCAACTCATCGCAAGAAATCAGAGGTGGAGTGGCTCTCCAGCCGGCCACATTATCCGCTGCATTGTTACTAACACCATGTCAGAGTCTCCTACCCAGCACATTGCAAACGCTCATAGAGATTGATTTAGGCAACAAATATGCTGCCTGCTCCCGGCACTGACACTGAGAACGTGAAATATGTTGGGAAAAATACTTGACGGGCCTCCTGGATACTGAACTTTCACTAGCTCAATGTCCTTAGAAAAAAATATATAATAATTAAAAGAGCAGGATGAGAAAACAGCAGGGCAGATTTTTATGTCAGACGGCAGCATTTTGGTAACAAGGAAAACGGGCTGGATCGTTAAAACCTGTGTCTTGCCTTGCCCCACGCCTCCCAAGACTCAACTGGGGAGAGACTGCATTTACAAAAAACAGCCTGAACTGCTAATTGGGAGAAAAAAAGCAAAATAAATGCTGACAAGAACTCCCATCTCACACTTCACGGTGAGAATCTGACCTTATTTTCTATAACCAGAATGGCATTTAATGTTGCAACCATGAAGATTTTTTTGGCTAAGATGTTGAATGAAATCTCTCTCAAGGGGCAGAATTACCTTCGGGACTTTTTGTCACTTTTAAGATCCCTTCTGAAGTACCAAAGCACTACAATATCAAGTGAGGTATTATGAAGAGCTCTCCAACAGATGCTAGGACCCCCTCCCCAAACGTTATAGCGCCTGCGGTTCTGTCTACAGCACCATTTTCCTGCCTCTGGTGTATCCTAGGGAAGAGCCCTGGACTTTAATACTGTGGATATGTCTGTGCCTCCCCAAACTACCTCTTGCTCCAATCGTTGGCAGATAGTCCAGAATCACAAATCTGCCTATTCTCTCCAACTGGATGAGAAATGAAATCTGTCAACCCAAAATTAACATGGCCCTAGAAAAATTTTCATTTTTCCCTCCAAAACGTGTGCTTCCCCCAACCCCAAGACTTCTATCTCTGTAAATGGTCCACCATCCACTGACGTTCTCAAGTCCAATGCCTACAATTCGTTCTTAGCTTTTCTTCCTCTCTTCCCCAATGCCCAAGCCAGAGTACCATTGACTCTGCTTCTAAAAACATGTCAAAACCATCCAATTTTCTCCATCTTGACCAACCACACCCCAGTCTATGCCACCATCACGCCTTACTTGGTCACTTGCGATGGCCTTCTAGCTGGTCTTCCCGCTTCCCCTCTTGCTAACCCATCATCCACTTTCCCAACGGTAACTCTGACAATTTTGAATGACAGCTGAAAAACACAAACAAATCCAGTCCTTCCACAGCTTCTACCAAGGCTTCTCAATGCCCATAATGAACATCTGCATTTGCTGTCCTGTCCTACAAAGCCCTACACGCTCTAACTCTCACCCACCTCTGTGGTCACTTCACACCACTCTCCCCTTCCTCACTACACACAGGCCAATCCAAAGTTGCCCGCTACTCACTCTCTATCATATGACCCAATCGGGGTTCTCTGCACAGCACTCACCACTACACGATACTCTTTTTCTTTGTTGTGATATAATTATTGCTTATGGTCCAACTCTCCCACCTAAAATGTATGTTCCATGACAACTGGGAGCCTCTCTTGTTTACCAGTGTATTTCCAGTGCCTGAAACAATCCTATCCACTGAATGTGCTCCATAAATATCTGCTTGGAGATGGGGAGGTGGGGTGGATACAGATTATTTCACCTTGCCAGTTTCCTTACAACTTTCAAGAAAAGGGGTTAGTGTTTTACATCAATAACAGAAACATGATTTCCAATCAGACATTAATGGCGATGCCCGCTAGTCCTCGATGACCGCCCCGTATACAGGAAGAGATGTAGGAAAGTCACCATTTGTTTATACAGATGTTTATCCATGAGGGATCTTTGTTTGAGATTAACCACCAATCATGTGTTTTCTGCAAGAAAATTACACAGTGAGAGTGGGTTCTAGCCCTCAAAATATCTGCTAGCTCAGCGAAATAAGACCAAGACACCATTTGCAGAAACCTATAGTAGCTTTAGTTCGCAGCATTTAAAATAAGTGGGTTCTACTGTTTACAATTCTTGGCCGTCATATTCGGCCAGGGGAGCTCCCTTGGTGAGCTTTACAAAATAAAGGGGGTGAGACAAATACTGGATTAAGAAAGTACATGTTATCTGCCGGGCTCAGCCATCCAGACGACCTTTGCGTGACCCTGGTGAGTTTCTCAACTTCTCCATGCCTCAGTTTTCTCACTTCTCAACTGGGGATAACATTAGCACCTGCTCTGTATGGTTGCTGAGAAGATCAAACAATACAAGTAAAGCAGTTGTAGCAGTGCCTAGGACACGGTGAGTGTTCAAGTAATGTGAGCCATATTATGAATTACTACCAGGTTACTACCAGCGGCTTATATAATGTATCATACTATGAAACACTGCAGAATCTTTATTAAATTTGTACTGTCATCGCTACATTAGGCAGGACTGTTGAATGACGTCCACTGGTGAACTGGTCCAAGACCTCCTTCAGACCCAAACAGGGGTGAGCACTGCAGACAGGTGGAAGTGACCTACGAATATTGGCCCTGTGCATTTTCTACACCTGGGGAACTGGCCTGGGCTCAGGCAAAGGAGGAAAAACTACTCCAAATCAACCAGATCTCTACAAACCGGGCATCTGTGGGTAGAAATGTTCCTTGTAGGAACACCTACATTCCTTGTAGGTGTATCTGACCATTTAGGATTGGCTTAAAAAAACAAAAGTTACTTTGTAAATGCTCTGCCGTAGAGACAGACTGTGAATAAGAAAACAAGAGTCAGTGGGGTGTTTGGGGGGCTCAGTCAATTAAAGGTCCAACTTTTGATTTCAGCTCAGGTCATAATCTCGGGGTTCTGGGGTTGAGCCCCACCTTGGGGCTGCCTTGGGATTCTCTCTCTCCCTCTGCCCCTCCCACCCCTGATCACAGGCACACTTTCTCTCAAGAAGAAAAGAAAAAGAAAAAGAAAAAGAAAAAGAAAAAGAAAAAGAAAAGAAAAGAGAAAAGAAAAGGAAAGAAAAGGAAAGAAAAGGAGAAGAGAGTCAAAGCTAGAATACATACAAGACACTGAACATTACAATCACAAAACAAAGCTACTACGTCATAATTCATAATTACTATGACATCCCAGAAGAAACTTTTAAGACCTTCGCACAGAACTTTTTTACACCTAGATTATGAAATAATCTTAGAAGAGCATAATATAGTACATAAAATAGAAAGTTATGAAAAGACATGTAATCAGCTCCTAGAAGATATGGCGGTGGAATGAGAAAGCTAGCAGATAACTATGTATCAAATTAAGTTAAGGAGGAGAGCATTCCAGGAAAATTGAGAAAAGTCATAGTTATCTGGGAGAAAAGAACTAGACCTGCCACTAAAAAGACGCTTGGTTCAATGAAGATTCTTTAGAATGAGCACTAATACAAGGAAGCGTGTGGTCACTCACATGCTTCACAGTTGTTGTTCCTTCTTGTTTGGCGCCTACTGTGTGTGTGCCCTGTGAACACAATGGCAGCAGGGCACAGTTCCATATTCTGGGATGGCGGATAAAAAAGGTGGGCAACTGTCCACACTGTCTGGTGAAAACGTGTGTGTGTTTGTGTGTGTGTGTACACGCACCCACACGCTCACACGTGCTCATAGCACCAAGTTCATGAAAGATCATTTATTTAAAAGGTGCTGCATAGCTGTGGTCTTCGTGGATACTTTAGCAGCCCTCAGTTACTTTACCAAAAATGCAAAGCTAAGCCACAATGCCGGGCTTCACCACACTGTTTTAGACATTTATTTCATTAATTGCAATCCTGACCTAGTGGCCATGAGTCTTAGTAATAGCATGATCTCTCTATATCTGCATATATAAACCTACATGCCTACATGTCTGCATGTATCATTATCTACATCTATACCTCTGTGTCTGTCTACCTACATCTATCTACATTTATGGCTTTATCTACATCTATCTCTCTACAAATATATACACACATTCAACCGATACGGATTTGCGCTCCCAGCATGGCAGGGACTCCATAAAGATACATCACTGTTGTTTTTTGAACATGTACATTTCAATAAGTAATTTACGGGAAATAGGACTTCAGGGTTCTGAGCCTGGCTCAGCTCCATGACCTGACAGTCATGCAGTGCTGTGCTATTTTTACGTTTAAGAATATCTATTCCTTGAAGATGATACTGATGAAATTCTCCGTGACACTGACAGTAGGTCCAAATGCTGAATTCAAGAAATGTAAATGTCAGGAAGCAACTGACATCTGATCCTGCCATGCAGGGGAGGGGCCGCTGGTCTCCTTTCACGTGCTGTTTAATTACTGTTACCTTCCTCTTCAGCCATCTACACGTCTTATAGACAACCATTAGGGAGAAAGAGGCTTCAGAGGGACTGCACAGTCTCTCCTCTCTAAGATACACTATGAAGAGTGGTCACTTCTACTGGAAGATGGCAATGACGACTGAGAAGGCAGAAGACTAGATTATTCAGGCCTCAGCTGGACAATTTGGGGACAGGCTATAATGGCTTCAGCAAATCTAATTATTTAATTATTGTAAAATCATGAAATAAACATCTTAAATGTAGCACAATCAGAAGGCTAGAGAGACACATTTTTATTGCACTCTTAAGGACCATTAGAGTAAGTTATGTTTTACAAAATTTCAGTCTAAATCACTTCATTAAATAACACATACACAATGAGTGCTTATTGTGTGCCAGAGTGTTAAGCACTGGGAAGAGAAATGCAATCAAGCCAAAGACTTTGCAGTCTGAATAGAAAAGACTACATGCACACCACAAATACCAGAGTGAATCCCACTTTAGATTGCCATTGTGGGGACATGCACAGGACTGTGGGACACAGAGGGAGTGCACCTTTATTCATCTGGTTATGGAGAGGGAAGAGAAAGGTGCAGAGAGGTGACATGCTAACCGAGAAAAGATGAAGTAGCAAATATCCACCCGCCAGACGATACGGGGAAAATTACACCGAACACTCCAGCTATAGTTGGGAGTACAGGGGATAATCCCATTCCTTCCTCATGCACACAAGGTCATAGACTTCTAGGCCTGTACCCAAATTAGAAACAGGGTTTTTCTCACCCAGTTTGGAAAATCCCAAAAGATCTATCCATCCATCCATCCATCCATCCATCCACCCACCCAAACATCCAACCATCCATACCTCTATAAACCCACCCATTCAACAAATAATTATTGATAGCTTTTTACTTCTTGGGCTCTTCTCTATGCCTGGAGATGGACTGGTGATCAAAATAGGCAAAAATCTCTGCCCTCGTGGAGCTTACACTGGGGGGAGGGAAGAAATTACGCAAATGGTGGGGATGGTGGGCAAAGAGGCAAGGTCAAGGCACTGAACGCTCAGGGACGCTAGTGGGCAAGGGGATAAGCAGCTGAGGTTAAGAGGAAATGGCCAGAGATGTTTAGGAATCACACCAAGGAAACGTGCCCTGAAACCAGATGAAGAAAGCACTTCAAAGAAGAGGGAGGGATGAGCATAGGAATGCTGAGTGACTGACTGACCGACTGCCAAGTGCGATGCTGACGCAGCCGTGACTCCTTGGGTCAGCAACATGACGCTAACCAGTGACCTGAAGAGGCAGTACTGTTGGGAGACGGGTAGTCAAAGTGAGTTCAAGAGGAAATGCAAACACTGGAATTAGGGACAAGAAATATAAGCAAGTGCTTTTAAGGAGTTTTTGCATTAAAAAAAAAAAAAAAAAGGAAAGATGTGTGCTGTAGCTGGAGGGGAAATGAAAATCAACAGGTTATTTTTTTTTTTTAAGATGGTAGATATTTGCATTCCTGTTGAAAAGATCCAGCAGAAAGGGGAAAATGAAAACTGGATGATGCTGGAAAGAGAGGGAGGAACAATTTAAGTACTATCTTTGAGTAGGAGAGAAGGAATGGGGTATTGGTGCCCAAGCTAGAAGCATGGCCTCAACTAGACTTAGTTTGTGTGGCCATCAGGTGACTGGCCAGCTTGAGAAGGTGCCTCACCTGCCACCCATCCCTGTGGCAGAGAGGTGGCTTGCTGTGGGAGGAGGAGGCACAGTTCTCAAAAGGCACACGGCCTCTGAGCTCTGACAAGGCAGTCAATCCCCCAATCCAAAAAAATAATCTGAGCTTGGTAAAAACGTAGATATACCCACCTAATTTCTGAATGCTAGAAACATTCACTCTTCTTAGATACCCGTATATGAAAATATGGTGGTATTTACTTCCCAGAATCTCCTGACCATCTTTCCAACCTTTGCTTTCTCTGCTTCGGCTTAACCAATAATGGTTACTGCCCGAGCTGTAAGCAAAAGCAAATGAAACAAAATTACTCTGATCCCTTTGTGGCCTGGAAGGCTACAAGAGACACAAACACACATGAAAACCACATGAAAAGCTCCAGTGGATAAAACATGAACTGATGAGGTTTGCAGCCCTGCAGCTAGAGAAGCCTCTCCAACACTCTGATCTGGAGGCCACAACACAGGAAAACCCCAAGTCCCATGAAATGCAAAAATCCAAACACAGGGTCATTTTTTATGCCCTTACGAAAATTTCTGCCAAAAAAGATCTTACGCACGGTTTAATCAAGAGGGCACTGCCTTACAAGCACATGTTAATCTTCAAATCCAAGCAATTAACCCCACACACATCTGCCCCTCTAATGGGCGTGTGAGAATGAACAGCACACGTACGCCATCACCAGCCGGACTCAAACATGAAGTGAAGGAAAGAAAATGGATTTTGAAGTTGACCACCCATCTGTGATTCACAAATATTTATACTGGTCATAAAGCCAGAACAAAACAGACTTGGCAGACACTCACCTAAACAAATGAGGAAAAGGGCCAAAATCCCATACAGGAGAGACAGCAAGGTTGCCCCAGCTCCATAATGGGAATTCCGACGCATTCTAACGTGGATAGTGGTGGCAGACAATTGTCCTGTCAGTAAACTTGGGAAATGAGGAGTGAAGTGCATGTGACCAGCCAAACCAGACCTGCAAGAGCCTCTCCAGAGAGCCTCCTGGAGATTTTCCATCAGGCTGACGAGGCAACAGGATAGGAATAATAAGGAGTGGAATCCACAGCTTTAATATTTCTCACATTATTAAGAATGACAGGCTCAATCTTTATCCCAAAATACAACCACTCAGCATGTTTAAGCAAGTATATTACTGACACCTATGTCAGTAATATACACAAAAATGTACCAAAAATATCACGAAATAAAATTCTGATCAGCACAGCAGCACCAACTGAAACAGTGAGGGCAACTCAGCGAGCACGTCTATTTTCCTATTTAGTCTTTTTGTCTCCACAAACCCAATCAAGTGTCTCATTGCCTCTTCCCGCTCTCCACTGGTGTTCTTTTATTTTCCTGATTTTATAGCCAAGAAATCTAGAAAACCAAGAAAAGTAAAGCTAGAGACCTGAGCTGTGGTCCGATCTGTTCAAAGCCAGGTTAATCTCCAACTCAAAAAGAGAAATCAAGTCAATTCTCTCTCTTCTGGAATGTATAAACTAGGAAACCACTGTTGCAGGCACATGATAATTCATAATTAAGTTAATATTTTAGGTGAGTGCTCGAAACTCAACGAGTGAGGACATCAACCAATACATACATGATTCCACCAGCACTGTCTCTGTCCTGCACTCACACCACATAACATTTAACGCAAACACCAGATTAGGTACAAACATGAGATAAGAGGAAAAGCACTGTGATAATGACTGAATCATATCCAGCACAATGGGTTAAGTTCTATTATATAAAAAGTACTGACACACAGTTGTTAAAAAATATAGGTAAAAGCTATAGGACATCTCAAAATGCAAAACTTAACCTTCCCCTAACGAAGGGGATTAATGAAAGAATGAAACAATTTCAGTTGTCTGGCCATGAATTAGATTTCTACTTGTAGGATGAAGCAATGTGCAGCTGAGATCCCTCATTCATACAAATACCTTAATTGTCTGAACATCCTCATTAGAGTAAAACTGGGGGTGGGGTAGATTTTTGTGAGGAAAAAGAAAGGTGGACTATAACTATGAGAGAAATTACAAAGAACAGGATCTATTTTTAAATAACTGAGCTGTTCTCTGAACTCCAGAGATGAATATTTGTAATAATATCAGAAGAAAGTAAAGGAAAATCTTTATTAAATTCCTAAGCACGGATTTCATTATGAAAAAAAATATCTGGCAACACTGTAATAAACTTCTTTAAATTTAAAAGGATAAAGTCAACAAGCAAATGAAGTGGGGAAATATTAACAACAAAGAGTTAATATTCTTAAAAACAAATTCTGGTGCTGGGTATTAAGGAGGGCACATATTGCATGGAGCACTGGGTGTTATACGCAAACCATGAATCATGGAACACTGCATCAAGAACTAACGATGTACTGTATGGTGACTAACATAACATAATAAAAAATAAATTTAAAAAAAAGCAAATTCTGTTAAAATTTATAAGTGCTGAATCTCAATAGCTAAACAAGTATAAAATAAAGATAAACAATTATCTTACACATGTATGTTCCTTCTCTCTCTCTCTCTCACCTTTCTCAAAGTAAATGGTTAATTATCACATAATTAAGGGGCACCTGGGTGGCTCAGTAGGTTGAGCATCTGACTCTTGATTTGAGATCAGGTCATGATCTTGGGGTTGTGGGTTGGGACCCTGAGTTTGACTCCATGCTGAATGTGGAGACTGCTTAAGATTCTCTCCCTCACCCTCTGTCCCTCCCGCATGCTCACATGTGCTTTCTCCCTCTTAAAAAAAAAAATCGCATAATTAAAAAAAAATTCAAATAACATAATGAGTAAACAATGGAACATATCAAAATGAAGGAATAGACAAAAAAAAAAAGTTAACGATGCTCCATGATAGCGAGGTTTTAGCAAAAGAGACTCTCTAACACATTGCTGGTGAAGCACAAATATCTACAATACTTTGACAAAGCCAGTTAGCAATCTTACTGAAAATGCTTGGTTTTGAAATAGTAAGTCACTCACAGCTATTCTGACCTAATGAATCAACCTCCAATTAAACGAAAGCTTGCTAATAGTGGTTGTTATTGCTCACGAAGCATATACTTTACGCACCAAATGTCTCCTCTTCACAATGTAGGCCATAGTGTGAGCTAGGAGAAGCTGGAAAGAGGACTGGACTCCAGGTGTAGGAGTATGAGCTACCCTCCCCTTGGCATGAGACTGGGGGAAGGGACAGAGGGAGAGGGAGGGAGACAATCCCAAGTGGGCTCCACACTGGACTGGATCTCACGACCCCAAGATCATGACCTGAGCCAAAATCAAGAGTCGGACGCTTAACTGACTGAACCACCCAGGAGGCCCCTCTTCACCCTTCTTTTTAGGTGATAACCAGTACAATAGTTAGATAGGCCTTCAGGTGTCAGAAGTATCCTTTTGTAAGAAAAAGTTAAGTACAACACCAAAGGAGATTGCATCACCATGTTATCCCATGATTTATGTACATCAACCTTGTTCAAACTTGACTCACAAACATTTGGTTTTGCTCAAAATAAAAGAGGAAGATTTGATACCAGAACCCTTTTGAGCAACACAATTATCAGACAGTCCAAAATAATAGCATGCTTGCCCTAATAAGCATAAGCAATACTCTGTTTAAGGGTACAAAATAAAAATGTCACATTTAGAAACTATACAGAGACCAAAAGAGGAAATGATATCTGAACTTACTTCATAAAAGAGCTATACTTTCTAGACTAACAAAATACACTGAAAGAACAATGTGTATCAAGCCTACTTTGAGCAAAGCTCCAGTCAAGGTACCTGCCTTACGCTAATACATTGGGGGCCTACAGACTTACGTCAAGCATTGGACACGAGATGCACTTAACTCTAAAGAGCAGGTTTTCGCAGTTATAGTAGACTTCATTAAAAGTCACTTACGATTAAATTCTGAGCATCCAAGCCAGATTTTGTGAAAGGACTTATACGTACGGGCCACTAAAACATGCTCATTCTCCACACTGGGAGATCTGAGCACTGTAAGTGTGTAGATCAGGGCTCAGTAAACTCCAGCCTGCGGGCCAAATCCAGCCCAGCTTGCCACTGCCTCTTTGTAAATAAAGTTTTGCTGGAACACAGGCACATTTGCTCATTTACCTATTGTCTGTGGCTGCTTTAGTGCCAAAACTCAGGGTTGAGTTGAGTTGCTGAAACAGATTATACAGCCAGCAAATCCTAAAATACTGACTACCTCACCCTTTTCAGAGAAGTCTCCCATCTTCTGATTTACATTGCTGTTTGAAAAACTAATTTCCTGGGGCGCCTGGGTGGCACAGCGGTTAAGCGTCTGCCTTCGGCTCAGGGCGTGATCCCGGCATTGTGGGATCGAGCCCCACATCAGGCTCCTCTGCTATGAGCCTGCTTCTTCCTCTCCCACTCCCCCTGCTTGTGTTCCCTCTCTCGCTGGCTGTCTCTGTCTCTGTCAAATAAATAAATAAATAAAAATCTTTAAAAATAAAAAAAAAGAAAAAAAAAAAAAAGAAAAACTAATTTCTTAATATTCATTGTAAGCTTCTCTTTAAGGGCATTTTTTCCAGAAAGGGAAGAAATTAAAAAGCGTGTCTGCTTTATTCTCTGAAAGCATTCCCTCGCACTATCAGGTGGTATTATGTTAGAGTTAAGAACACAGGTTCAAATCCCAGCTCTGCCTCTGACTACTTGGAAATTGTGAGCGGAATACCTCACCCCTCTGTGGCTCCATTCCTCTCTGAAAACTTGCTCATTCAGTGTCATTTTTAACAGCAGAGATAAGGCTACTCATCAGCTATCACAGGGTCTCAACCTACAAAACTGTTGGTGTCTTCATTTCCCATTGAGGTGTCTGACTTACCAAGGAGGGAAAGGGGGGAGCGTCTCCCGGATCATGTATCACACTAAGGATCCACAACGCCTGGGCACTCAAGCCCAACTCACACGCCGGCACTTCAAAAAAGAAAAGAAAAAAACAGATCCCATTAATCCATTTTAAAGGAGGTTGTGGTCATTGCTCATTGATTCCAGAAACTTCCATTAAGGCCTGGCACAACCAACAAGCTATTTTAGCAGTGTAAGACTTAGAGCAAAGTGACCCAGGACATCCTGGAAATCACAGCAGGATAGCCCATGCACCGATGGGCTTCCTTCTTCGGAAAAAGAAAAAGAAAAATTCAAATGCTGTTAACGTATATAAACAACCAATAGAACCATCATTTCAAACCCATCTGAATTACTTTAAGCATTTTGAACATCAAATGTAGATTGGTTGTGTGAATTTACCCATTTTATGATGGCTCTTCCATCCCGTTTTGGGGTATGTATTGTACCTTAAGTAATGCATTTGGAAAATAAGAAGTAAAAGCAGAAGGTATAGAATAAACTATACCAAAAATGTGAATTTGTATTTTTATTCACACATTAATTTATATGGTGCACAATGTGAGGCTTTATTAGGAAAAGAACTGTAAACCATAAAAGCATTCACTTCACTAAAATCAAGTAATCTCATCCCACCAACTAATCGCCCCCAATCTCTTCAATTTAGCATAAAAGTCCTGAAAACTTAATACTCTAATGTGACAGAAAGACTACCGCAAGGCACCAGCCTCGCTAGAACCATGTATGCCAGAAACTGAAGAAACGGGTTATTTTCCTTTCTGATTCATAAAGAAATGTGTCCATTAGTAATGAGGGACGCCTGTTACTTCAAATCCTGCCCTTTTAGGGCTCACGCATGTTCTGTTGTCCCAGTTCACATAGTTTCTTTCTACTCCCCATGCTCTGCAGCTTCTGGCTTCTAATAAAGCTGGAACACACTGATGTTGCCTTTTCTGACACATACACTCGGGTAGCAGCTAGAATGATGATGAGAAAAAGGGAAGAAGAACTTCCCAGAACATTCTGGAACATTCTGGCTATTCCTCTCTGCAATGATTCCCACACTGTCTACTTCAGTCATTATCTAAAGGCCATCTGCCTGCAGAAAATAAACTGAATTACAGCATCTGGAAGTTTGTAAAATTTTATATCTGTTGAAATCAGCTGTTTGGAAGTCCTCAGGTTCAGGGGCCAGAGGGCAGTCAGTGGCTAAGTGACACTGTCTCTCCATGAGGCTCCCTGCCTCCATGAGGTGCCTTTGGTTAGTTCATGGAAAGCAAGGGGGCAATCCAAAGCAACACATTCAGAATTGCCCAGGAAGGCTCGCACAGCCCAGGTGCACACACACATTAAAGCATCGCCAAGTTCAGTGTGGTCCCAGCTGAGTCTTTGAAAGCCCGTGACATCATCCTTTGGACAGAAGGAGGTGCAGATGCAAATCCTTGAGGCCAAAAGAGGAGTAAGGGAGCTCTCCCCAAGGTAAGAAGGCATACTCAGCCCAGGAAAAATTCCTAGGAGCGGCCAATTCCTTTCTCACACCACAAATAACATCTCCTTTGGGTGTGGCAACAAACATGCTAGTTGGAACTTCGTTATAAAACAGCATGTTTGAATACACCAGCATCCTCTCTTGAGCCCTACAATCTGTTTTAAAATTAGCACTAAAATTTCTTGGTATTTGTTTAGTTCATAGCTAAGATTTAAGTGACAAAGTTGGACAGACCCACTCATTACTGCCAGGAATACCTGGCAATTTCTATAGCCTCACACATGTCAGAATTAAATTTAAAACAGGGCTGATAATGAGGCCTGGAGGCTGAGCTCTCCTCCCCTCCCTCAGTGTGGTCATAAATTAGCGGATGCGGTCCCCTAGCTAGGACATCCAAGAGTCATGCCTGCAGAGGACGGCCATCCCCTTAAATGCCAAAAGGCTCAGAGGCCAAAAAGGACACTGTTAAGAATTCAGAATCATTGACTCCAAGAGACAATTAGTGCAGGAAGAGGACATCCCAGCGCAATCCAGGCAAGGACGGTCTGCAGCACGGACAGCCGGATGTTCCCGATCCAACTTTCTTTTTTTTTTTAATAATAATATTTTTTATTATATTATGTTAGTCACCATACATTACATCCCTGGTTTCTGATGTAAAGTTCGATGATTCATTAGTTGTGTATAACACCCAGTGCACCATGCAATACGTGCCCTCCTTACTACCCATCACCGGTCTATCCCATTCCCCCATCCCCCTCCCCTCTGAAGCCCTCAGTTTATTTCTCAGAGTCCACAGTCTCTCATGGTTCATTCCCCCTCTGATTACCCCCCCTTTCTTTATCCCTTTCTTCTCCTACTAATCTTCCTAGTTCTTATGTAACTTTCTGACTTCGAAATCGAGCCCCTTCCCTGTGAGAAGGCAACATTCCCGTGGCAGAATGCCCAACACAGAGTGCACATGGCTTGGTGAGCAACACGACTCCCTTCAGAACTGGACGCTTCAACTGGAAACCCCTTCCCGTAGCAGGATTGGGGGGGATACACCCTGAAAGGTTCTTACTCTGCCTGTGTTTACATCAATAGTGAAAAAGACATTTTCCCGCCCAGGTGCCTGATGATGGCCAAGCGAAGAGCACTGGGACCTTCTACTCTGCAAGGTCAACCATTTAAGAGGATGGCGTGCCACCCTCTAAAGGAATACACCACACTCGACACGACATCCCTGTGTGCCAAGCAGTGTAGACTGAGGAGCAGAAGCCATAGCAACAAGGCTCTGACCTTGTATAAGAGCTCAGTGAAAGTCACAAAGACTCCTTCCGGTCCACCGGCTGAGCGCTCCCCTTCTCCCCACTAAGGTCATAGATTACCTGATGTGTAAACCATAAATCACTGACATATTTTCTAGAAAACTGAGAAGAAAGTCAAAAGGTAAAGAAACTACAAAGCCCCAAAGGGTTGCCTTGGGCTGGAGGTCGGAATATTTCAAAATGGATATTTAACTACCCATTAAATAAACGGTTTATGTTTTATTAAAACAAAAATGTCCCCATTTGACTCAATTCCATATTATCCTTATTCTTTTCTTTTAGCTTAGTATCCACTTTAGTAGAAACAATGTCCTAAGTCCTCTGCATTAGAATTCACAGTGAGAGCCTCACTCCAGAAAAACATTGCACCAGCACACAAAGGCGCCCAGCTTCCCTGCAGCAGCCCTTCGTGATTTACAAACAATAGACCTTCCCTAGAAGTTGCACCCTGTAGCCACCTTCCCAGGCTCTTAAAACTGTCTCTTAATTGAAATGCATAAATAAAATTTAAACATCAATTATAACTTACTAAGTACCCATCAGCACGTGCCTTTCTGCTAAAATATGCAACCTTCCCAGCCTGACCTACTCCGAATGAAGAAAAATGTAGATTTAAACATTCTTCTAGAAACCAAAGGTCAGCTGAGCTGTGGCCTTTCTCCTACGGATACATGAGAGAAATTAAAATTTCAGGCCCGTCTTAAAAGCTCAATTTAGAAACTGTACCACAGTAAAATCACAAGAAATAAAATGAAAATGGATGAGACCACCTGGCATCATAAAGATGTTTAATGGAGTTGTGGAAAGAAACCCCACCAGCTACAGGCTCAGAAAACCTATAAACTGTTGGAACAGGGTTTCCCAACTTGTGAGAATTTTACCAGTGGTCATGTGGCTCAACTAAGAGACATCTTGTCTTCAGTCAATCAGTTAATTAACTGCCACATGGCCCCATGGCCATGCGTGGTAGGCGGTCAGAAGACAAAGCAAGAACCATTCAGGAGCTCATCCAAGACACTCTAGAATTGGTCTACACAATTCTGTAAAACTGAAATTGGAGGAAAGGGTGATTGCTTCCGGGCAGAAGAGTCAAGGAGAGCTTCCTGGAAGAAGAGAAATGTGACCTGAGATTTAAGGGAGAGGTAGGATATTCAAAGAGATGATGAAGTGTGTTTGAGTGGGGTGTATTACAGGCAAAGACAGTGGTAGATAAGGCAGGAACACCTGAGAATCCTAGATGGCACGAAGAGCCATTTGGCCAGAGACATGCTGGGTTGGAGCATGAATGTCTGGTACCACCCTTGGGACAGGGAGAATTGAGGAAACCCCAACTGCAGGGCCAACATACAGGAGACTGAATGGGGTCTGGGGAACAAAGCAACTCATCTAAAGTGGAAAGCAGAACTGGAGGGGCTGTTAGGACCACGGACAGAAAGCTGTCCTCTACTCACATTTGTGGGGGGAAACAAGAAAGTAATCGGGAGAATGGATTCCAGTGGGAACCCAAGGCTGAAGAGCAGGAAGGAGCGGCATCAGGAGTGGCAGGCCACTGCCAAGCGTGGCCAAGTGGGGGGAAGGCTCAAAGGAGCCACTCCACGGAACTCTTAGACTTTAGAAAAACAGGCAATTAGGGAATGCTATCATGAGAAAAAGATGAGATTTCATCCAAAGGAAGGGGGTCACTGAAGGCTCAGTGAAGTACCGGAACGACAGCGGTATTTAGGACGATCAATATGGCAGCTCTGCAGAGGGATAGACAAGAAAGGGAGAAACCAAAGGCCAGGAGCAGCTGCCATTGAGAACTCAAGATTTTAACATACTAAAGACAAAAACAAAAACACACCGAAAAAACCCACACAACTATAAATCACAGCCCATTGTTACAAATTATTACTTGTACAGAAAGAGTCTAGAAACTCGAGGGTGGACTCGATGAATGAATGTCTCTGGATATGAGACAATAACGGAATCAATGAGAATCTGAACTTTCTCACTGGGAATTAAAGTACGAATTAAAGAAAGGATGTTCTTGTTGTTGGCTCACCAGTCTAAGGCCACTGGTTTGGTTGGGAAGAACAATCCACAGGCAGAGGTGGTTGGGGGTTGAAGAGAATCAGCCAACTCTGTACACATGGTGCCCCCTACTGAGACTATCCCTAAGTCCGCTCTTCCTGCATGAAGTCACCTCAGACAATCTCTGTCGTCCACTTCAAATACGTTTGCCCCACCGGAGAAATCAACAGTAGGCATTTAGGGTAAAGAAAGATACTGCTTGAAGGGAGACTCCTGTGGGCTTGGTGGGGGGGGGGGGTTGGAAACCCCAGCCATTCAAAAAAGAAAAGGAGAGAGGCACCTGGGTGGCTCAGTCGGTTAAGTGTCTGTCTGCCTTTGGCTCCAGTCATGATCTCCAGGTCCTGGGACTGAGTCCCTTACCAGGCCCCCAGCTCCGTGGGGAGCCTGCTTCTCCCTCTGCCTCTGTCCCTCCCCACCACTTGTGCTCTCTCTCTCTCTCTCTCAGATAAATAAAATATTGGGAAGGGGAGGGGGAGGGGGAAGGGGAAGGGGAAGGGGAAGGGAAAGGGGAAGGGGAAAGAAGAGAAGAGAAGAGAAGAGAAGAGAAGAGAAGAGAAGAGAAGAGAAGAGAAGAGAAGAGAAAAGAAAGGAAAAGAAAAGAAAGAAAAGAAAAAAGAAAGGAAAAGAAAAGAAAAGAAAAGAAGGTGCCTGCAGCAAGAACAGAGAAAGAGGACTTGAGGAGGCAAATGTGGCAGAGAGGAGAGAGGGGCAGGGGCAGCAGGAGGGGGGAGGGGCATGTGGAAAAAGGAGGAGGGGAGGGACAGCACCCAAGAAGCAGTGGGCAGAGACCCGGGTGCTCTGACAAGGTGCAGACTTTTAAGGACATAAGCACTGCAGGCAGCCTGGGCGCCTGGCAAAAGGGAGGAGGGCAGAACCTCTGTTCCCAGCTGCACCCACACTCCTAAGCAAAGCTCCCAGCACTTAGGGAAACCATGTGAAGATCGAAAGCAAACACACAGAAAGCATGAGGTGACAGAGAAGGTCTGTGGTGCCGGCGGTGGCCTGTCCAGCGCCATCCCAGGTGTGTCAGCCCCGTCCCGATGAACTCCAGGCTGATGCCGCTGGCGCCAGACTCTGGCTGGGGAAGCAGCTTCGTCCTGATCTCCCCAAATATAAGACTGCTGACTGCTTCACATTCAAGACAGACTCAGGACTCAAAGGTTAACAGTTAGGGGTTTTTTTCTTTCTTTTTTTTAAAGATAGGTCTGTTATTTGGTTCAACATCACCACCTCGACTCCAAACATTGCTGAACGTGATGATTTGGAAATGCTGAGAGCAGCATGAGAAAGTGACCCAACTCAGGATTTTTGCCTTCTTTGAAAGCTGTTCCGTCGCCCCGGGGTATCTGTGCTGCTCCCCCGCCAAATTCTGTGACTGCAAACGGCCTGAAGTCAGTAGTATCTCAGTAAGCTCGGCATCAGAGCCAACAGCTGGGGCTTTCGAAAGCTAGAGATCTTACACAAACGTGTGCGACATGACAAATGCACAGGGAGGAAAATAAAAACACTTCAATCCGGGTTTGAGAGACTATGGACTCTGAGAAACAAACTGAGGGCTTGGGGGGGGGGGGGGATTGGGATAGGCTGGTGNACAAACTGAGGGCTTGGGGGGGGGGTGGGATTGGGATAGGCTGGTGATGGGTATTAAGGAGGGCACATATTGCATGGAGCACTGGGTGTTATACGCAAACAATGAATCACGGAACATTGCATCAAAAACTGGGGATGTACTGTACGGTGACTAATATAACAAAATAAAAATTATTAAAAAAAAAAAAAAAAGAAAGAAAGAAAGCCAGTGTGGCCCAGAAGGGCTGGGAGCTCAAGGAATTCACCCTTTGGAAGAGCTTTCCCCAAATCAGACGTGATCTCTTTGGTCACCGGTTAATTATTTTCCATACAAATAATGCCATACAAATAATGCCACGTACTGATCAATTCCGGTTAAGAAAGAGTCTCTGGGAGAGTCGTCGCAAGTACATTTTCAGAAGACAAGTGCAGATGTCACAGTTTCCCTTGCTTAAATTCCTGGCTGTCTTGGGGCCAAAGTAGGCACACCTGAAGCCCGGCCCCAGTGATGGTTGTGGCTTCGTGGACAATGTGTCCTCACCTGGGGACACAGGGCCTCACATTTGGGTCATTAATGATGCAATCACCCAGCTCTGACACCAGCAGAGGCAAACCCTACCTCCCTGAACAGATGAACAGGCATTTCCGAAAGTTGACTCCAAAGACAAAGAAAAATGTACTTGTACTTGGAGCTCTCACACCCAGAGCCACTGAGACCGCACCCTAGTTCGGACAGGTGGCAGTCACTGTGAAACCTGCCTGCTGGTGTGGCAATATAAACCCAGCTGAAGCCTACAGAAAATGGAAGGCGGAAACTGGGATTTCATTTCTCCAAATGTTGACTGATCCTCACAACATTTGGGAAGAAAGCCACCCAATTGTTTCCCATTCGTGCAGACTCATCCTTTGCTGCGCACTGAAAGCTGGTAGGAGCTGCTGACCCTGGAATGAATACATCGCCTGAGCGACTAGAATAAAGCTGGGGCAAAACACCTCCCATCCCTTAACTCCCACATCAGACAGTGAGATGTGTTCTGAGCCGCCTAGACGCATGGGAACAGCGGGAGGAAAAAGAGAGGGGCCCAAAAGACTTCTTTATTAAAGCAAACAAGTGGACAAAAACTAAGCAACTGCTTCATTGCTTAAAAAATGAGCAATTTCTAAAATCAGCTCTCTAAGGACATCACCATATCTGAAGAGTAACTACTTTATTTCTGCTACCATGTGCCAAATTTCCAAAGGGCAGGCTCGCTTTTCACGCAGGCGATTTTGAAGGGCTTGCACAAGTGGTTAATTTGCATGGGCAATTGGCCTCTCAGCTTCCATTTTGACAGCTAAATTGATCCATCCTTTGTAGACTAAAAATCTCACCACTCGGAAAGAGAAGGGTGTCTGAGGCTTTTTGAAAAATGTGGTCCCTCAATTCCTACTTATTCAGAACAACACAACTAATAAGACCTACCCTGTAAGCAGAAACTTGCCCACACAAAAGACAGCCAAGATTCAATTCTAAATCTCAATTCAAGATGTAATTCTTAGATCAAATTTAACTTTAAAAAAATTATCGAATTACTCGTGTTACTTAACTCCTATGAAAGCAGACAGGAAGGGCTTGGGTTTGTAGATTGGTCCTTTGGTCATTCCATAGGAAGGGGAAATGTCTGCCACAGATCAAATCCACAAGGGGCACCAGAACCTTCCCGAGAACAAAGCTGAACTAAGGCAGACAAAGGTCTGCTGCAAGAGCATGGAGAAAAGCGGACTGCTTATCCCTGCAAAAGGGCTGACCACGGGATTCACAAAGAGCTGTTAGCAAAATGGCAGTGGGTTCAATCACTCAGAAAAATATTCTCCTTAAAGAAAAAGAACAGATAGCAGGTTTTAGAAGTTGCTAGCCATAAAAGAGACTCTCCAATTCAGGATAGAGAAATGAAAGATGTTCTCCTCCAATTCAGTAAGGGTGATAGATCAGTAGAGACCCATGCAAACCAATCCAATATGCGCGCTAGTCTATGTCAGTTCTGAGTCTTCTGTGACTTGATCTGTTTTATGTACCTCGAGCCCAAGGCCGCTGCTTTACATGGGCTAGGGTGATCTGGGCCACTTGGAAGACAGGCTACGGTATTGTTTTCTGATTTAGGCCCAGCAAGGACTCTGAAGTCATTTCAAAACTTCCATCTCTCTGAAGACATGAAGAATAAAAGACTTTTAAATCCAGCTGAAATTAGTCCCAACTACCTGTTGGGTCATCAGTGTCAGAGGTGGGCACCAAGGGCTGCAGAAGGAAGAGGCAGCTCCGAGTGCGTTGGCCAGGGTGCTCAAGGATGGGACTCATCCCACCTAACGACCTCTTTCATGTTTTTGAGACAACAGAAGGCTTAACGCTACAAGAATCCTTGGGTGTGTTGTATAACTAAAAATCTAATTCTGTTCTATTTGTCATCCTCTCAATATAAATCAGTGATAAAAATAAGAACTAGGCTACTAGGCAGTGAACCAGATGGTCCCTTACCTTCCTATAAACACGGCTGGGTTTAGAGTGTTTACACATGCAGGGGAGTAAAAAAGATTTTCTTTTTTTACATTTGGCAATGAGTCATGTTGTCCATTTCAGGACAAACGGTGCTGAAACTTCCTCCCCATGAAGAGCCCGCGCAGCTTTCCCTAATGTTTAAAAACAACCGAGTCAGCTGCCTTAGATTAGTCATGAAGCACTCTTGCCCATCCTGCAGCTCCATCAGGAGACAGTCTGATCAAATCGGACTCACTAAATGGAACCAGAAGGCCGGGAGTGTCCTGTTGCAAGCCTGCTGCTTCTTTATAGGAGGCAAGATGCTTCCTCCGTTTTCTGTGCAAACACACCCTTAACATTTCAACCCGGGAGGCTGACTTAACGGTGCCCCATTTGCCTGCACCCGTGTCCCCCTCCTTGTGGAGCGACATCCTCAAGGATTGAACCTGAGACAGCCGTGCTGAACCATCTAGGGAAGTTTCTGAGCTTCCTGATTACAAAAGGACCCACAGTTCATCCCTAACCACCTTATTCAATAACGGCCCATTCCACTGAAGCAACTCAAAGGTGAGCAGGACCGGTTGGAAAGGCAGACCACGTTTGACAAAAGGGTGTTTCATTTTCCACTGACAAGTTCCGCCAGCAAATGTGTCCGCACCGGTGCCGTGGGAAGGACCATGCCTGGGAGTATTTGCCCTGCCCCCAGCAGCGGGGTTGGGTTTGTGTTTTCTCTTCATAAAGCATCAAGAAAACAAACCCCATCAGGAGGGCTAGTGATGGGTAGTAAGGAGGGCACGTATTGCATGGTGCACTGGGTGTTGTACGCAACTAATGAATCATCGAACTTTACATCAGAAACCAGAGATGTACTGTATGGTGACTAAAATAATGTAATAAAAAAATATTATTAAAAAAAAAGAAAAGAAAACAAACCCCTCCTCTGTTGAACAAACAGCATGAAACGGACCACTGGTGTCGATGTGTTTTGCTCTTTCGATTGTACGAGCTGCTGGGACAGTTAACTGCCCTCTGTGTGGTTCATATGAAGTTTATCGGAATCCAGAACTCTGTTTTTCTTGCCCTTTAGATTATATCTGATTGGTCAACCGCCATCACCCAAACCAGAGTTGTTCATGCCTTCCTGCGGGCTCTGTGACCAGGACACTCAAGCCCTGCCTCTGGCTACCTCATATCACGCTCTGTTGTCTATCTGTCGGCCTCCCCATGTCAAGGGCAGTCATCGTGTCCCACTCCACTTTGAATCCCCGAGGCCAGGCCTCCGTAAATGAGCAGGTTCAAGGAAGACATCTGAGGAGGCCTCCTTCTCTGTACTTCAGGGGTGTGTGTAAATGTTAACAGACCAGGCACATGACCTGAAGTCAGCTTCTAGAAACATCCTTCCTATGTGACATTACCATTCCATCAAAATCACCCAAGAAGTGAACCCGGGCCAGAACCCAGATGCCACTGCTCCTCACCCCGGTCTACAGCACGGCGGGCCCTCAGCAGGTGTCCAAGTAGAAGGCTGTGCAGGAGACAAAGTCTGCAGGAGAGAAAACCATATCTTCACGGCCAGGAGGCACGAGGCTTGCCTTGATCCCCCTTCACTGAAAATAAAAGTCTTTTTTCGCGTCTCTTTGGAAGGTTTTCATGTCTCAGAAGAAGTTTTCTGATGCTACTCGCACAGCTTCCAGGCCTATCCATACTGTTGTACAATCCAAATCTATCACAGACCCTGCTGCGCAAACGTGCCGATGTCTATCTCCCCTCTTCCTGCCTACTGAGCCGGCTGGCACATGCAAGGATCCTTCCACAGTCCCCTCCACCCCAATGACCTCTCTGCGTGCTCAGAGGTGTCCCTGTGGACAGACGGTGGCGCCCATGAACAGTCAAGACAGGAGAACAAGGCCAAGCCACTGGCCAACAGTGAGCAGCCAGGAAAATACTTCTCCTCCATAATATGAACATTATCTTTGCGAATCTCAGGCTGGCTGGCTGTCCACCTCGCCCCTCTCTGCTTACTCCTGGGTCCCTGCTCCCCCAGGGAGCTGCAGAGAAAAGACACGTTTTAAGAAGCCCCCTCCTACTGTCCAGCTTCCAATTTCACATGTGGCCTGAGAAAACATGGATGTGCTCTAGCCGACATGAACATGCAATTATGATGTAATTGACCAAATCAAAAACTTAAAAGCATTTTACATAATGAAGCACCAGGAAATCACTATGTTCTTGGGGGCATTTTATGCTTGACTTCAAAATGTGCATTTTAATCTCAACATCACGTTTCTTGACTCTGCTAGTTTATACTTCTAATTCTGATGACCCCTTTTCAGGCCCGTAGAAGCAATGCTACTCCATGAGGGTAATAAGCCTAACAACTGAACGCAGAGCTTCAAGTAAAGACTGTAACTCTAGCCTAGAAGACGAAACAATGATGCTGAAAATAAAGTCCAGTGACAGCAAGCTGCACATGGACCTGCCCTTGCTTTGGGATTTCTTTTTTTTTTTTTTCAAACTATATAGACTCGGGTGTTGGACTAAGACACTCTTGCCAAGTTAGGCTTCTCATCCACATCCACTCTCCTGGACCGGCAGACATCCAGCACCTCAGCCAAGCTCCTCATCGGTCTCACCAGAGACATTATCACCTTATCACCTAACTAGGGACTGCCTATCCATATACAGTCATTGTGAACATCAGGGAAATGAAACCATAAACAAAACCCCTCACTCGAATGAAAAACTGATGGCATTATGGGAGAGGAGGAAGGCGGTAAAACTGGTTATTGTACAAGGAACAAAACTTCTTGCCCTGTTGGCCATTTACTTCTTCACATGCTTCTGCTTGCACTGGGAAGAAGGGGCATGGCAAGTCATTACTGACTGACGATTTTCAAGCCGTGCCCCATTTCCAAAGATTGCAAAAGAGCTATAAATCAGAAAAGTGGCATGAAATTTTGGTAACAGGTGCTTTTCTCAAAGACTCCTAAGGTAAAACAGCAAACCATGATTCAATGCAATGCTGTGGTGTTAGTATCATTCCTCGACAGAGACACACTCCTCACCCCTTTCAAATTAGGTCTCTTCTACTTTCCTACTCTAGGGTGCACAGGGATCTTTCAACAGAAGTTGAAAAGACATAAGTCGGTTATAACCATCCTAGGACAAGAGAGGGGGAGGGTCAGGAAGGGCCCAGGCTTACTGATTTCCCTCTGCTGCGAAACTTGGGAGATGCCAACTTTCCTACCATCTTTCGTGGCTCGACCAAGGATAGCAGACAGGATTTCACTTCCCGGACAAGGCATATCCACCTGAGCAGCAAGTAACAGCCACGGTTCTATCTGACCCATTCAGTAAAGGGGAAGAAAAGAATAATCACGACAGAGATCCGAATAATTGACTAGTTTTAGCACTACACCTAATCCCTCAGCCTTTAAATGATAAACTGTCAACAGAATCTTCCCCTCACCCCCTTTCTGCACCTCTTCCATGAGCTCCTTTCCATTTGTCAGCCCTACAGGTCAGCATGGGCCCTGCCAGGGCTCCTTTCGCAATGACAAACCCTTACAGAAAGGAAGGGCGGAGAAGTGACAAGGACGTGAGCTTTCTTCCCTTGAGGACAGTCACTTGGGAAATTGTCCCTGCTCAGAAGATATCTTCATTGTGGCTGAAATCAGCAGAGGGAGCCCCCTCCTCCTCAATTCCAGTTTGCTCTGACAGACACATGGCTGTCAAGGAGCCACAGGCTTCCCTGAGCCAGAGGGCCGGCAGGAATTCCTAAGCCAGCCCCAGCTTGTCCACAGAAGTCGGCAGCTGTACAATCGCAGCCAGCGGGCACCGCACTTGACCATACCCACTCTCGCAAGCAGAACGCATTCCTCCCGATTATCCCCACCTGCGCCTCACGGCTCCCACCAGGGCACGGCGGCCGGCGCTGTGTTTCGGAAGGATGTTTCATGACCACGTCAAAAGAAAAGTCAAATCAGGCCACATTCTTCAAATGAAGAGCAAACAAAACTTTCCTTCAGCTTTCCAGCCCCAGTCTCCTAAACCAACTTTAAAGAGAACTGGAAGTAAAGTGTTAAACTGTACACTAACCATCTTCGAACCTCACCCAGCTGGTTATTCAAGGTGAGATTTATTACAAAAGCTTCAAAATCACTGTGCTCTTCCAGTTTAATGCAGAAGCACTGGGTCCAGATATAATGATGCCAAAAGCAGGCCAGGCAGGACAGCTTCCAAAGGGGCCTAATTCCCCCCCAGGAAGAAGGAAATGATCTGAGAGCAGTTTCAGAGGCGGTGAGGTCTTGTATCACTTTTGCTGCAAGCACGGAAAACATGGCAGCAAAAAATCCTGCTTCATCACCACAAGCCTAAACACCCACACTGCACCTGTACACTCAGAGCACAAAAGAAGGCAGATAACTCCAGACATTACTTCTTCCTTAGGGTAAGATAGTCACGAAAGGAAAGGGGGGAAAAAAAAAAGTCAATCCTCATTATTCACAGATTCCATTTTTGTGAATTCACCCATCTGCTAAAATTGATTTGTAACCCAAAATGTGGCATCGTCTGTGAGTTCAAAGCTAATGAATTAACTATATATTAAATAAGGTGTCTTTAAACAGAAACACACATGAAACAAGGTTCTTTACTGATGGGCTGATGAGGCCGTGGTGACCAGAAGCTTATAGGAGCCTAACCGAGAACGGCCCCTAGCAGAGATGGTTCGGTACTAACCGATTCTCATTGTTCACGATGAACTTTCAGAGCAGAGCACCACGAACAAGGACCACGGGCTGTAAATGCAGAACGTGAATAAAAACACCCTGAAAGAGTCCCCAACTCTACCCAAAAACGTCGGGAGCTGACTGGCATGAAGGTGGGCTGTGGGATTTGTGCGCGTGGAGTGCGTATCACTTGGTAGAGGGAAATGAGGACAAGGCAATGGAAGCTTGAAAGAGATCTGATCATTCCTGAAAAGCAAAATGTTGGCCCTCTGGCTTCAGAGGGGCACATAACTCACCGAGCTAGCTGTAAGCCATGGGAGTGCTGGTGCCTGACTGTCTGCCATTAACCGCCGTGGGCAGAAACCT
This sequence comes from Ailuropoda melanoleuca, assembly GCF_002007445.2. NCBI lineage: Eukaryota > Metazoa > Chordata > Mammalia > Carnivora > Ursidae > Ailuropoda > Ailuropoda melanoleuca. The sequence continues at coordinate 140,285,976 of NC_048220.1, read as the reverse complement.
TTCCGAAGTCATTTTAGAGGGAAAATTAGACCCCTCAGAAACAGAAATCTGGACAATTATGGGCCATCAGGGATGACAAGCTGGTGGCCAAGGTCACTTGCCAAATGAAGGCTCTGGCCTTGGCTCCCAGGACTCTTTAGAGCTCCCACTCTATAACGCGAACCAGATCCCCAAATTCTGCATCAGATAATGACCCCTGCTCCACAGATTTAAGGGATGATTACCGTCTAAAGAGTTGATTGTGTCTCATTACACTTATGATAATATATTCCTGACAACCGAGGCTATTAACTTGAACTTCCAAACACCAGCACATGTCACACGTGGCCCCCTCTGACATAGTCCCATCTGTCATGTGTCAAATAGGAAAGAGTGTCCTCACTACAGAGCACATGAAGGAGAAAAAGTGAAACTGGTACTGAACGGTGAATCCCATTCTGTCCCAGTGCAGGAAAGGCTTCACTGAACTGAGTCACTTTGAGTACACTCAAATCTTCAACATTAAAAATAAAACAAGCAATGCAATCCATAAATGCCAGAGAATAAAGAGGTCCAAAGCCCTTCCTTTTTGGCTTCCTGATGGCCTCACAGCCCTTTGCTGGTAACTACTCCCCTTTCATTATAATCTTAGAACCTATAACTACCACCTTCTGGAATGGGACTGGCTTCCTTTTAAACTGCTGGCCTTCTTTTATACTGAAAAAACAAAAACAAAAACAAAAACAAAACCTGAGCATCTCTCTCCACTTCGACCTATACACTGGCAGTCGTCACGAGAAAGTGAGTAAAAATAACAGAAATGGTTCACATGTGTCTTCAGACTAAGAAAAGATACTAATAAAACAGACTGTTTTCCAAGTCCAAGAAGCGTAGTTTCTACCATGATCTCAAAAAGATAAGTTGGCAAGCTCCGCAAACGCCTTCATCAAGGAAAACAGAATAGTGTGTAAGAGCGATAAATCACACCCACGAGTTACAGATATGAGTCAGGCACCAAAATCTCTAACCCGCTGGCATCAGACAGGGCTTTCTCTTGCGTAGACCCCGCAGCTGGGAATACTGCAAACTAACCACAAGTCCCACGGAGTTTCCTGGTAGGTTCGCGTCCCGTTGGCTGATTTCTAGAGAAAGCACCAAGACAGGGCAACCGTGTGCCAATGAGAACAGGCCAGGACAGGAAAGGGGGTTTCGAACTGGGATCAAGCAATCCTGTAGTAAGAAATCGTGAGAATTTTTTAAAGAAATGACTATTCCATCTGGGTTTTCAGCCAAATCCAGCTCTAAAAATTCCCTGATCTCTCAGAATACGAGATGCTAAAATCAGGACGCGTGTGTCTATAAGTTAACTGGGAGCCTTAAAGAGATCAGGTGGCAACATGAAAACGGGGCTTAGTGCCACTAAAATCTTGAGCTGAAAAGCAGAGAAATGGTTGGTATTTGACTAAACTTATAGAAGGCCCTTCTGGGAAGGGAGAGAGGTCAGCAGGGGACACATTATCTGGAGAGCCTGAAACGCATAAAGCACTTAAGGCAGGACAAGATCAAAGGCGCCCCGTGAAGGCGGAGAAGGTGCTCACAGAAAAGCAAGCCTCAGTCTGCCAATTACAGCGGGAGCCGGCCCTTTGTTTCCAAGAAGCCAACAGTTACAGGGCTTAGATTGGGGCATAAATTCTAATTAAAGTACATCTTTCTGGGTTCCCTGCAGAATTTCCACTCACCAGCTTCATCCTTCAACAGGGTTTGAGTGCCTGGCTCCCCAGCTTGACAAAGAGCTGCTCTGCCCCCAGCCCAGCCAGGGAGGGAAGTATGTGTTCACAGCAGTCCTCCTGCCTTTCTGGAAGGTTAATCTCTCTCCAGCAACTGGCTGCAAATAATTGCTTCTGTTAAGGCAAGCGTCAGGCTCCAGGTGCAGGTGAGAAGCAGGATTTGGCTAGGGAAGGGGAAGGGGTAATTGGAAGCAGACAACAAAACATAACAAAAGGAGAAAATTAAAAACCCTAACTTTCAAGGGAATTCAAGGAGAACACCGGGCAGCAAGAGGACAAGGGGGTAGAGAGGAACATTTCTGGCGAGCAGGCAGAGCACAACTGGGGACACCTGCGATGTTGGGAGCTCCCAAAAAGTGCGTGTGTCCGAGGTCTTGGCCCCCGTCCCTCCAGCCTGATCCTAAAAGCAGCTGGACGCCACCCCAAACCGCAAAAGGACCAGGGAGAGAAGGAAGGTCTAAGCCAGTCCAGCTGCAATAACAAATCCAGAAGGGCCCAACCACGAAAGCTTCGAAAAACAAACATCGTGATTCAAAGCGAGGGAAAACCCAGTGCCAGGGGAAACTTCAAGAAGCACTGGACCTCACCAGGCATCAATTTCAAAACCATTTGGAAACTGCCTTTCAATGAGGTGTTTCAATGACAACAGAGGCCGCCTTGCTGGAAGAGAATAGGATCAAACAGAAAAATCCTCAGAAGGACCCTGCTCCTCAAAGAGAGACTCAATGGGACTTTTATCTCCCCTGGAAAACCTCCTTAGTCCAGAGTAGGCCTCTAAGCCCCCAGGCCACAGAAAGCTTGGAGAGTCTTCATACTGTTACCCCTACATTTTCTAAATCAATCCCAGCAAATTAGCCCTGCTGGGTAGCTCTTTCAGAGCTTTCGGAAAATAAGCAGTCTCCCTGTTTGTGCTAAAAACTGTGGCTGCGGAGAGTAATTCCCACCAGTACAAACTCTGGCCCAGAACTTCCCAAGTCACTTAAAAGACACAGAACTTGTCATCCATCTGGGACAGCTATGAGTGAGTAAATCGACAACTCGTGCTCTCTTTTTCGTGAAAACTTCTAAAAAGGCTCCCCAGGAGGAGAAATGGCCCTATGACCCAAGTTCAAAACCTGTCACTACTTTCTCTATGTAGCCTGCACTCTTTTCATTTTAACTCTCCTGAGTTTCTTCTGCTGTAAAAGCAAGATTGTAACAGCAACCAGGTTACAGGAAAGCTGAGTTTTCTTTTCTCTTTTTTTTGTTAAGATTTTATTTATTTATTTGTCAGAGAGAGAGAGCACAAACAGGGGGAAAGGCAGAGAGAGAAGCAGGCTCCCCGCTGAGCAGGGAGCCCGATGGGGGACTCGATCCCAGGACCTTGTGAGATCATAACCCAAGCCAAAGGCAGATGCTTAACTGACTGAGCCACCCAGGCGCCCAGGAAAGCTGAGTTTTCAAAACTGTGTGTGTCAAGTTCCCAGCTCCAAGGTGGGCTCAACCTGATTATCACTGTGACAAACAGAATTGGGTTTTCCACCAAGGAGTCTCGATACCCAAGGGTGTTGGAGGTCATCTATCCTATGACCCTGCATCGACAACTTCCTTCTGGGCCTTGTGGCTTAATTTGTAAAATAAAGTTAGTATTTCAAATATTTTCTTCAGTGCCCATTTCAGCTGTAGAAAATCTCAGGGCGTCTGGGTGGTACAGTAGGTTAAGCATCTGCAGATCAAGCCCCACGTCATGCTCTGCACTCAGCATGGAGTCTGCTTGAGATTCTCTCTCCCTCTCCCTCTACCCCTCCTGCTCCTGTTCCCTCTCTATAAAATAAATAAATGAAATCTTTAAAAAAAGAAAAAATTGAGTTGTCTGGGAATCTGGTTTCTTCTGTACTTCGCAACTCCAAAGTTTCCTTCTATGCCTCTCCTGACATTTTTTCCCTCCTAGCAACTTTTCCAGGGGGGAAAAAAAACACTAAAAAACATCAATTTGATGCCCTCTGTAACGTGTTTTAAAAGAGTCACAGGACAAGTTTTTGATATAAAGCCCAAAACAAAAAGAAAACTTATTATTTAAAAATCAGCATGTCTGCTTTTATTCGCGAATGTTTTGTTAAGTGTAAAGGTCCAAAGAGCTGTTGACAGATGGGTCCCATTTTTTTCCCCTAGAGATGGTAGTTTTTTGTTCTAAATCTTCAAGTTGGCTACATCTTAAAAATTGACTTGACCAGTTTTGCGGTCTTTCTCAAAATCTCAGAATAATATGGAAAGTATGAGCCTGAAGTAACTGCCTGAAACTAAATAAGCAATTGCCATTGATGCACATTCCTCAAATTTTAAGCTGCCCCTCTGTGGAAGCACGTCAATCATAAATGTGTTAGTGAGAGATGGAGAGCAGGCACACGTCCCCGTGTGCTCAGCATGCAAATTCAGGTGGCTTATGGTCAGGCTGCCCATCAAACCACTCGTCTGGGCCCGCATTACAAGTCCATAAGCCGAAGCCACAACATGGATGAGGGAAAAGTCTCCAAACATGCCTGGATCTCCACATGTAAAGCCAAGTTTGCTGTGAACTGTATCACAGGAAGCCCTGAACCACCGTGGAGGGCAGGGCCAACTACACGGAACACACATGAGCACCAGTGTGTGGGGGACCCAGTGAGAGCTCACTGGCAGGTGTAAGAGGCTGAGAGGCTGGGGCAGGGAGTCCCAGAGATGTACACATTTTATGTGTGAGTAGTGACATCCTTTAAATGTCCCAACAGTCCCCACGGGCTCCTTGTGCCTTCATTTAGGAGAAGATAAGGTTTGTTGGATGAAAACTGGTGAAGACTCAGCCCCTGATTTGATGTATTTTCACAAGATAAAATATGGACCAGGAAGCTTTTTATCAATGCCAGCAGCAATTAATACATATTGCTTATTACATGCTATATGTAGCAAAAAATATCTAACATTCAATCTTATTTTTTTAATTTGCCCAGAATTACATCGTTTTCTTTAAAAAATTAGAAATCTCCCAGAAAACTACTGATGGACACCATTTCAGAGAGAATTTAAGGTCGTCCCCAGGATACCTGCCTCCACGAGTTCATGTCCTTCCAATATCCCTCTCCCTGAGGGTAAGTGCGACCTGTGACTTGTTTCTACCAATAGAACACAGCAAAAGTGACAAGATATGAGTGATTACATAATTATATTTTATAAGATTTCAACACCTGCCTTCTGGAGTTTCTTTCTCCCTGGCTGGCGTTGAGAAAGCCAACAGCCATGCAGGAGGAGTCCACATAACAAGGAGCTGCAGGAAGCCTCCAGCAAGAAAATGAAGCCCTCAGTCCTGCATCCACAAGGAAATGAGTTCTGCCAAATGAACCTAGAAGCACATACATATCCAGTCAAGCCTTCAGATGAAACCTCAACCCCAGTCAATTGTCCTTGATTACAGCATTACAGAGAACCCAGCTAAGTCATATCCAGACTCCAGATCCAGAACAACACTGACATAATAAATGTGCATTCTTTTAAGTCACTAAGTTTGTTGTCATATTTTAATACATTTATAGATAAATCATGGGGTGCCTGGGTGGCTTAGTGCGCTGAGTGTCTATCTTCAGCTCAGGTCATGATTTTGGGATCCTGGGATCATGCCCCTGAATGAGGCTCCCTGCTCAACAGGGCATCTGCTTCTCTCTCTCCCTCTCATCCTCCCCCCTGCTTGTTCCCTCTCTTTCCCTCTCTCTTTCTGCCTCAAATAAAATCTTAAAAAATATATAAAAAAATAGATAAGTCATACACATCATTAAAACTCAAGCTGTTTATATAAAATGACTCAAGTAATTTCACTTAAGATACACTTATATAATAGTTTATTCAACTGAACTTGTCTATCATAAACTATAATTATATATTTTAAATACCCGACTTTAATATGACCACTTTTAACTACAACACAAATCAAGCACTGCAGATAGCTCATTCGCATTTTCCCTTCACTACTCTGCTGTTCTCCAGATAGCAAGGCTTTAATCAGGTAAGAGAAAGAAGGTCACATAAGATCAAAATATCAACATTTGATCATTAGTTACTAACCATGGATAGTTCAGCCATTAAATGACCTATAATTATTATAAAGTGTGCCATTAAGTACTGTCTAAACTTATTTTCAAAATCCTGACAGGTCATATAAATCATCCCAAGAACATGCTGATTTTGATGTCAGCAACAGAATAAGTGAAGCATCTGGGTGTTTGCTGTTGTTGTTTTGAGAGACAGAGAGAGAGCAGGGAGGGGCAGAAGGAGAAGGAGAGAGAGAATCCCAAGCAGGCTCGACTCAGGGTCCGATCTCACCGCCCTGAGACTGTGACCTGAGCCAAAATCAAAATCAAGAGTTGGATGCTTAACAGACTGAGCCACCCAGGCACCCTAAGCATGTGGAATTTGGAACAGACATGAGCAAGGTATTGCTAAGTTGTACTACGTTAACAGCTCACGGGTTAGAATAACTGTCAACAAAGTCACAGGCATGCAGGTTAATAAAACCATGAAGGAAGGCATTTGTATTTTACACAGAACAAAGCCGTTTACATGTGAGCAAACATCTCACTATTGCAACATACCCTGCAGATTAAATATACTCCGGAACATGAAACATTATGTAAATGTATTAGTCAATTAGTGGCCACAGCATCAGAGAGTGGGGAGCTTAAACAACAGGAATTTATTTTCTCGCAGTTCTGGAGGTTAGAAGTTTAAGATCACAGTGTCAGCCAATTATGCTCCCTGGTGAGAGCTCTCTTCCTGACTTAAAGAGGGCCACCTTCTTGCTGTGTCCTCCCATGACGGCGAGAGAAAAGCAAGCTCTCTGGTGTCCCTTCTGATAAAGCCACTAACCCATCAGGAGGGATCTAACCCTAATCACCTCCCAAAGGCCCCATCTCCAAATATCATCCTACCATGTTGAAGGTAGGCCTTCAACATGGAAATTTCGGGAGGACACAATTCATTGCAATACATATCAAACTATTTTTTTAAAGCATAATTATGAGTTAATTTAAACATGATTGGTACATTTAAATAAATGATTTTCTGTCTTCAGTTAAAAATGCATGTAATAAAATACAGTATGCTAAACATCCAAGGAGGAAAATTTGCTACATATACAGAGCAGAATGTTTCCAATCACATCTTCATTTTGGGGGGAAAGGGAGGAAAGTGTTTTCTTCATCTTGACATGTTTATCAATTTGAAACAGAACCAAATGTTCCCAGTTTATATTTTCTAGCTCCTAGAAATTATAGAATACTTTGTTTCATAAAATTCATTCTTCTCTTGTCACTGAAAGTATACAATATAAGCAAATGAAAATAAATACAGTTAAGCCTTGAACAACATGGGGGTTGGAGTGCTGACCCACCCCACCCCCAACAGCACCCTGAAAATCCATGTATAATTTTTGATCCCCAAACACTTAGCTACTAATACCCTACTATTGATGGAAAGCCTTATCAATAACATAAACAGTCAACACATTTTGTATGTTATATGCATTATATACTGTAGTCTTACAATAAACTAAGCTAGAGAAAAGAAAATGTTCCTGAGAAAATCAGAAGGAAGAGAAAACACATTTACAGTACTGTTCTGTAAAAAAAAAAAAAAAAATCTGCACGTAAGTGGCCTTCAGTTCAAACCCACATTGTTCAAGGGCTACCTGTACTACATTCAAGCCTTCTATTCCTCTATTGATAAGAAACTAATAAGGCTTTGTAATTGTGTTTTGAAACATTTTAGCTTACTTATGGCTTTAAGAGTTAAATATGGCTGTTTCTACTATCTATTTTGCCATTCTTATAAAGCGTAGCTATGAATTATTCCTTCTATTTGCTTTCTTAGATTTCTCTGAACCCTGCTGAACAAGTTGCATATGGCTTCTCTTTGGACCTAACCCCAAGAATGGCTAAGAAGCCTGAGTACAGACCGTCTCACTGTAATTTACAGCATTCATGGAAATGTTTATTTCTTTAGTCACGGGTTTCTCCCACCTATACCATGCATTTACCGTGGAAATTTCCTAGCACAGAAACAATATTTAAAGGTTATGGAACTACTTGGGTAAACCAGGAAGATCTCAACTAATGATGGGAAGGCTGAATCCTAGATGCTATTTCAAACTATCACTCTCCTTCAGATTCATATAGAGAATGCTCACAAAATTTTCCAGAGTGTCCCAGAGGCATGGGAGAAGCAAAGGTATCACTTAGGACAAATGTAATGACCAAGGGCCAGCTTAGCTGCCAGCATAAGGGAACATCTACAACAGTAGCAGTCAGCCACACGGAAACCTCAGCTTAGCCCTGCTACTACTAATGGCCCAGGGAAAGCAAGATCTTTAACTGAAAATTGAAAAAGTAATTCTTGGGGCACCTGGGTGGCTCAGTCGGTTAAGCATCTGCCTTCGGCTCACGTCATGATCCAGGGGTCCTGGGATTGAGTCCCGCATCGGGCTGCCTGCTCAGCAGGGAGTCTGCTTCTCTTTCTCCCTCTGCCTCCCCTCGCCCCTGCTCATGTGTTCTCTCTCTGCTTTCTCTCTCCCTCTCAAATAAATAAAGAAATAAAACTTAAAAAAAAAAAAAAGGCAATTCTTAGCTGCCAAGTAATGGTGGACCCAACAGTACGAAGGCACGGAGAAGGAAAATTTTCCCAATAAGCATTCATAGTCACCTGGTTTTCACAGCAGAATCAAATACAGATCATCAAGACCATTCTATCACACCTGGCTACCTCCCTTTCCGGAAACATACACCTTTAGAAAGAGGTATAGTTACGGACACTTAACAGCACGCATATCCGTGGGGGACACTGTGGTAGTGTAGACCTTCACAGGCCAAGTAAAAGGCAGGCAACCAATTTTTTTTTATATAATTTACAAAACAATAAGTGTAGTCTAAATAATTTGGTGTGTTTACACAGACATACACACACACACGCATGCAGTACCCAAATGCTTGGCATTCGCCATTCTATGTGGCTAGAAAATGACTTCCCCTCCATCCTATAATCTCCAAATTAGACTTTCTAACCAGGAAACCAAAGGCCAAAAACATACTGGGACTATGATACCATAAAAGTTAAAAAAAAAAAAAAAAAAAAAAAAAAAGCAAACAAACCACTCACACACAAATGTTTTTATCCTTCCTTTACATATTTCTATTGTTATGATGATTGCATTGCTACATATAATCTTGGCTTACAGAGTAGAGGCTGCTAAGATGGGCTTCACCTGCCTGACCTTCCCCTGCTCTAGTGCTGGGAGCATCTGTATCCCAAGCCTCATAACTAATGGATGATAAACCGTGGGAGAAATAAGGACACACCTTACCTCTGAGCTCCCACAAAGACTCAGATTGTGGGGAACCCTTTTAATTTATTTTAGACAAGACAGTCTTATTTGGGAAAGACATGGCCTGGGGAAAAAAAAAAATCAGAGAAAGGATCTCAAAGACAAAGCAAGGCTTCTGATAAAACCAACACTAAAAGCTCCTTGAAACAACTGAAGAGAAAGAGGGAGATCTGGTGATAAGCTTCTTTTGAAAGACTTGCTTTATTTAGATAGGAAAGGAAACAAAACCACACAAAAACTTACCGGTATTGCCTAAATAGTAAAGGTTGTCAACAGCCCATTGGGGAAAGGGCCAGAGATCAGCTATATTTTTAATAACAAAGCATGATTCTCCTAGCAAGTTAGTTTGGTTTTTTTCTAAATTTAGTCCACTGCAATCATTCTGGAAAGAAAGGATCCTTTATCCTGAGCCCTTACAAAAATAAAGCATCCAGAATGCAAACCATTTAAAAAAAAAAATTAAATTAAAAAAAAAATAAAAACTCTGGGGCTAAAAAGGGATACTCTCATTTTGCCTGTGAAATTATATGTTCGGCAGGTGCTCAGAGCCACCAAGGCCCGGGCTGCCAACACGGCCTTCCTCTGTCCCGAAGCAGCTCGCCCTCCTCCAGCGGAGCTGTGCCTTAGGAAACGGCAAGGTATATTTAATATTCAGGTAGTAGATGCCGAGACCACCAAGGCTGTTCCAAACCAACAGACTTAACAATCGAACCCACACTGACACATGTTCCCAGCACAGCTCTCTTTGGAAAAGCAGAGCCCCTCCCCCCACCCAAGGAGTTTTCACTGTGTTCATTCTGTGACTTGGTTTTATGTTGTTGTTACTGGTTGATAAGCTATACCCTGAAGGCAAAATCCCTCAGAGTCTTTTAAAATTAGTGATGCTACAGCAGGTTTTATCAACATTGGCAGCACCGACACTTGGAGCCAGCCAATCCTGTTGTAGGGGTTGTCTGTGCATTATAGGGTGAAGAGAAGCATCTCCAGTCCCTCCTCTGAAAGCCGGTAACACCCAGCACTGCGCCCCAGTTCGCCCCAGTTCGTGAAAACAGAAGTATCTTTAGATATTGCCCAATGTCCCCTGGGGAGCAAAACTGCCCCTGGCTGAGAGTCACTGTGCTAGATCCATATAATGGTATAACTTCCAAATGTGGCATCGAAAAGGATAGGGTAAATTTACACGCTGCCCTAGAGCTCTCTTTGAGATAAAGAGTTACAGGAAAAAGGCAGGGGCCAGAATACACAAGCCCCCATTTCTTACAGAGTATGTGTACCCATGCATGTTCCCAACTGCTTAGAAAATCTCTGGAAGGCAACCTAACACTGAATCGCGCTTGCCTCCAAAGAGCAATGATCATTTAGACTTGACTGTTTTGAATTGCTTGCTACACTCAAGTACTCCTTTTCAACCGTTTTTGAAATAATTTTAATAACGTCTCATATTTTTAAAAGTCTAGCATTCGATGGGTTTTCAAAAAAAAAGTAAAGTAGGGTTTTTTTTTATTTTTTTTATTCTACAGTCACTTTGGAGTTTAAATGGGACTCTCCAAACCACTGGAACCCCCAAAGCCTCAGGTGGGGGAACTGGGCGCAAGGACTCAATGCTGTCTGGGGAGAGCGGCCTGGGTCGGGCCTGGCATGAAGCCTGGCCCCGCCTACATTGAGTGGAAATCATAAGAAAATGTGGGGAGTGCCGTCAGTGCCCAGGAATGATGGCTTGCTGTGTGGTCATCTTAGCCCTGAAATAAGATTGTTAGGACTAATGGACTCAGGCCTTGTTTAGAACAGATGCTGGCAGCAAGGGCTACCCGTTGTTCCACGCTGACCCACGACCAGAGTTTGCTGTATCACATGTGTGTGCGGGGCGGGGTGGGGCGGGGGGGGGGGGGGGGGGGCNGGGAGTGCTGCACACTGCCGGTGTTTCCCAGTATTCTCCAAAAACTTTTCATTATTAGTCTCAGGACTGCCAGGCCCGTCATCGGGACGCACTCTAAAGCTTCATGACATCCAGTCATTTGGTTCTGGGTTCTGGCTCCCCATCAGAATCACTAAGGAAATGTCAAAATGCAAGGTTCCAGGCCTGTCCCAGATTTCCTCAATCAGAATCCCTAGGTTGGGGCCTCAGAGTCTCGGTTTTCACAAGTTACCAGGTGATTCCTATGAAACCTTCTGCTTATTTGTGAATTTCTCTGATTTTGGGGTCAGAATCTTATATGAAATACACTGACTTTCCCAAGGGCTAAAATCTAAGGATTTTCCCAAAAGTCTCCATGTATCAATCTTGAAACAGGACAAATTTACTCATTAAAAAGGGGGTGTTTCAATCACCCACTAAGTGCCAAGATACACTTCATATACTCCGTTACAGTCCAGGGGGCTGACTGTCATGTAGATATTTAATTACACTACACCATTTGGGGTCCTTGGCAGAAGCACTCGTCACTGCCTGGAGTGCCAAGGTGAGCAGGTTCTAGAAGCATGAAGAAGGCTGTGCAAGACAGTGGAGCGGGAAGGCAAGCAGAGGCCAGATTCAGCGAGAAGCTGCATGTGGCTTCAGTGCAGGGGGCCCTCAAGGGGAATTGAGGTTCTCCCTCAAAGTAACACCAGGCTATTGATCAAGAAGCCCTCACGTCTCCCCAACTCTTGACCAAACTGTAGGCCCATTTCTCCCAGAGGCAGGCCCTTTATAGAGCAGTTACTTCAGAAAAACTTACCCTTGTAAATTCCTTCCCTGCCCCGTCCAGAAGTAAATCTTTTCCCAGCCTCTTGCCAGTTTTAAAACCCAGGACTGGTTTTCTCAAGGACCTGGGAGCCGTGCCTGGGAAATGTAATCATCAAGGAAGCTAGGGCACCTGTCTCCCAGTCTCTGTGGAAGGGGGGAGCCTACCTTTGATAAGCGCCAATTAGCAAACACCAAAGGCCCAATCCCACCGACCAACCTTCCCCCCAGCATCCTTGGCCACCTTCCCACTAGCTCACCCCAGTGCTTCAAAACACTTCCACTTTCTGTTTGAGTGGAAGTGAGTTCAACTCTCTCTTGACCCCTACTGCAACAGTCTTGACCCCTGAAGTCTCACTTAACTCTTGAACTTCCCCAGGGCAGTTTTCCCCTGACATTCTGGAAAAGACTTACATATAAGGAAAGTGTGTTTCTTACTTTATCTCAAGAGCAATGGGAAACCAGTGAGGCTTGAGAGCTTGGGATCTGAGTGGCTGTGTATAGAGGTAATTAAACCTGGTTACCAGGGGATCATTTGGAAACAGGGATTAACCCAGTAGGACTAAGAGCAGCCATGAGGCCAGTGAAGGAATTATGCCTCAGACTTATCAATGTGGTTAATGAGCAAGGAAAAGAAGGGCTAGAGTATCTGGGGGCTAGGGGGGTATTTATGAGACAATTTTGCGGCCAACTATCAGAGAAGGTGAGTGAAAGAAAGGGTAGGATTTAGAATGATTCTGAGGTTTCTAGTTTGGGAAAGTAGGTAAATGTATTCATAGAGAAAGATAAGGAAATCCAATTACCGAAGAGTCATTAAATGAATACAATCTGCTCTTATGTTACAATAAAGTGCTTATTTTCAATGTTTATCATAAATATTTCAGAGTTAATGATCTGGGATTGGTCTCACCTGGGTAGTTGGCTGATTCTTCTCATTTCTCCTCTTCCCACTCAGCATTAAATAATTGGCATCCACCCCCGACCAGCATTTCTAAAATACTCTTCAAAGTCACTGCCACGAGGGAGACTGTGTTTTCGGATTGGTGTGTCTCAGATTTATCACACGAGTGGGCAGATGTGAGCAGAAAGGAGAATGAGGTTTGGCAGACACAGTGCCGAGATGAGTTCCATTATCCTTAGGGAGCACCAAAGGCAACAAAACAGGCAAAGGCATCCTCATTGGTGACTGTCCGCATCCATCTCGTCTGCAGACACAAAGTTGCAGAACTTCCATGTCCTGAGCCACATGTCCAAGAGGACCCAGAGGCCAAGAACAGGGAAGTGAGTTGCATGTACCGTTCTGAGACCCCATAAGCATATACCTGCTCCCGGATGAGGACTCTGGGCACTTTCCACCTCCACAGCTGGGAGCTTTAGGGCCCCAGCTGGGCGATCCCCAGGCTCTCTGTTTGGCCATGCTATTCTGCAGAATTCACAATTAGCAATGTGAGCACATGGGGGAAAAGTTTGTTTCCTGGCACAGACTGGAGAGCTGTGAGCATGGGTGGCTTTCTCCCTTGACAGAATTCGGTAAATAAGCGCCAGATGCCTCTAAGCCAGAATCAAGCCAAGGCAGGTAAGCAGCAGCTCTGTGCCAGGAGGTGGGAGCCAAGGTGGGCGGTGTGGTCCAGGCAGGCCTGAGCCCGACCGGCCCAGCGTGGGTCTGGCTCCATGCCCGCGGGAGGCTGCTTCCTTGTGCGGAATTACTAAACACTACAAATAGGGGAACACTGCAGAGGAAGGTTTTACTCGTTTATTAGTAATAACACCATTCAGGGCACTAAAACTTCAAACCTTTTTGCTAACGAAGTCCGACTAATCCTAGCAACACCCAAGTGAGCTAGGTAAGCAAATAAGCATTATTATCCCCATTTTATGGATAGCAGATTGGTAAGGCACTTTGCTCCAGGCTATGGGAAGCTCAGTGTTACTCACATCTCTGTAACCACCGAGTCCAGATTCGGAGCCTAAGGCTGCCCCTCACTCCACTGACTCATGCTGTTACTAAAATCGTAGGGAGGGTCAGCTAAGGAGTCTTTCATTACTCAGAGTGAAACTTGTGATTAGATTTTATTTAAAATAAAGGAGTAGGCCTTGTTTTCTGCTGTCGCTTTAATAACAGTAAATGACAGTAATTCTGCCAAATTAGAAATGTCTGACTTGAGATGCTGGCTGACCCTTCCACTCTTGGAACGAAGACTATGATTTTGACGAATTCCATCTAGCGTTGGCACAGCTTCCCCAGGCCTCCTACCTAACATTCTACAGCTTTCCATGGCAACCTAAAAAGTTCAGCTACGGGTGCTAAACATTCCCTAGGGTTTTTTAAATCTTCCTTTAAATAAATAACAATATTTTTCAGAATATGTATTTACTGTAACACATTTTGGAAAATACAAAAAAGTACAAAGAAGATGACAACAGTGATCTCTCAGTGGTGGACAGAAATGCTTTCAGGTAGCATTTGCAAGTTTGCTTGACCTGTGATTTTTATGAATGCAAATACGTTTCTATTATGTCAATTTGGGGTCATTCTACCTACTTTTACCCAATTCAGTCACATCCACAGATCACATCCCTAAATCTACAGGAAGGGTGATGCGGATGCTTGAGGATGGACCAGTGATGGGGTCTGAAAGCAACTAGGCTGATTTCTTGATCCCTGCAGGACCACATGTGTGGGTCTCCTCACGGCACTGCCCAGCTGGGCAACTGGGGGGAGATCTAGACAGGGGAAGCTGCACCGAGACACGACAGATTTCCCCCTGCTCTATGTGGGATGGCTACCTCCCAAGTCTCTGTGTCCCTGTGTGAATGGGGGGGGGAGAACAATGTGCCCCCCAGTCCATAACCACCAGAAAAACTGACAATGCTTCAGTCCCAAAGTAAGAACAGGAACGCTTCACTGAGAACTAGCCATGACTTCGCGAAATTCCAAAAGATGATTGAAAAAATAACACGTCTTTGGGTCAATGAGAATAATAAGCAAGAGAGAGATTTTTGTAAATATCCAAAACACGCATCATAACTCAATTTTATTAGTCATGTGTATAATATTGAATAACTGATGCTATTAACCATTTTCTCAGTTAGTCTGGATCTATTGCCTTGGCTAAGAGTCATTAAATCTTACCTGAAGGATATAGTTACAAGTAAACTCAGTCACTCAAAATTAAATGCTCTGTGGTACATTTTTACATCCAATTTTGCTTGAAGGAAAAATGAAGAAAAGTAACCACTTACAACTCTTAGTATAATGATGTGAAGCTCTTTACCATCTAAGACCCATAATGAAATTATTAAAAACAGAACTACACATGTTTAATTAAAAAATAAAAAAGCCATCAACTCATTGCCTTTGTCTCTCCAAGTACAGACAGCCTGTCATATGCTTTCTAAAGGCATCCCTCCCTTGGGAAATATTTCTCCCGCTTTTTCTCTAAAAGCTTGACAGTGTTTGGTTGTGTTTTTGCTTTTTGTTTTTCCTTCTATCTGCCTCTTGACACTTTTGAGCATAGAAAAGATAACATACGGCGCTCCAGAAGAGGTTTTTGTTTTGATTTTTGTTCTCTTATGGCACCCCCTGATAGCATTATGTGACTTTGGAAATCAATTCAGTGCTGTGCGAATAAGGTATGAAACGAAAAGTTCCTGCCCTGCATTCAGAGAAGAAGGTGAGTCCTTGTTGCATTTTTCCCCGTGTTGTTGGCATAGGTACAGAAATCATCCCCAGCACAGTCTGGGGCAACAGCCAAAGGAACTGATTAAAAAAGCAGATCCCCAGGGGGAGAAGAGGCTTGGAGATGAGGGGGGAAAGCAGCAAAACCAGCAAACAAGCAAACAAAAATAATACACACAATAATGCACAATAATTTTTGGTTACTTACATAAATGTACTTAATGTTTTCACAGGTCTGTTTACCTTCAGTGGGTAAGCTGCACATACCCACTGCAGAAAATGTACAAAGATACAAAAAAAAAATCATTCATAATCTGATCACCATTATCACTTTCACGCATTTCTTCCTGGCCTCTTACCTATGCATAGTTATTTTTTTAGAAATATAAATGTAATAGATCTAAAATACTTATTTCTATACAACTGGATGTTTACTGGATAAGATACATTTCCATGCACACAGTGAAATCTGGGAAAAGCAAGATTTTTAACAACTGCATAATATTCATGTTATTTATACGGCATTATTCATTCCTGTCCTTACTGCTGAGCAGTCCTTTGCTCCATATTTTAAAGCGTTCCCTTCTTCAAGTTTCTTTCTGTCTATTCCCATAATTAACAAGTAAGATAAAAGTGAACAGGGAAAGAACTACCAGGTCACCTAGTCCTGAATGATTTAAAATAAGAATAAACAGAACCTAAAACAAATCTATTTGTAAGTAACAGTTTTACCAGCGAATTGCACGGCTTTCATTAATACAACTATTGGCTGAATATGGAAATCCGTAGTAAAAATGAAGAGTACTAGCAGACCAGCAGACCCAGTAAGAACCAGTAAAACATCAGGGGGCCATGCCCTGGGTTCTGACTCTCCAGAGACAGACACTAGAGGGCCAGACTGCCCAAGATCAAGTAGCCAGTCCAAGAATGGGAGCAGGCAGGGCATCAAGACTTGACCCTGAAATTTTGGCCAAA
This sequence comes from Ailuropoda melanoleuca, assembly GCF_002007445.2. Lineage (NCBI taxonomy): Eukaryota > Metazoa > Chordata > Mammalia > Carnivora > Ursidae > Ailuropoda > Ailuropoda melanoleuca. Next base: position 140,269,456 of record NC_048220.1, on the reverse strand, counting down.
CCCACAGTGCAGTAGCTGAACTGGGAAGACGGGGAGAACAGAGAAGAGAGAAGACGACGGGAGAAGAGAAAGGCAGGAGAGGGGGTGGGGAAAGCACGAGAGAGCAGACGAAGCCAGCCAGGGAGATGGGCTGGGGCAGGCAGTGTGCACAGCACATGCTGGGCCGGCACGGGACACCCAAAGAAAGCCCAGCCTGGCCAGCTGACACGGGGCAAGGTCATGAACATCTGCACACCAGTCCCTGGGACTGGGCAGCCAGGGAGTGGAGAAGCAATACATTCTCATGGCCTGATAGCAGGGGGTCAGATTAGAGGGCAGGAGTCCAGATGCTGGGAGCTGGAACAGCAAAGTCAGGAATCCGTGATCAAAAGACAGAGTGACATGCCCATCAGTGACACCAAGGAGTCCAAAGGAGCTGACGAAAAGCACACTCATCACGCCCCTTCCGAACGACATGGCAACTGTTAATTACACAGCATGCAAGACATATCCCATTGACGTCTGCCCTCCAAAAAATACTAACGATATGCCAAAGCATTCAAATAATAGGAAAATCATAAGTGATAAAGGGTGTGCAAATAAAAAGTTGTGGATGTTGAGAGAAAGAAGCCCCCCCTCGCCCCCCAGTGAAGAGTCCAGCCCCTCTAGGCTGACTCCCAAAAGATCAGGGGCTGGGAGCAGAAGCGACTTTCAGCTAAGTCAGAGCTGCTTGGTTTAGGCCACTCCCACCCACCAGACTGAGGCCAAGTTAGAAGGGGACGCACTCCACAGGGCTGAGCCTGCAGGCAAGGTTAAACCAAAACGTCCCTGAGTAAAGGAGTTTAGGGGCAGAAGTCAGACCCATGCGGTCACCAGCTGAGGCAGACATGAATCAAAGGCAAGGACAGACCTTCCCACCAGGAAACAGGAGTTGGATGAGGGAGTATTAGCCACATTCACTTTTTTTTTTTTTAGGACATTCTGGTATTTCATCTGAAGCGTTTATGTGTGTTTTAAAAAGGTCTTCAGGGGTGCCTGGGTGGCTCAGTAGTTGGGTGTCTGCCTTCGGCTCAGGTCATGATCCCAGAGTCCTGGGATCGAGCCCCACATCAGGCTCCCTGCTCGGTGGGGAGCCTGCTTCTCCCTCTCCCACTCCCCCTGCTTGTGTTCCCTCTCTAGCTGTCTCTCTCTGTCAAATAAATAAGTAAATAAAGTCTTTTAAAAATAAAAGTAAAAAAATAAAAGAGGTGTCTACTTACTAAGTGATCAGTAAAGGAATACCCACCAGGTGCAAGGTGCTATGGAGTGACTCGCCTTCTACCTCCAAGTTCACTGGAATTTTCCCTCTATGTCAGAGCCGTTTCCATCCTCAGGACAGAAAGGCCTGGTCCACTCTGCACGGTGGAAGAGCATTCCAGCCCTGCCTTCCTGTCCCGCTCCACTCTGGCCAACTCTCCCGGCCACTGGATTCAGAAACATGGCCAGCCTTTCCCTGCTCGGGGCTCTCATACTAGAACATTCCCTCCTTCTTGTGTGGTTGGTGCTTTCACGTTCTTTGCGGCTACTTGAAATGTCATGTCCTCAGTGGGACCTTTGTGGACAGCCCTGTCAAGATCTTCCCCCCACACATGGGCTCCACAGCCCTTATCTCGACTTTAATGATATAGTCAAGTCTTCATTTCCTTATTTGTTTTCCGTTTCCCCAACTAGGCTTTAAAAAAGAAAGGGCCACATGCATCTTGCTCATCAAGATATCCCCGGTGCCTGTCTCATAGCAGACTCCCTGTGAACGCATTCTCCACGAAAACATCTGACCATGATACACATAGAGAATGCATTTTGATGAAAAATGCAGCTTTTAGAATAACATTTCTTTGAAAAAATAAAATTAAAATATTTCTATTTCATAAAACTCAAAAATTCCTTCAAAAGTACATAAAAAATAATTCACCAGCACAGTATCAAATGATTTTATTCAGACTTGAACCTGTCCTGAGCAACAAAGTAACAAGGGCCCAAAAACAGAAAATGGGGTTAATCTGGCCATCACTAGATTTTTTTCTTTTCTTTTTTAGTTCTCGTGGAAGCTATTCCATAGCAGGAAAAATGTCTCATTCATATTTATGTTTTCAGTGCTGAGCAGAGCATCTGGCATTTAAGAGGTCCTCAGTAAATGTGTTTTCAATTAAAAGTTTTTTTCATTTTAAACTAATGCATGGTAGTTGTCATTAAAAGTATAGGATTACAGAAAGTGAAAAAAACTTTCCTTCCATCCCCCAATACAATTCATTTCACAGAGGCAGCCGATGAGGACAGGTTGACGTATATTCTTTGATTTTTCCATGCACTTAGACCAAAAACGCATACACAAAGGGACTAGAGATGCTGTTTCATAACTTACTGCATTCACCAAGTACACTGTAGATATGTTTACATGTTTGCAAACACAGATATGCTCCCTTATTTTTAAAGGCCATATATACTACTCCACACTTTATTTAACCAGGTCCCTTCTTAAGGACACTTAGATTTTTTTTCCACTATTAAAAATAAGAAAGCAATGAACATCATCTACCACTGCACAGTCAGGTAGACATGAATACAGGATCAATTCCTGGTGGGATCACCAGATCTATTAATATCAGTTACTACTTAAACCACCCAATGGCTGTTAGATTCACATGAACCCTTGAACATACCAGGGATATCTATTTTTTAAAAAATCTTTGCCAATCTGATAGGTGAAAATCAGTTGACAGTTTAAATTACATTAATGATGGGGGCGCCTGGGTGGCACAGTCGTTAATTGTCTGCCTCTTGGTTTCGGCTCAGATCCTGATCTCAGGGTCATGAGATCGAGCCCCACATCTGGCTCTGTTCTCGGCGTGGAGTCCGCTTGGTATTCTCTACCCCCCTCATCCCATCCCACTCCTGCCCTCTCTGCCTCTCTCTCAAATAAGTAAATATTTTTTTAAATATTACCTTCATTATGAGTGAGGCTAAACAGCTTTTCATACTGTGAGCGGCCTTCTGTATTCCGTTTCCAAGTCACGAAGACTTTCTGACGCATCCGTGCCAAGCAAGACGCTAAGCACTTGAGCGGGACGCGGAAGAGGAGCAGCCCTCCTTGAGCAGGCAGCTGTGTGGAGTCAGTGTCCAGTCCACGCCCAGCCCAAAACCACCCTGAGCTCTGCCTCTTGGGCTGAATCAGCCCAAACTCATCCCTAACCTTTACCCTTTATTATTTTTTGAATGCATGTTTATTAATTCAGCTGCCATAACCCTCCATTATTCATTACCAATAAAGACCAAATAAAAATACCAGTCGTCGTTAGAAAATACCACGGCTTCTCCTCCCAATGGTGCAAAGGGGGACACAGAGCAGAGGTGGTGGGACAAGCTCTAGAGGCAGGGGACACCTCGGCTGCTCGGGTGCGGTGAAGGCAGGACACGCGGCTCCCCGTTCCGGAGCCTCAGCTTCTCCATCTGGAATGACACCAGCCCTGCAGGAAGGCTGCACGGATCAGAGGAACGAAGCACAGGGCTCTGCACCTTCGTGCCCACGCGGCGCAAGAGGCAAGTGCTTAGTACTGGCAGTAGGAAGCGGGGCCTCCACGGGAAGCCCTAAAATCCCTCTTCTGGCCCTATTTCTCACTTCCCACCAGGAACACGGAACGAAAGCAGTATCTGCTTTTTGTCCCCACTGTGAATCACGACTACAATCTACTCACATCAAGCAACACTTCAGGTTGGGCGTCATCCTGGGGATGGCCACGTCCTGCGCAGGTGGCGCTGCCAACGCAACGTTCGTGCGCATGCGCGTCATTACCCCGGGGCCAGCACGGCGCCTCAATAGGGCTGGGCTCACGCAATACCTCTTAAGTGAAGCAATGAATGAAATGTCCACCAGGAAGCTCCCTGCGAATGGCTTTTTTTTCCCCCTCCCGTTGAATCTGTTTCAACTAAGGGTTCCCAACCATAGCACTATAGACATTTGGAGTTTGAGAATTCTCTGTTGTGGGGAAAGAGGGGGCGTCCTGTGCTTTGGATGGAGTTCAGGGGCATCCTGTCCTCTCACCACGCAACACCACAGCACACGCTCTCCCAGCAAGTTGTGACAACTACAACTGTATCCAAGCATGACAAAAGAAATCACCACCAGTTGCAAACGCCAGGTTTGGACTATAGGAAAACAACCAGATATACTTGTTTATTTAAAAATAAAAAAATACAATGCTGAAAATTGCTTAATTTTTACTATGTTCCTGATTCCAAAGCTGTTTTTGAAAGCTGAGCCAATGATATAAGCTATAGGTTAGCAAAATAAGTCATCAGGGCTATTTACAACCGATTGGAGAATATTAACTGCCTGAGGCAAATCCGTCATTAGCTGGCGCTGATCTGGAGGGGGACACAGCATTAATAATTCAATAAAGGAAAGGCTGCCGGCAATAAAACCTGAGGGTTATTTATTTAGCCAATTAGATTTGGTTTTGGTGGCAACCCTGCTTTTGTGAGTATGAATAAGCCATGTGTATTCTTCAATTAATCAGGGAAATTGTACATCGCAAATCTGCTCCTATTGCTTTCAGCTGGAAGATGTGAGGCTCAAGTGGTCCTCCAGCCTGTGGGGGAGGGGAAAAAACAGCTCAGAAGCAGAGCGGACTGATAACTACCTCCCTCCCTCTGGGGAAACGGAGAGATGCAGGACAAGTGTGTCAATTAGACATGTCAGCCCTCCGCTCCTTCCTAACCTTCCATCCTCAATCCAGGCCAAGACAGGATGAATCACACCACGTAAAATTTAGATCCACTGACCCATGGGCAGGCACAGTTCATTACCGTTTAGAGATGAACAATCCTAACCACTAAGAGACCGGAAAGCGCCATATGAGATACACATCTGGTATAACACACGCAAGATGATTCCTGTGTACACTTTGCTCACAGATTTCCGCTTAAACTGTTAGAGATTGAGCGATTTTTCTTTTCTTTTTTTTTTTTTTTTGTCACTTACAACCTAAGCAAGTCCTTTCTAGTGTATGTTTCACTTCCTCTTCCCATTCTCTCCCTGACCTTTCTTTCAGTTCCACTCATTTGTTTAGAGGCCAGATTTAATCATAACAGAGGTGCCCGCGAGCTCTGAGGTTCCAGAAGGCCAGATGTCCACAGAGACCTGGGGCTCACCGAGAGGCCACACACAAGGCTCCGATGACGAGGTGCCTTTTATCACTGACTTGTCCTCCCATCTAAACAGAGAGCACAGCCCTGCACAGCCCGCACCCCCCATCCCAGTGAAAGATCCTAATGCACAGACACATCTATTTCAGCCTCCCTGGGGACGAGGGTCAATCAAATGCCCCTGTGGAAGGCACAAAATGGAAATCACATTTCCAAGCCATTCTGTTTCACCGAAATTGAACTGATGGCTCAGTCAACAAAACATAGTCTCTGCTCCTCATGAAATTTCACTGGCCCCCAAAATTACCTTTGTCAACCCAAACGTTATTTTTCTCTTGTCCTTGAATGTGCTATGGTTGTGATCACTAAGGCCAGTGGCATACACAGGGGGGGATGCAGAGGTCAAGTGCTGTGACCTGAGGCTGAGCGGGGCCTCACATTACCTCCACCTCGGTCATGGAGAGACCGGGCTCTGGAAGGTCCAGACCATCTTGCCGTGTTTTCACACGTGCCACTTGGGAAAAATATCCTACTAATTCAATGCAAGCACAGGGCGTCCTATCAAGGGAACTGGAGGTCCTCTAAGGCAGTCCAGCTGCTTACAAGAGAAGAACTCGGGGCAAATAAATTTTGATGGAGAGCGCAAGACACAACCTGGAGTGGGCATCCCTAGGGGCTGACATTCTGGATGAGAGGGAGGTGAAAGGAAAAATGGCCCATCAGGGGATCCAGTAACAAGCAAGGTGGATACTGGTCACTGGAAGGGCATGGGGGCGTCCAGTGTGTGCTGGTCAACGTTTCATAACCTGATTGCTGGAGAGCCAATGTCCATGCTGCCAGAGGCTGCCAATGAACAGAGAGGTGGGCAGAGGTGCACACAGTTGGCAGGGCCCTGAAACCCACCTCCCTTGTTTGGGATTTGCTCTGCAAGGGGCTTCAACTGGACTTCAGCACAGGGGACTATAATGATCATTTATTCTAGGAAATTAAGGGAGCCTCTTTCCTTTATCTCTTTCCATTTGCCTTTATAAAATTCTTAGGAATTTAAAAATTCATGAAGAGCACATATTAACTTGAAACCCCAACTTAAAGTACTGTTTGTCATTTTTCCTGTTGTGACCCTATTGTATTAAATATTGCATGAAATTATCGTGCCACTAATTTGGATTCAGAAGCACTTTAGTTAATGCCCTTTATGGACAAAGGCGGTTCACCTTCTCATTCTGAGACTCCTCAGCCTCCCTCCACCTCTCCCTCCATCCTCCCCCCTTCTTTCTCCTGTCCTCCTCCCCCACTCTGGTCTCCCTCCCAGCTTGGCTCCCCTCCTCTTTCCTCCCCCCTCCATCTCTCTCACACTCTTCTCTCAACTTCTCAGGAAGGCAAAGGTCCTGACTCCTATCCTCATAAACTACCTGGAACCCCAGGCCCTGGTTTCCAGGCATGTTTAAAGGAGTGACTTGCCAGATGACAGAGCTAACAGGAAGCAGTAAATGAATGAAACCAGAACATACCCATATCAAAAGCCTGAACAAAGCTCTGAGTGCAAAACAAAGTATGCATTACCCTTACAGACTAGATACTATGTATCTAGTCTAAAAACAAGTCCCGAAGGACAAAAAGGTTATTATAATTTACACAGATGAGTAAATTAGCAACCACTTAAATAAAGTTAGCTGAAAATGCTGCAATAAGAATTCTCGGTGTTACTTCGCTTTACCTCCAGGTGTCCCCTCACCCTGGTGTGCACTAGCCACGCCCTTAAATTACATTCTCCTGTATCAAAAGGTTCAGAAGAGAGAAGTAAATCAGACCCAATGACTACAAAGCTTCAGTTACAAAATGAGTGCAGTTAAATATAAATAAATATTCACAGACTTGGGGGAAGGAAGGAAGCAGCTGTAGAGGAATCAGACAGAGAATAAAAATCTATTAAAGATACAGATAATGTCAAGGGCCATTATGACTTCAGCCGACATGGACCTTATTGCCAGCATGCGCAGGAACAGATAGGAAGGAACAGGACTCAACGCGTGACAGTTCCTGGGAGCCAATTCTTTATTCACAAAATCATCTTCGGCAAGGCGAGAGTCCCAGGAAGGACCGAATCAAAATTTTGTCACCTGAGAATTAATAAGGAAAAGAGAGAATGAACTTGTTCCCCTGAACAGCTGAAAACTGGAAATTATGAATATTCACAGACTTTCAGAAAGAAAAAGGAACGGATTTGCAACTTAAAACCATTCAAATGCGGGCAATTTCATAAGAAAGTTTTTTCCAAAGATGAAGGCAAAAAGCACGTGCTGCTCCATGTTCCTTTGCTTGAGAAAAAGGAAACCCATGTTCGTGGTTTTTATAATTACTTGACAAATATGTCAACAATAATTAGCCCCTAATATCGTTTCACTGGCCTCCCACAGTCAGGAAAACATAAAAAATACGTGATCTCTGCATTAGTAACACATTGCCTCTTACTTAGCGTATCATCAGGAGGCCACAAGCAAGGAGTTGGCTAACACAGTCAACATCCACTATCTTTGAAGTTAATGACACTAAGCGAAAACACTAAAAGAGCTGTCATTAAAGAGCACGCTTTAATAATACTGTGGGAGAATTATTTCACATTTCAAGCAAAGTAGTAGAAATACATCAGTAGACTTTCCGGTATCACGTTGGAAATGATCACATTTATTTTTATATATTGGCGTATTTCTTGCTAGAAATTCATTTATTCACTGTTACGTGTTATTTGGATCATTCATGTAGTTAATTATTGCTCGGGTCTGAATGTTTGTGTCCCCTCCTCATCAAATTCATTTGTTGGAGCCTAACCCCTGGGGTGACGGTGTTGGGACGCAGGGCCTTTGGAGGGGATCAGGTCCTGAGGGGGAGCCCTCAGGAGTGGTCTTAGGCCATACAGAAAAGGTTCCCGTGAGATCGCTCAGCCACTCTCTGCCATTTGCAGAAACCATGAGTAAGGGCTGTCCATAAACAGAACAGTTTTGTCTGGTTCCAGAACTAGGGCTTTTCCCTGGCACCAAATCTGCCAGCACCTTAATCTTGGACTTCCCAGGCTCTAGAACTGTGAGAAATTTCTGTTGTTTATAAGCCACCTAGTATGGCATGGTGTTTTGTTATAGCAGCCCGAATGAACTCAGATAATGAGGAAGTTGGCATTAAGAAAGCACCTGACGGATACCAGGTATGTCAATTTCAGTTCAACTACCATTTCATGTGACCCAGCTCCCGAGGTGGATGGTACTAATACATCGGCAGTATTCGGGCTCTAGGGAGCCCATGCTGCAGGGTCCCTAGAGTGTCGGTCATTCTCTCCTCCCCTCCCTGCATGTCACACATGCAGCTCCAGAGGCAGTGTGGCTTCTGTACACCAGACACCAGGGGTAGGGTTGCCAGATTTAGTAAATAAAAATACAGGATGTGGCAAGTGAATCTGAATTGCAGATAAACAGCACAGAGCTTTTAAGGTTAAATGTAAATTTCAGATAAACAGTGGATACTTTTGGGCGAGGCGTAAACACAGGACAGATTTATACTGACACAATTATGCACTGTTTATCTGAAGCTCACATTCAGATGGGCACCATATATTTTATCTGGCAATCCTACCCTCGGGAAGCTGTGTGAACCCTTGTATAATCCGGGGTCCTGATCCAGGGTGGGGCCAAGATGCCATCTGAGCACATGAACCTGGTTCCTCTTCCCATCCTTGGACCCTGGAAATCACAAAGGATGGTTGCATTTAAAAGAAAGTATTGGGGCGCCTGGGTGGCTCAGTCAGTGAAGCGTTTCCCTTCCACTTGTGTCATGATCTCGGGGTCCTGGGATCAAGCTCTGTATCATGAGCCCCAAATCACATTAGGCTCCTCCCTCTCCCTCTCCCTTTGCCCCTCCCCCTGCTCATGTGTGCACTCTCTCTCTCAAATAAATAAATAAAATCTTTCTTCAAAAATTTTTTAAAATTAAAAAAAATGTTCAGGGAAGTGCTGGACGACATGGAGAAACTACCATGTGGGCCAGAAATCCTAAGGACTCCCTGAAAGACCAGAAGGAAATCAGCTCATCTACACAAAGAAACCACAGGTCCAAATATAAACTAAAAAGATCACTGGGAAACACCATGGTGCCTCCAGAGCTGCTCCAAGTTCAGAAGCAACAGAGGCAATGAGCAAGAAAAGCAAAATCCATGGGCATTACCTGGGGAACCCCATTCAGAACCGCTAACCAATGGTGCCTGCTCCCCCCATCCTGGGTCAAGCAGCCGGAGTGCCTGCTCCCCCAAGAGAACCACTGGTGTGAGCACTGGGGCAGAAGAAGCAGGGGGTGCCCTGAATGACTGCTAACACCAAGGAGGCACCAGAAGAGGACCAGCTGTGTGCCCACCACGTCCTCTTCCATCACTGAACTCCAACCACGGAAAAGCCACAGATAAGAGACTGCAGCCTCTCAAGACAATCTAAGGACCAAGAAACTCAGGTCAACCAACATCAACATAAGGAGGCTCTTGGGGGCACCTGGGTGGCTCAGCGGGTTAAGCGTCTGCCTTCAGGTCATGGTCCCGGGAGCCTGGGATCAAGCCCCATGTTGGGCTCCCTGCTGGGGGGGGGAGGCCTGCTTCCCCCTTCCCTCTGCCTGCCGCTCTGCCTACTTATGCGCTCTCTCTCTGTCAAATAAATAATAAATAAAATCTTAAAAAAAAAAAAAAGTTAAGGCGGCACCAAAGAGCTACACGGCTCCTACACTCTTAGATATTTTGTATTTTTGCTGCCGTCATGAATGGAATCACATTACATTGTTATATATTAACCAGTTTTTGATGGTAAACATGAAATTGTTGACTCTTTATTGTGTAACTTGTAACCTGACTAAATTCTTACCTCTTCTGACACTTACACTTGATTAACTTGTGTTTAGGGGCCAAAAACATGGATTGATTTTATATCTTCATATTTTCGTATCTTCTTTTTCATCGAACCGCACTGCCTGAAACCACTAGTCTAGCACTAGACCACACTGGGACAGCCAGCCTCCTTGTCTTTTTCCCACCTTGAGTGGGAGGAAATGGGTTACCTCCCACATTCCTCTCGTGGCCTCTGGAGTTGTGTTCTGCTTCGGTAATGCAGGAAAGCGCCACCAAATGCTCAGCTGGGAGTCTGTTCCATCCCCACTTTGGCTTGAATCGCCTGCTTTTCCGTGCTCCCTGGGACAGGCTAATCCTCCCTCGATGGGCATCTCCATCCGCAGATGGGCCGAGATGACGAGTGACCAAGCTCCCAGATGGCACCACGGGTAATTTTATATCTTGCATGCCGTGTAAGCGGCATTTATACAATGACTCAGATGCAGTCCACTGCCTCTCACGGGTAAGTTTGTTGTGAAAGACTGTCTTGGTCCATCGTCTTCTACTGTGACTATATTCCACTCTTTGCCTGCAACATTATTCATTACTGCCCTCGGGTCAGGAAAATCAATGACTAATCTCAACACTGCGTCTGTCGAATGCCATCATCCATGTGGGGCAGACGCCTGCACATACCTGCATTCGAGGTGCTCAAGTTAACTCAGTTCCTAAACCACCCTGGTCTACGCTCTTTACTGCGGTGCTTGTTGCCTCCTGATCGTAAGTATTTATGTACAATATTTACTCATTATATTCTGGAATAAAATTTGGCCATTTTAGGGTCTTTTCTGCAAACAGAAAGATATTTAGGTCTATTCAAAATCCATCATCCGTTTAAAAAACTGCAAAGATAATGTTAGAAGTCTATGAAATTCCTTCTGAATTAAATACATTTTAGTATGAACTATCCTCTTGTGTTCTTTTGCATTGTACCTCAACACAGACTTGTTTGTAAAAAGCATCTTTTTTGAAATGTTCACTGGTTGGTGTTTCTGGTTGTTATGTATTTTGCCTTTAGCTCCAGTGAGAAACCACTTAATATTTTCATGGTGATCAGCCCACTGTGAACAACCTGAAATCTCGGGCAGGGCTCACAGACCATCTTCCTACAGGCTTTCCTGAGATCCAAACAGGCAGGTGACACATACAGACATTACATCCAAAGAGTGTCTGTCCATCAGTAGCTTCTGCCCAACTAGAAAAAGCCAGATTTGAATGCAGAATTAAGGGAACAGCAATGGGTTTGCAGTGCAGGCCCTGACAGTGAGCTTTGATTGCCCAGGGATCCACCTCGAAGAGGACTATCTCGAACAAACACACAGTACCAGCCACACAAGTAGGTCAAGAGCCAGCCACCTCCCCCCCCCCCCCCCCGGGAGGGTCCTTTGTGATTTCAATTACAATTTGGACCACTCGTCATTTCTCTTCCCACACTTCAAATTCCCTTCTCTTATGCTTTAAATTCACCGATAAAGAGTGAGCCCCTGTGAGCCTAGGCAACCACCCTGGACCCCAGTAAAAGCAGGACCCTAGGCCCACGTGATCTCTGTCTACCCAAGACCTCGCCATGTGGCCCCAGGGGTGCTGTGTAATTTCCCCTTGTAAGAAATCAACCTCTGTTTTTTCAAAGTTTCCTGGTGGTTGTTGCTGGAGGGCATCCTGCAATCACAATAGAAGCCAGAAGGGCTGGTCCAGTCTTGGTTTGGAAAGGGGAGATAGATGTTGGTAGGAAGCTCAGGGGGCCCAGGTGGGCGCCCCCAGGCATTTCTAGCTGATAGCATTGAGGCATTACCATGGAAAGGCTGCGACCTGCACAAAACAGGTTTCCTTCAGTTCAAAAGAAAACTGTTGGGGAAAAAAGCCCAAAATGTTAGCTTTTTCACCAAACTTGCCCAGAGATCTTACCAAATGGCAGGTGCTATGCTCAGCCCAGAATATAAGAGTTTCTTTAATTACAATTAAAACTGTGCAAAAAAGAACACAACCCCAGACTTTCATAAAACATATACCTGAACCGGCCCTCCTAGGACACAGGCCCTCTGTCAGATGAGACGGAAGGTGATGGAGAAACCGTCATTGGGAAGAGAGCCAAGGGGACCTGCAGGACAGTGGTGAATGCATTTTGCCACCACTGTATGGAACGTGCTGGAAATTGCAGATTACATGACGAATATGTCTGGTCTGTCAGCTCCAATTTGAGTATCAGAAATTTTGAGGAAAACTACTCTTCAAATAGCATGTTGAAAACAATTCAAACAGAATAGAAAAGCGAAGTAGGTGTTTAACACTAAAGAATGAAAGGGCCCTTGAAGGAGAGCCTGGAAGAGGGCAGGGGCAGCTCCCGATGGGAAGCCCTGTTACAACCCCGAAGACTGATGGAGACGTTATTTCTAACATTATCACCCATTACAATTCAAAGCACAGATTTCTCTCTATTAGGCTACCCAAGTGATTATTTGCTTTAAATCCAGTGCCTTTAAGCACCACTCAAGATATCCAATTTTTAGCTAGGTCATGTTGAACTTCATCTGCCCACCCCCCAAACCCTCCTGTGGTGTCATTGACACTCTTCTTCTCGCTACATGATCATGGAAAAGCTACACAAGTGAGCCATTCAGCACACTCTATTTGAAATAGATATGTGAGGAATTTATAATTAAAGAAGGGAATGATTCTCATCTGCTCTCCAAACAAATTGAATTCCTTGGTGAGAATGTGTCCGTAGATTAATCCAACATATGTAAAATGTCTGCGCACATTTCTTCAAAACAAATGCACTTAACAAATAGGATTGTCAAGTTTCTTCTGCTCATTTGCTAAAAAAAAGAACTACGTTGGCAATTTGAGAACATTAAGGCCCAATCTGAATTCCTTAAAGGTCCCCCACAGCAGAGAAGAGAAACAAGGCAAGCAGAATACATCTTATTTAAACTGACACAAGAAAAACCCCATCCTTACAATGCAGCTTTTGGAGACTACAAGTCAGATTTTTAGAAACGAGTCAGATAGGAAAGTAGATCATTTTCTTCTTTCATGTGATCCATCATTAATTTCTCTGAATTAGAAAAAAAAAAAGAACACCGAGTGAAAATAATTTTTACTGTAAAATTGGGCCTTGGCTATCAGTAGCTTAGCTCAAAAGCATCCATCCAAACACATGTATAATACAGAAATAACCATGTTCCTCGTTCAGCCTGCGCTCACACGGGCTGGCATAGGGGGTCATGCGCGGCTCCCAAAATAACCCGCCCGCGGGGACCTCACGCTGACACCCGATCCCACCACTGTCCACCGGGTCCCGCTGCTCAGCAGGGAGAACCTACACAGACCCCACGGGTCCGTGGGGGCCTGTGGCTACTATGACACCCGGGGGACAGTGTCCTCGACGATAACCTCCCGTGTCATCCAAGCCTTAACTTGGACATTTTTCCAGCTTCTCCCTTAGAATGGGTAAGAAGTGGCAGCCGGTCTAACCCTGAAGCTCCCGCTGCCCGCTGTCACCCGCCCGCCGCCTGCCTTTCCTTCTGTCCCCTTCCAGAGAAACAGAGTACATAGCAAAGGCTCCATCCTTTCTCGGCCTCGTGAAGTGGCTTGGACGCCAGAGGTGTCAGAACCTGTGGCTGATCAACAAAGAGAAACTTAGGAGTCTTTTGTCCCAAGCCAGTGACAGGCCATCCTCCTTAGGGGTCCACCGCACATGACCAGCACTTGGCTCATGACACCCTCCGGTTCAGCTTCGGTCTGAAGGGGCTGTGCTCATATCCCACACCCCTTTGTCTCAGTTTCCCCTACCTGAGAAGCCCATCACAGCACTCTGAACAAGGCAGCCACTTCACCCACAACAGGGCCTTTGAAGTTCTTTTATATTTATATACCTAGATTGTACATACAATTCAAAGTCATGAACAGATGCAAACGCAGGTAATTATGAAAAAAAGTAAAAGTTTATGAATAGACAAATAAGCATTGTCAAATTCTCTGATTCAAGTCAGGTTCATATTTCTTTTCTTTTCTTTCTAAACCAGAAAAATAATAAAAAAGGAGAAGAAAAAAATGTATTCCCACTGTGATTTTCGCCCATCAGAAAAGAGCACGGTGCCCTGACTTCTTATGGCTAAATTCGATAGTTCTGCAATCATAAGTAGAGATCCTAATTCAATGCATTTATTGAGAGAAGGAACCACAGAAAAATTAATTGATTTGCTAGTAGTGGTCCTCAACTCACGGGAAAACACCACTTGCTAATATTCACACTTTTCATTGCAACTCTGTGGCCAGTGTTCCTGGAATACAGACGAAAGGCACACAGTGGCTTCTATGAAGCCCATCAGTTCATTTGGAAAGTTTATTCTTTCATTCAACAGCCTTTTATTAAGTGTATCAGACACTTTTTGAGATACTGAAGACCCATCATTAACAAGTCAGATAAATATATCTGCTCCCACGGGGCTCATATTTTTGTAAGGGAAAAAGAAGAAACAAGATAATAAGTAAATGTCTTAATAAATTGGAAAGCGGTAAGTCCAATGGAGAAAGTAATTGCCCACTGACCACTTTTTCTATGCAAGGCTTTGCATACACATTACCAGTAAGGCATTACTGACACCTTTTCTAGAAGAGAAAATTGAGGCTCAGGATAATTAAAAAACATGATTAACTTCACACAAATGGTAAACGCTGACAAAGGGATTCAGAGACACATTTGCATAACATCAGAGAGTGTTTGTCTAATCATTACTCTACTGGACTCTTGGGCAATCCTCAAAGAGACCTCATTAACTACCTGAATGGGGAGACTGGGCTTTACACTCACTGCAAGCTGGGGTAGAAGTTAACACATGGGAAATGGACATCCGATGATCCAATGCCCTTTGGCCTCCCCAACAATCAAGCTCTCCTCACCGACTCCTTGATGTCTACAACAACCTAATTCTAGTTGCTTTTCATTTTTATAGAAATCTTTATTTAGAAGAAAACAGCATAAAAGAGACTTCCTCTAAAGGCATACGGTCATTCATAATATGCAAAACACAGGGGTAAAAAAGATGTCCTTCAGCAGGTGAATGGGTAAATAAACTGTGGTCCATCCAGACAATGGAATCTTATTCAGCGCAAAAAGAAAATGAGCTGTCAAGCCAAAGAGACTCAAAGGAAACCTAAATGCATGTTACTAAGTGAAAGAATCCAATCTTCAAAGGCTACATACTGTATGATTCTAACTATAGTAGATAACACTCTGGAAATGACAAAACTATGGAGATGATAAGAAGATGACTGCTTGCCGTGGGTTAGGGTGTAGGGAAGAGCAAATAGGATTTTGTAGAGCAGTGAAGCAATTCTGTGTGATGCTACAATGACAAGACACATCATTATACATTTGTCAAAACCTAGAAAATGTACAACACCAACTGTGAGCCCAAATGTACACAATGGACCTTTCGGTGTTAATGATATGTCAAAGGAGGTTCATCAGTTGTACCGAATGTATCCCCCTGGTGTGGGATGTTGATGGCAGGGGAGCCTGTGTGTACACAGTAGGGGGACTAAGGGGCATATGGGTACTCTGGACTTTGTGCACAACTTTGCTGTGAACCTAAAAACTAAAGTCTATCAGTTAATAAATATATATAAAACAAAAATTAAAAAGCACACTGTCATGACCACTATTAATGTTTATTCAGAAAGTTATAGAACCTTACACATCTTTTTTTTTCTTTCAAAATGGCTTCCTCTCTATCTTACCCATGCATGCCTAGTTTGATTCCTGCATGACTCCTCAAGAATGACGCCCCTGGTAGCATTAATAATTAATTATTAACTTCTTTATTTCTATGGGGACAATGTCAGTACAGTCTTTCTATTTATAAACAGAACTAACTAAAAGCCATGGAGACAAGGGAACAAGGAGGGAAAAATCTCATTAGGGCCTGACAGCCCTTGATAATGGAATTAACGTTATTTTCCTCCCCGTTAAACATATGCAAAGTTAAGTCGATATTATTGTGTTTTCTCTTCTTAGAACTGTGTGCCAAGTCTTTTCGAGGAGCTTTTCCCATGCTACGCTGTCTGTGACTCACAGGAAACAAGTACGTAACGTGCTAACCGGATGGCAGTTTTGACGCAATGTCAGCATGACACCAGCACCTCGTGAGGGGACACACTCCCCAAGAGCGGCTCAGAGCGGACCGTTATAGAAATGAAAATGTTTGAAAGGATGTTTTCCAGCAGGGAGCCAACAAATTATCCCTTTGATTTTCTCTCTCCGTGGCCCCGGGCTCGATGCGACAGATGTGAGGTTACCATACCTTTAACAGGTACTATCTATTGCTAGCACGTGCGAAACACCGCGCCTACTTATGGTTAAATCTTCTGAAAAAATTCATTTTGAAAAGTGAGTGGGCCACGTTCTTATCTGAATCTGTATGTCCTAATATTCTCCATGAAGACTGAGCTTAACTATCCCCTTTTAATAGAACCAAATTAAATGAGCAGCTATCCACAGAGCCCTCTCCTTTTCATAATGAGCCGGGGTTTATAGTAATAATAACTAATAAAAGAAATTCAAGGTACAGACCCTGATTTCAAGGCACATTCTTATGGGGGCGGAGGGAAAGACAAAAAGATACACAGAAGTTCATCTTTAAATTCTCAAACTCAGGACGATCAGAAATAGAACTTAAAGGCAATACAATATTCATTCTAAAATTGACAAAGTATGAAAGGAAAGCAGTAAAATCCACTCCATCTATATATAATCCTCTGCTTTCCAAGTGAGTTTCCAAAGATTGGACACTCGATGAGTACAGAATCTCTGTAGGAGATGTAGAGATGGGCTAAGCCAGTGGTTCCCCAACTTAGCCGATGAGCCACGGTGATTCCCCTGAGAGGCTTTCGGATCCGCTCAGCTCCCAGATTCCCATGCCTGACTCTCTGATTATTATTAGGTCTTCAAGGAGTCAGTTTCCACCAATTCCTGCTTCTCTCATGCCCCCCACTAACCTCACATTCAGAGTTTGCAAAATTTCCTTGATCTTTCTAACTTTTCATCTTGTGTGAGATCATTATTGCCATCTTTTTAGATGAGAAAATGCAGGTTATATGATATGTTCCTGTTTGCAGCCAGTTAATAATAGATATCACAGGTTAACTTTAGACATTATGCAAGATATATTTCCAAGATTTTGTCCTACAGATCAGCACATACTAGGCACATTTAAGAGAATACAAAAAGTCATCCTTTCCAAAGTATCTGGTTAGGGGCACCTGGGTGGCTCAGTCGGTTAAGTGGCTGCCTTTCGGCTCAGGTCATGATCTCGGGGTCCTGGGATCAAGTCCCACATCCGGCTTCCTGCTCAGAAGGAAGCCTGCTTCTCCCTCTCCTTCTGCCTCTCCCCCCAGCTTGTGTGCTCCCTCTCTCTCCTTCTCTCTCTCTCTCTTTCTCCCAATAAGTAAAATAAAAACAAAAGTATCTGGTTAGAATGTTTAAGTTCTAAGAAATAACAGATGCACTCTTTGGCATTTTTTACTCTAGAAATTCTGGTGAACTGACTATATACAAGAAAATATTCATCCTGGTTCAAACAAGGAATTGTAGAAAAAGAAGTGATTTGTTCTTATGTGTGCATGGACCTACCTCCAAACCAAAGTAGTTGTAGGTCATATCAAAGTGCTTCAAATCTTTATTCCCTTTGAGGCTGCCAGTATTTTAGGTAAAATGAATATCTGTGTTCCTTCTCTGGCGTGGGGCTGTGATACCTTTGGTCATACCTGAAATACACAGGAGTCGCTACTAGATGATTAATTACCCAGAGTCAGGGATTAAATGACCATTGCCAGGCATCAGTAGGTAGGCATGGTCAAGGACAGCGGTCTCTGGTAACAACAGCACAAAAGAACAAATCCAAAAGCTACAGGTGAAGCTTTCTCGCAGGAGAGCAAATAAATGAGCCGAAACTGGGAATGTTCTGGGTCGGAGAGGCTGGCTCTTATAGGATGCTCTATTGCCCATAACATCACGCTCTCCCAAAGCAAAAACACTCAGGCCTACATTTGTAATGAGGACCATGCCTAGAAATAGAATCTATGTGCTCCATCATTAAATATGTATTTGTTGCCTCTTTACTAAGTGCCTGGGCCTGTAGCAAAGACTGGAATATGAGGGAATAAGGCTGAGCCTACAGTGAGGGANAGGGAATAAGGCTGAGCCCACAGTGAGGGAATTTACACAGTTGAGTAACCAGCCAAACGACATTACTTCCTCAAGACAAGCTACACGACACAGAATGTGCCCTCAAGAGGGTGAGGAGAGAACCAGCGGAGCCAGTCCAAGCCGGGACAGTCAAAGGATATTCAGAAATCTGTAAAGTTGACAGAAAAAGCTAGTATTTTTACATTTAAAAATGGACAGTAATAGGTAAGTAATAAATCAATCTATTTAACTGATTAGCAATTTCTACATCTTACCCAAACTCTACTTACAAGAACTAGGAAATAAACTCAGTGTAATTTTCTTAGTTGGTATTTCTGCATATCTCTATGCTTTTCAGCTAATGTGTAGAAGATATGTGACTTGTTATCTGACCATTAAAATATAATAATTATCTTACTAGAAATTTCCACCATGCAATTCAAAAGCTACAGTATGAACCCAAGTTGCAAAGATTCTTCTGAGTACTTACTTATGGTTTTAGCTGACAGTTTAGTCCCAGAGTAAATGGAAGAAATGCACGTAAAGTATAAAGTACAGTAGGGGGTCGCACATGCATTAGAAGAAAGAAACTAAGGATATACTGTATAGTAACTAACATTACATAATAAAAAATTATTATAAGAAAAAAAAAAAGAAGAAGAAGAAACTGTTTCATCACTACCCTGCTTGCCTCTTGACCATGGCTCTGTCATGGACTGCAGAAGCTGGTATCATAGGTGTTTGCAGTGTGGGGTAAGCCCATTGGTCTTAAATAGTTCCCGATGCCACCTCTTCACACCCTCCCCATCATCAATAGAGATTAGAAGGCTAGCATCTCAGAGTACACAATGCTCCTTAAGGTGGGCAGGACAAGGTGACATCACCAGAATGGGACCAATAATGGGAGCAAAACCTCTCCATTTCTCAAAACTTAACAAGTCCAACTAAAGGTTTATAGTTGAAATATAGTTGCAAGTGTTTCAAAATAATTTTCTACTAATATTCCTGTTTTATTTTACTTGTCCTTTGAATTAATAATATAATGAAACAGTAGATATCCCAAATGTTTCTTTTTGCTAACAAGAATCTACCATGTATTTATTCAGCAATTCATTCAACAGACATTTATTTGCATGAACCTGCTAGGTAGCAAGCATGGTACTAAACACTGGACATGAATATCCTCTGGACATTCATGGCCTAATAAGAAAATGAGAAAAATATCATTGGGTATGAATAAAAAGGAAATAAATAATACGCTATAGTATAAGGACAAGAAGAGAGTGGTTAGCTGTGTGAGAAGAACAAAGAAAGATGTTAATTTTTAGGGGCACCTGGGTGGCTCAGTCGCTTAAGCATCTGCCTTTGGCTCAGGTCATATCTCAAGGTCCTGGGATCGAGCCCTGTGTCGGGCTCCCTGCTCAGTGGGGATCCTGCTTCTCCCTCTCCTTCTGCCTCTCCCCCTGCTTGTGCACTCTCTCTCTCTCTCCCTCAAATAAATAAATAAAATCTTTTTAAAAAGTAAGTTAATTTTTAAAGTTAGGAATAATCATTTGCATAAGGGAAAAACTGGGGGCAGCCGGGGGGCCACAGTTGGTAAAGCATCCAATTCTTGGTTTCGGCTCAGGTCGTGGTGTCAAGGTCATGAGATTGAGCCCTGCATCGGGCTCCATGCTCAGGGCAGAGTCTGCTTGTGACTCTCTCAGCCCCTCCCTGCTGTGTATTCTCTCTCTCTCTCTCAAATAAATAAATCTTTAAAAAACAA
This sequence comes from Ailuropoda melanoleuca, assembly GCF_002007445.2. NCBI lineage: Eukaryota > Metazoa > Chordata > Mammalia > Carnivora > Ursidae > Ailuropoda > Ailuropoda melanoleuca. The sequence continues at coordinate 140,249,428 of NC_048220.1, read as the reverse complement.
AAAAAGAGGACAAAAATGGACAAAGTCACAAACCTTTAAGATTCCAAGAAGGGCTGTCGATGGATATACGTGAGTGTTAGTAAATAACCCACCATGGGTATCTCATGTTTCTAAACATCTTAAAAACAGAGGCACTGACGACGTTTGTTCTGAACCATCTTTCCAAGGATGTTTGTATAAGAAGTCTTGGAAGACAGAGATAGTGTCTCTGTCCAAGAGCAGAGAGCGTATTCGATCACTGTCGCATGTAATAAAAGAGAATGTCTCTTTCTGGAGCAAATGTTGGTTGGATTTGCATGCAGTCATTATCAAAGATATGGAGTTTGTAAACTTGGGGTTTCTCAGCCATGAGGCTCATCCACTGCCCATACAAAAATTCACCTGGGCCCTCCATGCCTATCTCTGTGGGACTTAGGGTCTGGGGGGACAGCAACAGGAGTCAGTGCAAACACTTGCAGTGTCACTAGAAATGAAGTCCTTTGTCTCTGAACCAGGAGTCTCATGGCTTCTGCCAGCATTCATGAAACTGTAGCAGGTTAACCATTAGCTTGCAAGTAGGGTCAAACCCCAGACCCTTCACAGTTTTTGACAGAAAGCCAGTGACTGCATTCCACTGCCACCAATTTCTATTCATAAAAACTAAGCAAAGGACTAGCACTAGGGGCTCATTTCCACATGGGAGGCCCAACTGGTGAAGAGTATCAGATTCTAACCCAAATCAGTTCTCTACCCTCTAGACTTTCTAATTGGTTTGAGACATGCAGTGTTTCCTATGGTGTCTTCATCTGCTAAGGTTTCTATAACAAAATACCATAGACTAGGTGGCTTAGAAAAAACAGGAATATTTTTCTGACTGTTCTGGAGGCTGGAAGCCAAGATCAGAGTGCCAGCACAGTGGGGTGAGAACCCTCTTCCAGGCTGCAGAATTCCCCCTGTATCTTTACATGGTGGAAGAGGCCAGGGACATTTGTGGGATCCCTTTTATAAAAGCACTGATCCCATTCAAGGCAGGGGAGGGGGAGATTCCACCCTCATGGCCTAATCATATCCTGAAGGCCCCACCTGCTATCATCACTTTTGGAGGACAGGATTTCAACATATGAATTCTGGGGGAACACAGGCATGCAGACCATGGCATAAGGGATGTAAAATTATTTAAAAGAGCGAAGAAACCGAGGATGAAAAAAAAATAGTATCTCCTTTCTTCTGGGCACAGCAATACCTTACCAAGGGAAATAAGGTTGACCAAATGAGAAAGTGCTGGTCAGCAAAAATGCAGCCTTCATTCTCGACAGTGTTCCCTTGGAACTCAATCTATTCCCATTGATACTTAAAAATGAAATGATGTGGGTGTTCACAAAACATTCTTGGTTTTTACACCAAAATGCCAGAGCTGCCATTCTAGTTTTAAATGTATTTTCTTTCTTTCTTTTTTTTTTTTTAAGGAGTTTTAAGTAAATTCCACACCCAACGTGGGGCTCGAACTCACAAACTTGAGATCAAGAGTCGCATGCTCTACCGACTGAGCCAGCCAGGTGCCCCTAAATGTATTTTCTACCCAAGAGCCACACAGTCTCTCTGTAAAACCATCATTTTTGATACCAAAGGAAGCTGTCCAGTTTGAAGGAAGTCAGCTCATGTAAAAATCCAAGAGGCCATTTAACAGACTTGCATCTTAGGATCATCTTCATGGGGCTTGGAAAGCTGGGGCTTTCCCAGAGATGCTAGTGGTGAGGTGGTTTCAACAGAGAGCACCACAGGGGAGTGTCCTTGGGCTTCATCTCTAGTGTTTCCCTTCTTAGCAAACTCATGCTGATCCCCGCGGTTTCTCTAAGTCACGTCTATGGGAACGTCTTCACCAGCACGACGATGTAAGAGCAGGTGCTCTGCTCCCGCCCCACACAGGAACCCCTCAGACCACTCAGGGCACTGTGGCTCCAAGGACAGAGATGAGAGGGTCCCGCACACAGCACGACACCAAGTGGGAGGGGCCAGCCTGAGCCAAAGTGCCAAATGCGTCACTTCTCATCTCTTCTAACCCACATCTGGTCAAAATTGAAATTCTCCCACATTGTAAACTGTACCGAATTTGGAAGGGAAATCTGGGGGAGAAATATGTAAATAAGACTTATAAGATTGCTCCCAAGATATTTTTGCCTAATGGGAACGAATCTATCATTGTGTTAGAAGTAAACTATGTATGAAGACCACACCAGCTCCACTATCTCATCCTTTCACAGTTTAATAGGCAAAAGAAAGACTTCTGCCACCAGATTGCTTGGCGGTCCCCAATACTTGCCCTAATAATCTCCCCAGAGGCAAAAATCAAATGTGGTTACTCTGAACCTACACAATGCAAATACTTTTTTCCACCAAAAAATATCAACAATTCATTCAGTTAAAGCATCCGGGTCCTTTTCCTCTCGGTAAGAGGACAGTTAGGAACACAGGATTTTCCCAGGTAGCATCGGCGCTGGCAAAGGGAGAAGAGAGAATTAAGAAGGCTTTTTTTTTTTTTTAAGATCTTATTTATTTATCTGACAGAGAGAGAGAGAACACAAGCAGGAGGAGCAGAGGAGAGAGAGGGAGAAACAGGCTCTCTGTTGAGCAGGGAGCCCAATGTGGGGCTCGATTCACGACCTGAGCCGAAGGCAGTTGCTTAACTGACCGAGCCACCCAGGCGCCCCAGAATTAAGAAGGTTTAACTTTGCCTCCTTAACTTTTCTTCACAGAATTTGTTTTCTCTTGATATGCTGAGTATTTATTTGTTTACTCACTGATGACCAGCTTCCCCTCCCTCACCCACACACACACTAGAATAAAAGCTTCCTGAGGAAGGTCAGCTTTTGCTGCCCTAACATAGGGGGCAATAAATATTTCTTCGATGAACTTTTGAGCAAAAAAGTAAAGTCCATTAATGAAGAACGTATAGTTGCATGCTCTGCTAAAACGCATTTTAGAGGAAGCTTAAGGATAATACAATTACTAAAGCTTATCCCATAAGGAAGCACTAGAAACTTCCATCTAGACTGTCTGCAAAGGCCATGACTGTTTTGAAGCAGCTCCCTCTAACACCAAAGTTGCAGTGAACCCAGCCAAAAGAAATATTATTATATGCATTTTTCACATCTGAAAAATGTCCAATCTAACCAGCTAGTAAGTGGCAAGGTCAAATGTGAAATTCAGAGTTGTTAGAATCTGAAGTCTATGCTCTGTCCCCTCAACATGCCTGCCTGCCTGCTGGTAGTCAGGCCAAAACCACTGTCCCCGAGTATTCCTCAGTTACCTGAGGAAGGCTGGGTCTTTAGAAGAACTGCTTTGATTCTTCACTTGTTCTTGACAGGCATACATTTTCCTAATTTACAGATTAGTCCAAGAGGATATTTTTAAAGCCCATAAAACCACACACACCCTGTAACCAGCTACCAGAAAGGACAATATTCCGAGCAGCCTATTTGAGATAATCACTGCTCATTTGTGTTTTAATATGCATGAATAAAAAGGCCTTAAAATAGCCTTGCATACGAATCCAATATTTGTCTTTTAAATTAGTTAATCTGGTATGGTCTTCTAAATGCGCTGCCTTATTAAAGAGAGTATCATATGGTACCATTTTTCTTTCCCCCTTTAACTCAGTGTATTAGAGACTTACAGGGACGTGATATTTCTCTCTGAAATACTTGGAGCCAGTGAAGCCAAAATGATATGGAGACAATCAGCTTCCACACTTGACAGAGAATGACGAGCTCCTAATGGTAACCAGCCCAGAGATACTTAACATCAGTGCTTTCTCTAGAAAATCATCACCATTGTTCGTGCTGCCTCAAAAACCGTTATGCTCAAGTATCTTGTTATTTAATTTTTTAAAAAAATAATAATAAAGCCTTGCATATTTTGAGGCTTGCTGCCTTCCCATGAAATTTCCAAAGACAGAGCCCACCATGTTTGGACACACTTACTTCCGGGATGAAGTCTGGTGGGGCAGCAATGATGGAGGAAGCAGCCAGAGCTCAGACATCTCAATCACAGGGCACACCTCTTGGTATTTGAGACTTAGGGCTGAGTGTCACAGCGCACTCTGGTAACAAAGAGATGAAGGAAGGGTCACAGCAAAGGCTGTGTTCGCTATCATTCACCCAGCCACTTCAGAAAACCAGGCTTCTAAGCATGTTACAGGTGGTGATGATCCATCTTCAGAAGAGCCCAAAAGGATGTGCTGTTCTTGTCCTCATTTTACAGAAGCGGGGGGTGAGCCAGAGAAGTCAGTCTCTTGCCCAGGGTCACACAGCAAGTAAGTGGGGAGCAGTGATGCAGCCCTGAGCCTCTCTCTCGGAAGCTGCTGCTGGTCACCCCTGGGCTGCTTGGCCTTCATCAGTTTCTCACTACAACTGTCTGTGTCAGACTTGGTCCCTCCTTCCTCATCCTGTAGCGGCCTGCTTGACTCTCGGCTAGCACTCAAAGGCAGAGGCACTCTATTGTGTTCTAACTTGATCAGTGGGATGTTAATTGTTGGGGACAACCAGAGCAGGCAAAGCTGGAAACAGGACTGAATACAAAGAGGCCACCCAAAGTTAAATGTGTGGAGGCGGAGGGGCCCCCTCGACAGAAAGATTTTTAAATTAAGAGCCAATTTTTAAATTATTGTATAATTCCGTGCTTTTGCTGTTTCTATTGCCTACAAACATTTTCCTATTGCTACTATAAAAAACCTAACGTGTAACGTGCGTAGCTGGAGAGAACCACTTCTCAGCATTCTCCTGTCACAGGAGATTCACGATCGCCTTACACCTGCACTGGGCACGTCAAAAGTCCCTCAACCCTGCCTCCTCACTCCAGAAGGGGCAGAGGCTGGAGGAAGCTGAGGGAGGCTGGCTCTGGACGCTCCCAGCAGCTCCCATCCTTCCTAATCTGCCGGGGAGTGCTGAAGTTCTAAGGGTGTTTTGAACAGTTGTGTTCCAGGAAATAGATGCCTCACTGTGTCCTAGGAAAGTGTGTCTTTTCCATTAAGTCAGAGAGGTAAAGAGATGGGGAAGCAGAAACAGGGGCAGGAGTCATCGGGGTGAGGAGCGGGCTTGCAGGCCCTCTTGCCCCTCTCTGGAACCAACAGGAACACCAGGCAGCCTGCCGGGACTCCCACAGCCCGAGGAGCCAAGTGTCAGCCCTTACACTAGGGAAGTCCTGAGCACTGGGGAGCTCCTGGCTTGTCCTCCTCAGCGCTTCCATATTGGCTTCTGTTATGTAGGCTGGGGTGATCTTTTTTCTTGAGTTGGCATTTCCTCCACAGTGAAGGGGTCAGGTCTAAATTCTGACAGAGGTTTGCAGGGAAATGGGGAAAGAAGAAAGCTTGGCCTGCTTTGGGATCTAGTCTCTGATCCAGCAACACATGTTGACTCTTGCTTCAGATGAAGGTGAGGGGTGGGAGGAGAGGAAGTGGAGGGGAATGGGGACTGGCAGGGAGAGGCTAGGCCCAGTAAAGTGCTCCTGTACCTGGCCTTGGCCTTGGCCTCTATACTGTTATTTCCCTGCAGACCCTGGCAGACGGTGGATACTCAGAAACAGGAGTCAAGTGTTCCTCTTCCTGCTGTCAGCCAACACAGCTCACCATGCTTGATACAACATTAGCCCTGATGAAATCTCTCACCCATTCATCCAGAATTGAGGAACCATTTCCTGAAACTGGATGCCATTATTGCCCGCAGAGTACAAATTCTGGGCCCAGACTCAAAAGATGTATGTGTTACCTATATACCAAAGAGTTTCTAGAATAACAGCACAATCACGACAATACACTTCAGGGCGCCATTATCATCAACAAACATAAAGACTCTAAAATATGGCCAATGCCGCCCTAAAGGAATGTGACTTTCATTCACAATCCACCCATCTCTTTTTAGAAAATTACAACACACCTTTCCATATTTTGTTTCAGTTCAGAAATAAATATTAGACACCTTAGTAAATATTTCTGGAAGTTAAGACATTATTTTAAAAGACAGAGTTGTCATGCTTCAGCTCTGACTATGTGGATTCTCACCGTGCCACGGCCACTGTGCAGATGTGGGGTTCACAAGGGCTATTGCTCTGCCCCCAATATGGCACCGGGGAGCAAAACAGCCTGGAACAGTAGATGGGTCGCATATCCCAAAACTGTCAGCATATATATTCTCTGCAGCTGCTCATTTCCCGTGGGTGTGTCATCCAAGTACTAATAACCAACTCTGACCCAATGAGCAGGTCAGGCCTGGGGCCATGAAGACCCAAGGCTGGATGTTGGCGTTGGACTTGAACAATGAGCATAAAAGGCATGTCTACCACGGTTTGGGCTGGGTTGGGTTGAGCACGTTAGCATGTGGTTTCGTTCTGTGTTTTGTCTATTTGTTTTGTGTATATGATTAACAATTACAGAACTCACTCTATCAATAGATATATTAGTTACTGCGAGCTAAAAGGAACATAATGAAAATATAAGCATGCTGCAATTATGATAATGCCACCATCTAATGAGTAAACGTAAAGCAGTGGGCGTAAAGCAGTGAGCGTGAAGAGAAGCTCAGAAAGGTCCCAGCCCTTCCCTGGGGTGGGAAGGACGCTGCCGCTTTGCTGGTGCCACCTGGTGGGGAGCAAGGGAGACAGGATACCAGTTGGTCCCAAAAATGGATGCCTGCCCCATGAACACCACCATCAGGAGACTTCACAAGAATCCAAAGTGTTACTACTCTTAAAATTTGGCAAACCTTTACGAGGCAACTGAACAATTATTTTTCAGGAAAAACATCAAGTAGTTTAGTGTCGGTTCTATATTCTCTTTCTATCCCCACCTGAGTCAACTTTTCACTACTAAAAAAAAGTCATCAAATGCCAAATTAAAAGAAAAAGCAAGGGGCGCCTGGGTGGCACAGCGGTTAAGTGTCTGCCTTCGGCTCAGGGCGTGATCCTGGCACTATGGGATCGAGCCCCACATCAGGGTCCTCTGCTATGAGCCTGCTTCTTCGTCTCCCACTCCCCCTGCTTGTGTTCCCTCTCTCGCTGGCTGTCTCTATCTCTGTCAAATAAATAAACAAAACCTTTAAAAAAAAAAAAGAAAAACAAAAAGCAAGAAATGGATAGAAATGATGGGTGTAGTCGGTATTGAATGCACTACAAAGTCACAGAAATTGTACTATGAATAATGGCATGAAGCTGCCTTGCTCCCTATGGAACATGAAGAATGCCTCATTGATCTAATTGTCCGGATACGTTTTCTCTTCCCCCCAATATCTGCAAACTATTTGAAATCAAAGAAATACCTCCTGGATCTCTAAATGTCAGTCAATGTCTTATGCATAGTACACCCTACAAGTAAGCTCGTGTGGGAGCATGACGTTTGACAACCGACCTCGCATCTCACGGTCCAGAACGGACACTTGGATTCTTCAGTTGTTCACCACTAGAAAGAAAGAAGCTGCATCCACAGCGGGAAAATACAAAACCACCAGCATCAATACACAAATACTGTCATTGTCTTAAAGTGTTTGACTTAAAAGTCAACTTAGTCATTGATCAATAACTCCCACCCACTTAGAACAAAAACCAAACTCCAAATGGATTCCAGAGCACAGAAACTCTCCCATCACACAGTAAGGTAACAAGAAGAAACTGAGATAACAAAGCGCAGGCAGAATGAGGAAAAGGCCAAAGCTAGTAGTGTCTGGAAAAAGGAAAGTTATATTCTACAGAGAGAGGCGTACAAATAAATGGAAAACAAGAATGAGAAAATATTTGGGATGTGACGCTCCATCAGCAAGCATCCATCTGTTACTCATATTTTAATATCTGCTGCATCACCCTACAGCACAACATATGCGATTAAGAAATTGCAATTTTTTTCAATAAGTTATTGTCGACGGGCCGACCACGGAGCCAGTTACAAATCGCTAAAGTCAATTTAGCACCAGTTTATAAAGTTTTGATTAATCCTCAATTCAGTTAATATAATACATTATTAAATGTAACACATGGCTCAGACTCGATCATTTGTAGATTTGCCACATATTGATCATGACAGTGGGGCAGATGCCAGCCCCACAAGGCCTTTGAAGCAATATTCCTTCCAAATGATAAGGAAACTTCTGCTCATAAGACACATGTGAAGAGCTCTCTGGCCAAACACCAAACATTCCAAAGGTTTAATCACGGTAGCTCTTGATGTGTGCATTTTTCATCCATGTGCACTTTGTTATACAACCAAGAAGACTCATTTTCTCTCGACTGATCCGGACATCATCCTTCTACCACCAGGGACTACACTGAGCTAATCCAGGCTGACTGAGCACAATGGCCCACACAGAGGTGCCCCGAGTAGTGGGAGCCACATAAAATCCAAGACCCCCAGTTCAATTTGCTTATCGGATGACCAATGAACAATGTCTTCGTATAACTTCATCCCCTGCAATGATTGGGCCATACTTACACTAATGCATTTGCTATCTCTGGCAACCCTACGCACAGAGCTTCAGGTTGTGGTCGGTGCCTGGCCGCACCCACACTGTGTTTATTTCAGGAGACACACATGTTCACGGTCTACGGTCAAGTACACTTGCTCCCACATGGGTCTCTCCCTGCCTTTTTGGCTCTGGCCAACACATCCCTTCTAAGCTGGATCTTTACTCCATAAGAATCTTTCATCAATATCTTCAGAAGCTAAATTGCTCATCAAACATCAAACTAAATCCCTAACAAAAGAATTAACTATCCTTGCCTTTACGCAAAAACCCAGACACTGATCTAATGGCCACTCTGTGAGACTAGAATTTCTTACACTGATTTTCTTGATATTTCTGATGATATAATACAAAGACTAGGGAAAAAATTAATTAGCAACCTTCTAAATAAGACTGGTTTTCTCCAATTAAAACACATTTGATTCACAAAATACATTAGCAGTTTCACAGAACTGTGTTGAAATGTTTACTAACACAACTTAAGCTCTAACCTGTTATTAAAATTTTAATATACCATAGAAAAATAAAAGCCATGCATATTTACATCTTCAAATGTAGGAGGCTGAGATAAGAGAACTTAAATTGCTAATAAATTATCTTTTACTCTAAAAACGAGTATCAAAATATATGTATATGTGTCTGAATGAGAGAGAAACCATATGTGTATAAAATACTCTATTATAAAGTATATAGACATGGACACAGCCACACACTCTTCTGGGTGCTTCTCTATGTGCAGAATAAAAAAGGGAATTGTAAGTGGACAAAGGAAAGCATCCAAAAGCCTCACGAGGAACTGGAAGTTTGCAAACAGGAGCAGACACTGATGCTGTCCCCCAATACCCCTTCCCGCCTTCCCCTATACAATCATCGCCCTATTCTCTTGCACTAGGGCAGTTGGGGGCCATCTCCCTGTCCCGTGCCATCAAGTCACCCACGATGATTTCTGGCCAGTGGGAGGTAAACAGCAGGCACTGGGGGGAAGTTGAGGAATTTCTTCCAGAGGAGGAACTGGCTAGCACGCCCCTCACACCACCACCCTCCCCTCTTCCTGCTGGGACACAGGCACTCAGCTGCAGGAGAGAGGAACAGCCTTCTTGTACCCTTCACATGCCAAGCAGGGCATACAGACAAATGCCACTCACCAAGGATGGCTGAGGGAAGGACAGAAAGGAGCCTGGGTCCCAACGGTCACCCTAAGGGCACCCCACCAGCCCTGGACACACAGCTTGCTACAGGACAATAACACAGGTCTCCCATGGCTAATCTGCCATAAATTGAGCCTTCGGGTAGATGCAACTAAACATTTTCCAAACTTTTCTACAAAAGGAAGACTTAAAACTTTCTGTTAATCCACCTATAGAAAACGGAACTTGTTCAATTTCTGGATTATTCCACTGGAATTACTTAACATGTAACAGAATTCAGGCACCTACATTTTTTTTTCATGGCATAGGGTCAGTATTTAAAATGATCAAAGCCACCACAGAAACCAAAATAAACAAATACCTAATCAGGAGCATTCCGAATAAATGCTCACTCTCCGCCCCTAAATACCTTTTATTTTCTTTTTACCTAAAATGACAATATTGTGCATCTGAAGGGTCTGCAATGAGAAATGAAGAAAAGTAACAGCTCCCTGCATCGAACATGGATAATATTTCCTGGAGGGCAGAATTTATTGCTCCGTAGCTGTTACGAGGGGGGACAGGAACAACGTCCATGCAACACTTAGAAATCTACCCAGAAGCAGCCACCTCTCCACAGCATGGACCCGGTTGTCCTTCCGTGTGAGACATCACCCCCCTTGAAATATGTGCGTATCAGAGGCACCATGTGGCCCGAGGTAAGAATGCCTGGCTGCTCCCGCCACGTTCCTGAGCACATGCGATACGAAGTAAGGGAGGCCTCCGTACCGTGCCAAGCCTGCCAGGACTGACAGCATCCCAGTAAAAGTTCGTGCCAGAAATAGCAGAGAGCTGGCCTGGACTCCCTCTCAGCCACAAGGACCTCTGCACATGCTGAATCTCAGTTTCCACGGCTTCCTCAAGTGTCAGCCAGCCGGCTCCTGCACCAGCGAACGCGTGCCGAGCTTGTCCCTTGGCACCGGCCCAGCGAAACCAGAGAGCACAGTTCTGGTGGGAGGCCCCAGGGCTGCAGTCCCCAACTGCAAGGAGAGGAACGGGGCACGTCTTGGAAATCCACCAGAGACACGCTGCCTGAGGACACAGAGGCCACTCCATCCTGAAAAACCCTTGGGGAGGTGGGGGGTGTTCAAATCAAGGGCAGACAGAAAGGAGGAGAAGGAGAGATGGGAGGGGGAAGGAAAGGGGAGTGTCAGGAATGAGCAGATCTCATTGGGGTCTTTGATTCCCGGCATAGTTTCCCAAAGGGACACTAGAACACTAAATCCCAACTAAAATCAGGGGTACAGAGTTTTCCTCCAGAGAAGACATTCCCTTGACCATTTCGTTTTCCATACGGTACGTGCCCAGATGATAATAATGTGGGAGATACATGAGTCACTGGCATAGCACTGTCCCTGAACGGAAACAGCACCTCCAGCCTCTCCAAGATTGAAACAAACAAAGAAGGGGACAAGAGAGAGAGCAATCAAAGTGGTTTGAATGCTCTTGCCCATTTGCAGGACTCGGTGCAGGAAGAACGGCACTCCGGGAATCCCCACACCATGAAGACGACGCTTCCCCAACACAATGCCTGGTGCCCATCTGCGGGAGAGCCACCCTCCTCCACGGGAACATGGAGAGACATTGAAGGCAGAAGGGAGGGCTCCGGCAGCAAAGGGAACACGAAAGCAGCCCCGGTGCCCAAACCCAGGTGATTTCTTGGCCACACAGATGGCTATTGGGTGAAGCCAGTGCTGCACGGGAGAGCTGGTGTCCTCGGAGCCTGTATCCCATGCAAAGCTCCCATCGGTGGACTGCAGAGCCAACCCGGGGGCCAGGCTTCACGACGCCCAGCTTTGTTTCATTACCAGACGCCACAGAGCGGACTTGCCACCCACATCCTGGGGCTAACCTTGAGTGGTTTGACGTTCATGTGGGGCCAGCCCCATGGATGTAAATAACATCCTCAAACTGTGTAGGTCGAAAACTTGCAACACTGGATACCTTGGAACAGATGAAAGTCAGCACCACGGTCCCACTCTTAAAATGGCATCATTCTTGACTAAGGACAGCAAGGTCCATTGCCCAGAGCCCAGGGGTTGTATAAAACTGCTTCTTGTCATGGGACAAAGATGAACGTCAAGTCACAGATTTCTTCGAAACCCAACACTTGGTATCATTTAAGACAGTAAAGGTCCAGAGTTCTGTCAGGCACAGAGAAAGTGCTCAAGAAAAGGCAGCTGTTGCTAACCAGTATGGGAAACGAAGTGGTCACAGATTATGAATTTCAATCTTCCCCAGTGTTACTAAACCAAGGAAACGCAAATGTTTATTTTTCACAAATACAGTTTCCACAAAAGATGTTCATTCTTACAAACGCAGTACTCATTTTAGACACGTTGGAGTCTCTGACGTTTCCCAGAAACTTCTGCCAGCCCTGAAGAGGCAGTGGGCGCAGGACACAGTCGTCGTTCTCCTGGGGGATGGATGCAGGAGAGGGAACAGAGAACAAACCAACAAATACAGATATGGAATGTAGCAGCAGGCGATAATAAGTGTGAAGAAGAACAGAGGACAGTGAGGGGACAGAGTGACATCAAACAGAGCGATGATGTTCCTGAGCTGGTAACGTTGGAGCAGAATCCTTCCTGAAGGGAAGGCAAAACCCGTGGGCATCACTTAGCAGTTGAAGGAAGAGCATGGTGGTGAGCTGGGCTGGCGGATGAAGCAGGGGAGAAGTGGAGAATGAGGACAAACAGGGGCCGAGGGCCAGGCCATGGGAAGCTCTGTCATTGGTGGGTCCTGAGCAGAGACTCCATGTTGCTACTGAGGCCATCAGTGCAAGACATCACGTGGCCAAGTGAATGATGAGGGACATTTCCTTGGGTGTCCTTTTTATCCTATCCTCGTTTTTCAACCTATGACCTCGTGCAAAGGCTTAGGCTTTCCTCTCTGTTTTCCCAATCCCCTCTACGTGGTGTAACAGCCTGATGCCCGTCATCCTCAGCATTCCTGTAACTGCATTCTTGACAGAAATCAAAATTCATCACCTCGTAATTTCTCCTGAACAAAAACTGCAACAAAGTTCATAATGCTGAAGAATGAAAAGTCTGGCTTCACTGTTTATCTTCTGTTTAGGCAGAAAAATACAACTTGTTGGAGGAAGCGTGTTCTGGAAACATCTAATATGGGGGGGAAAAGATGTGATACCCACTTTCCTCCTCCTCTCCTGGATCTCACACTCATTTCATTAGTTCCCAAAAGACCAAAGCTCCTTGCTTTCAACAAAGCGCTCCCTGGATTTGGTTTTCCCAATGAAGAAATCTATTTAGTGCAAATTTTTTTTTAATTATCCTTCACATTTCTTTCTTTTTTTTTTTTTGATTTTATTTATTTATTTGACAGAGAGACGGCAAGCGAGAGAGGGAACACAAGCAGGGGGAGTGGGAGAGGAAGAAGCAGGCTCCCAGCAGAGGAGCCCGATGCGGGGCTCGATCCCAGGACTCCGGGATCACGCCCTGAGCCGAAGGCAGATGCTTAAGGACTGAGCCACCCAGGTGCCCCCAAATTTTCAAATTACAACCTCATTCCATCAGTTATTCCACTACTTACCAGGGGGAGGATTCAGATACAGCCTCACTGTTTGGGGGAACAGGAAAGAGCCTGCCAGGTCGATCACAGCCTCATATCCCCCTTGGGGGGGGCACACAGATCAAAACGCTTTTTGATGACACAGCGGAGACTGTTAAACGTCCTCTACTCCCCTGGCTTCCCTGAAGCCCTTGGAAAAGAGTTACTCCATTGCCCTCCTCAGAAAAGCAGAGCAGTCAGAGGGCCAGCGCCCCCACACAGAGCCCCAGCCCTTGAGCCCTGAGGACCCCAGAGACGCAGTGTTTTGGCCTATGGCACCCCAATGCCTCTGACAGCAGATCCTCCCCACGGGAAGACCAGATTTCTAAAGCTAGGACAGTGGTCTATTCTCTAATTGCTGCAAGAAGATAGCGCACAGGCTCCTGGCTGGGGAGCGTGCTTTTCTTCATTGTCTTTGACTTCCTGGTTTAAATTTCAGTGATCAGTGATAAGAAAAGCCTCAAAATGAGCAACTGGAAATTTCTCCAGCAGATTAACTGTCACCCTCGCAGCTCTTCTCCACATTCATCAAGGACAGAGCCAGATAAAACATCCCAAAAATAAAACCAAAAATGTAAGGAGATATCGAGAGAAATGGTGCAGTGTGTGAGGGAAGGGGCTCTTGACCTCATGAGAAAATTTCTAGTGTAATTAAATTAACACATCCAACCAGAATAATTTACATGATGGCTACAGATAGAGGAAAGAATAGAAGGGACCAGATGATTCAGGCTTTCTTTTAGGATCATTTGAAGATGGAACCAGCATTAGACAAGGGTCAATATAGCTGTGAAAGTTTAATTTTATATTAGCTGTAATGAGGACACTCCTTCAGCAGACTATACATACTGTTTTAACTTCAAACCACTGGTTAGAAGGTGCTAAAATTACCTGACTCCTCAGTTTGTCCATATCTACATTTAACTGTTATAAAATGTATTAATACTTAAAGTTCTAACAATTTTTTTATTTTTATTTTTTTAGAAGATTTTATCATTTATTTGTCAGAGAGAAAGAGCACAAGCAGGGGGAGCAGCAGGCAGAGCAGGCAGAGGGAGAGGCAGGCTCCCCACTCAGCAAGGAGCCCAGTGCGGGACTCGATCCCAGCACGCTGGGATCATGACCTGAGCCGAAGGCAGCCTCTCAGCCAACTGAGCCACGCAGGCATCCCAAAAAAATTTTTTAAAACAGAACATTAATATAAGTCTCTTTTTGAAAACTTTGGTTTGGGGTGCAAATAACTATCATCAGACAATCTTACATGACCCAGTTTTTAGAGCGACAACTGTCAAGAATCCCATTTAAGCAGGAGGCCAGGTCTAATGCACAACAAAGTACACCCCATCGGGCAGGGTTGAAAGGAAAAGCCCTGCATCTCTTGCAGCATCAAAATAAGGGATGAGAGGCTGCCGGAATGGGAAATCTCTGTGTGTTTGTTGTGCCCTTACTAATGGTGGGCAAATATGGCAAGCAGGCATGTTGAGAGGGTGATGAAATCCATCAAAACTAAGTCTTTCCAAGTCGAAGCCAAGGGCGAGCTTCCAGAAGAGCAGATCCCAGCTCTGAGGTCCTAAAACACAATCAGCCCCCAACTCCATGAGTATCCCCCCATGCTGACCTCATGCCCCCCATTCCACAGGCCCTCCCAGATCGCCATGGTTCCTACAGAAAACCCTTCTCTGTAACTACTCCGAAGCATGGGCTTGAGCCAAGATAACCTCTAAAATTAAGTAATTACTGAGTACTTATTAAAAACTGATCTAATTGTTAAGTTTGCTACAACTGATAAAAAATGGGTGTCACTTTCTCATAGAACAATCGATGTCTATTCCTGTTAGAGATGGGATGAAATTAGTAAGGTAGCATAGGTGTTATTTTACTAGAAATAAAATAATTTTAACAAGTTATGTGGGTGTGTTCCATCACAATTAGATCTAATTATGCTTTATTGCTGCAACAAAAGAGCACGAGTTTTGATTAGGGAGCAATGGCTCTTTCACCGTCGCCCTAGAGTCAAGGGTTTCTATCTCCATTATCTTCGAGTCACCAATACATGGTGCAGATTTACACGTGAACCAGTTCCTCAGGGAGAGGGGATGTCCGTGGTCTTAGAAAGCAATGCCATCTGGCGCAGTATGACTTCTCGTTCACAGTTTACCCGAATGCCACCATCTTGTGTTGCCTACAACATGCCTTCCTCACCTTCTTCAGGAACACATCTGCCCCCTTGTCAGACGTGCTTTTTCCACGCCTCCTACACAATACAGTTACAGATGCTTATTACTTTTCACAGGATGCACTCCTGAGCTCTTTCCTCATTCCTTGGCTTCCATAGTTGATGCAACACCTAACAACACTCTGTTCTTAAGTTCTCGGTCGGCCTACAAAGGAAGGAAACAGGACTTGTAACTGCCATATGGTGACCCAGGCAGGACTCAGGGTCCATTCTAGAAGTGTCCACCACGGAAAGCTGTTCTTCCAGCACAAAGGGAAACACGAGACAGGCAGTGTGGGGAAGCACTTCTGGAAGAGGATTATGAGGCCCCGGACACAAATGGGGAGAGAGGAGTCACTGTGAGTCGTCTTAAAATCCAAAGATTTCAATTCATCCCCCACCCCCAACACCAGCAACAACACACATTTTCCAGTTTCTCACCTGGGAATGGAGCATCACTTCTTCTAAAGATGAAGCACGAAACCAGTGTCACCTCCCTCTTCATCATGAAGCCCCCTCCTCTTACCACATCCAGCGCTCGCCACATCCTATACACCAAGCCTCCTAAATTCCTGTTAAACGGACCTCTTTCCCTCTCACTGTTGCCTCTAACAACAGCCACCGTCATATGAGGCTTGGGCTACTGAAGAGGCTCCCACACTGGTCTCTGCATCCAATCTTGCCCTCCCCTAATCCATTCTCCAGGCTTCCAAAACAGTGGTTTGTAAAACTCCCACTGAGGCATACCGCAGACAGAGGGGTCGGTACTGGTTAGACAGAGGGCATCCAGTTCTTCACTGCTCCAAGCCTTCTTGCACCCTGGCCTTCTAACACAGCTCCTTTTTTCTGGAACAACCTCTCCCACCGGCCCACCCAGGCCCTCACCTTCCCTGGTGTCCCCTTAATAGCCTCCTCTGTAAGGCCTTCCCTGAACTCCCCTGATTACCACCTCCCCCAGGTATATACTCCACAACCTTCTGGACTTTCCATAGCCTCCTCCCACTTCACTGCAGTGACTTTTATGACTTCCCATCTTCACTGGCATGAGGGAAGTACAGTGAGATTCCACACCATGTCTGTCTTGTCCATCACCACATTCCTGGTACGTATTACAGACTAGAGCTTAATGATATGTAACAAATGGAAAGTGAATTACAATGAAGAACCAAGGTTTAAGACAGAGTCTCACTGACAACCCCAGAAGATGTTTATAAGAACCCTTGTGGGTCCAACAATGAACGGAGTGGCAATGAAACCAATACCTCAAAAAGAAAAGGGAAGCCAAGTCATCTTGCAACCATGTACCAATTCTGGCCAAGCAGAGGGTATCAGGTAGGTGTAAGCAGAAGCCTGCTACCACTCCCCAGAGCTGCAAAAGCAGATGACCATGGCAACTGACGACAGGAGAAATAGGAGGAGACTTGAGAAGTCCACTTTTAGATTTCTTCCATGATCCACTGATATCCAGTGCCTAGCCCTTAGTAGGCATTCAACAGACAACTGTCCAATAAACGAACATTGGTTCTAGAGCCCCAGGATTCCTGCAGCACTGTGGGGTCAGTCCACTCACATGGGCCCAAGGCCTTACCATTCTAATATCCTCAATTCTGCAAAAAGTCAGAACTTCACCTTAACACTCAGTTTCTGGGTAAGCCTTTAGGCAAATCAGCAGAACTCACTAGATGGCTTCTTTTCGATTGAACCATTTATTCATTCAAGAAATGAATACACTGTTGAATAAGACAAGGTGCTTCCAATCATGGACCTCACTGGAGAAAACAGAAAACAAACAAGATATATACTAGAAAGCATATTATTTCAAATATGATAAGACAGAGGAAGAAACTAAAGGCAGAGTGAGAAGCAGCAGATTTCTCATGGGCATGTCAATGGGTTCTTTCCAACAGGACATCCAGGAACAGATCCTCTGGGGAGGCAACATCCAAGGGACCAGGATGATTAAAAAGAAAATTAATTCCATAAAATCCGAAAATAACTATTTAAGCCGCCTTAAGAGGGGCGGCTGGTTGGCTCAGTTGGTAGAGCGTGTGACCTTTGATCCTGGGGTTGTGACTTCGAGCCTCACGTTGGGTGTGGGATTACTTAAAAATAAAGTCTTAAAAAAAAAAAAAAGAAGTCGTACCATTTTACCCCCCATAACCTCCAGCACAATGCCCGGCCCAAAACTCACACTCGTTCACTCACTCCATCTTCCATTCATTTACTGTCTCATTCATTCCTTCAACAAAGGGCCACTGAGGATTTACAGGACCCCACGTGCTGTGGCAGATGATGATAATGTAATAAATGGTTGTTGCTTGAGTTGGAAGAATTATGTGAATCTGAACACATAAATTCTCCAATACTGGACAGATTTTGACCTACAACATGGCAATGTCATATGATTCATATGTGATGTTTTAATTCTGCATTGGTAAGCACAAAAACTGGGACGTCAATAACATGGTTTAGAAACTTGCTTTTTCAAGTCCTTTGTCACTGCTCATTTATGCTTCCTTACAAGATTCTCGTACTTTCAGCTGCAAAGGAATCCCATCTCTGGGTTATGGGATATTTTGAAGGAATCTTTGTTAGCCTTGTTCCATTTATAGCTAATGGTTGAAATAAACGGAATCATATGTTTTTATATGTATCCCTCAGACCCTTCTTCCAACTTAATGCAATGTTTACAGTATTTTACATGTATCAGTATACATCAGAATCCCTTTCATGTACATCCCAACTAGGATTTCAACCTAGGACTATCTTTCTGTTCCCTCAGGACACAAATGCTACACAATATAGTTTCAGGTCTCAATTCAAGACACCAAGTTAAACAATTTTGAAACATATTTTTGAGGACAATCATTACACACAAACACACAAAATTGCCAAATAAACTGAATCATAATCCATTCAGTTCACCATGCCAATTCCAACAGACATACAATCAGAAGCTGCTGTTGTCTTAAGTCATTCAAAGGTCACTCCACAGTCTGTGACCGTGAGTATTAAATACTGTCCTTCCTCGTTTCAATATTAAAAGCTGGAAATAGAATATTCTGAGTTCTCTCAGTTGCCGTTGATGGCTCTTTAATTCATGAACTCATCCAAAGCCTTATGGAATTCATGTACAGTAAATAATTATAATAGATTCCTTAACTCTTGGGGTGATGCCCATCAGAGCTGGGTTTCCCACTGTGTGACATACTCCTGCAGATAGTCAGAAGTGTATCACATTCAAGAGACTTCTGATGTGGTAATAATGATTAATTCCTCTCATCTCCATTACTCATTATGATATAAAATTGGAATAGGTCTTGTTCTCAGTTTACACTAAATCAAGGAGACACATTCTTTTTACAACTGAACTAACTTTTTTATCTGGTTGACTCAGGAGCCAATGTCAAGGGTGAAAACTCTCTGACGTTTCAATTACTTATACAATATCATCTCTCACTATTCAGGATCCAAAGGAAAAATATCTCTGATGTACTGGAGACAACAGCCTGATGGAAGAACACAAGAACACCCAGCTCTGTAACTTGAAAATATTCTAGTACAGTACCTGTGCCCAGGTATAACCTAAAAACAAAGCTAAATTTCCCTGCTAATAACCAGGAATCCAATGACCTGAACGGCAATTATGATGAATCACAGTATGCAACACAAATGCAAACAACACTGTCTTCCATCAAAATGTGATTTCTCAGAGCACCTGGGCGGCTCAGTCAGTTGGGCATCCAACTCTTGGTTTTGGCTCAGGTCATGGTCCCAGGGTCCTAGGATCAAGCCCCGCATCCAAGCTCCAGGCTCAGCGTTGAGTCTGCTTGAGATCCTCTCCTTCCCTTTACCCCTCCCCGGCTCATACTATCTCTCCCTCTCTCTCTCTCTCTCTAAAATAAATAAATAAATCTTTTTCAAAAATGTGGTTTCTCTTCCCATTTGTTCTTCTTTCCACAGACACCTTGTTCTCTCTTAGGCAGGGATTTAAGTTGGAAAAATCTGGAAACCTTCCTCAGTGTATGGATGAAGGCTAAGGGGTATTCCTCAGTCTTGGGTTCCTGGCATGAAAGTTAGAGGAAGTCACACCCGTGGTTTCTGGAAGAAACAGGGGCTGACTTAGCCTCCCTCTGCCACCCTTGTTTCACAGCTTAATAGCAGAACTGATACTTCCCCATGCTGCCCAAAAAATAAACAAGTGTGAAAAAAGTTTACTTTCATCTTACTTCAGCAGAATCGAAACACCTTCATAATTAAGCATTTCTTTTTATATGAAATTACATTTTAAGAACTGTTTCCACATCCCAAATTTTTCAGACCTCCAAAGAATCCTGAGTGGAAGCAAGGCAGATATCCTTACTACGCATATGAAGAACTGGAAGCCCACTGAGCTGAGGGGACTTGTCAAGAGTCATGTGGGCAGGAAGTGATGAATCCTGATGAATCCAAAAGGCAGAAATCCTGGTCTTCCAATTCATAATCCAGTCCTGTTTTTCTTTCCTTTTTGTTCTTTCTTTCTTTTTCTTTTTAATTAGGTGTTCATAGTAACTGAGTGGTCTCAATGCACAGAGAATGGATTTGAAAGGCAATGTTCACGTTCAGTTCTGCCACCCTGTGTACAGGATTCTGGAAAAACCTCAAGAAGACCCTGGTCCCTTGCCAGCAGGAGTATGTGATGCATTCTGCTTCTCCTTTTAAGGCGTTTTAAATTAAAGGAAGCCTCAGACACTATCTCTTTCTGTTCCACTCACAATCAAATCCTTTCAATGAAAGCACCAATTTGGTTTCGTTACTGATTATTTTAATCTATTTTTGAAAGTCATATAAACCAAACCTGAACAAATATGTTCCCCTGCATGTGCTTCCTGAATTTCAGTCAAAGTTTTTCGGTAATTAAGCATTTTTTCCTAGAGTGTTGTGAATCAAATAGGGTTCTGTGCCAAAGCAAGAAAAGCATTAATGAAAACAAAGAATAAAATGAAGCCAAGTTCAAGTACTAAAAACCGTCTGCCTTATTTCATCGAAATGAGATGCAAACGAAAAATATGCAAGTGAGCATTAACATTAAGCCCAGTGTTGTCAAGGTGACAATGGGACTTCTCCCACCAAAATGTTTTAGGAAAATCCATCTCCCATCTGGAGAAACAAGAAAGAAAAGAAAAGAGAAAAAGAAAAAAAAAATCACAGTCCCCTGGGTTAAAGGTGTGTTTTAGGAAATTTGAGGACTTGAACGATTCACTCTTAGAACATTATTAAGCTGGAGAACCACACTATCTTTATAGTAAAAAAAAATAAATAAGCCAGAGAGACTTCGATCACTCTGTTTCATCCAAGAAGGTGTCAACTCCTTGACATTCCATCCAATTTCTTTAAAAATGAATTCCTATTCTTTCTAGAATATCTTAATCAAATCAAATAAAAAATACGCACACCCCATAGAGTCATCTTCCAGAAAACCTCAGCCACTGAGAACAGCTATCGGGTCCGGGAGGAGAGGGAGCAGAGGAAGGAAAGGCTGGGAAGGACATCATGGTCTCAGCAAAATTTACCCTCTTTGATTATCCAACATCGTGGCAGGAGCAGCTCCTCGCACAAAACAGATGGTACAGCACACAGCTGTGTCATAAAATGCCAAGAAAGTAAAGAATCACCCATCCCAGCGATTCCCACAGCTTTCCCAATCTATACTCCAGAGTCAACGTCTAATTTTTTTTTTTTTTTGCATTTTAATTCTTCCTTTGAATCACTAAAGCTACTACAGTTTCATACAAGCCTTTTATACTTTGGGATATTCGTTTTACTTCTTTTTTTATATTTATTTTTTTTATTTTTTTATTTTAATGTTTTTTTATTATATTATGTTAGTCACCATACAGTACATCCCTGGTTTTTGATGTAAAGTTCGATGATTCATTACTTGTGTATAACACCCAGTGCACCATGCAATACGTGCCCTCCTTACTACCCATCACCAGTCTATCCCATTCCCCCACCCCCCTCCCCTCTGAAGCCCTCAGTTTGTTTCTCAGAGTCCATAGTCTCTCATGCTTCATTCCCCCTTCTGATTAACCCCCCTTTCTTTATCCCTTTCTTCCCCTACCGATCTTCCTAGTTCTTATGTTCCATAGATGAGAGAAATCATAATTGTCTTTCTCTGCTTGACTTATTTCACTTAGCATGATCTCCTCCAGTGCCGTCCATGTTGCAGCAAATGTTGAGAAATCGTTCTTTCCGATAGCTGAGTAATATTCCATTGTATATATGGACCACAGCTTCTTAATCCAGTCATCTGTTGAAGGGCATCTCGGCTCCTTCCACGATTTAGCTATTGTGGACAATGCTGCTATGAACATTGGGGTGCATATGGCCCTTCTTTTCACTACGTCTGTATCTTTGGGGTAAATACCCAGTAGTGCAATGGCTGGGTCATAGGGTAGCTCAATTTAACTTTTTAAGGGACCTCCACACTGTTTTCCAGAGGGCTGTACCAACTTGCATTCCCACCAACAATGTAGGAGGGATTCCCCTTTCTCCACATCCTTTAAAAAACACAAGGCACTCAGGCCAAAAGCTTACTAAGTGGTGGAGTGGCATGTCAGTTTCCTACAAAACCAATTACTGCTGTAACCAATTACCATAAACTGGGTGGCTTAAAACAACTCAAAGTCCTTCCCTTGCACTTCTGGAGGTCAGAAATTTGAAAAGGGTTTCTCTGCCATGACACCAACACCTCCGCAAGGCCATGCTCCCTCTGAAGGCTCTAGAAGAGAATCCTTTCCCTTGCCTTTGCAGGATGCAGAGCTGTGTTCATGCATCCCCTGGCTGGGACCTGCTTCCAGGACAGAACAGGAGCATCTTGACATCTCTCTGCCCCATCTCCCTTCTCCTTCTCCTCTCTGACTGTAGCAACTTCCGCCACCGCTCTCTTCTAAGGCCTCCTGTTGATGACATCCGGAACCCTCGTGGACAACCCAGGATCATCTCCCATGTCAGGACTCATCACTTACTCACATCTGCCAAGTAATATGCACAGGTTTCAGGGCCTGGAGCAGGACTGGGCCACCGTTCTGCCTACACAGCAGTGGATGTTTACCCCGCAATACCCAGCACTCCAAACTACTCCCAGATCACCTTTGCAAATAGATATGTGCTCTCTCAGAATCCCTCATAACGATCAGCGTTTTGAAATCTTTGGCTAGTTTATTTTTTTTTAAGATTTTTATTTATTTCTTTATTTGGGGCAGAGAGAGAGAAAGCATGAGCAGAGGGGAGGGGCAGAGGGAGAGGGAGAAATAGACTTCCCTGTGAGCAGGGAGCCTGACACAGGGCTCAAACCCAGGACCCTGAAATCACGACCTGAGCCGAAGGCAGGAGCTTAACCGACTCAGTCACCCAGGTGCCCTTGGGTAGTTTAAATTCCACTCGAACTTAAACATTAGCCCTGTGCATTATGAAGCTCTTGGAGAAAAATTACAGGATGGGATCCTGTGATCCCTTCATTCTTACAACAGAGATGTTGAAAAGTTTAAAAGCAGATTCCTCAAAATGTGTTCCTCCCACACTCAAATCATATTTTTGTAGCAGCAGCCAAACTCTAACTCGAAATTAGTCTTATATCTCAAGTTCAAAAAATTAAAAGTTTCCTACTTTAACATCAGCCTGTGTGGTCAAACTGATTAACCCACTGCCCAAAGACATTACAGTCATGGAATGTAAGAGGGAAAATAATCACCTGAATGTGATCATGGGTTATTTTGGGTGCAAAATAAGTAATTGGACATTTGAGCTCAGACCCTTGGCTATCTTCAAGGTACTGCTGCGCTGATTAACATATTTTTAATTAATAGGTCAGCAAATATAAAATTTTCCAGTGTTAATTTTAAGTTATTTCAGCAAAGGTCAAATGAAACAACCGACTTTGGCGTGACCCACTCTGAAGCCCCCAGCTTCTTGCTGGGAAGACACAGAAGGTCTGGAGCCGGTCTCCCACAGCTCTGGCTGATGGCTGAGCTGTCCCCACACCCCACCTGCTGAGGAGCATCTGAAAGCCTGTGCCCACCACACAAACTCTCTCCCCCTTCTCCATGACCCCCAGGACAGCCTTCTGGTGGCATTTATCCTGTTATCGCAAAAGTCCCTGCTCCTCAAATCGCTCTGCTTGTCTTTGGTGACACACTGTCCTGGAGCTAGGGTCCTCAGTTGTTTCTGGAACAAGAACGTCATCTTTTCAACTCTGCGGTGACCTCTGGAGGGCGGAAGACACACATTCTGTTCAGAGCACCCCTCCTGTCCTGCAGTTCCTGGAACAAAGCTATCAGATGCAGAATCCCACTCAAGTTTCTGGCTTTTACCTTAATGCCAAGTTATAATATAATTGTCATTAGGTTAGGGGACAACTAATTGAAATTATAAAGTATATATGACACTGATTAGAATATAACTCCTGCTCCAAAAGGAAATGAGTCCCCCTCCTCCAAAATATGTTATGTAACCTGTGTTCTCTAATGTTTAATAAGATGAATAATGTTGATGACAATAATTAATAATGATAACACAAACATACATAGTATACATCAGGCATAGTTCTATGTGCTTTCCTATATTAACTCATACACTCATTCACTGAATCTTAAAAAAAAATTCATAAAGGATAAGCATGATTTGCATTTTAAAGATAAAGAAACTGAGCACAGAGAGGCTAAGTCACCTGCCCAATGTCACACAGCTAGTAAGTGGCAGAGCCAGGTCCAGACAATTGGGTGTACAGAATGATTGCTTTTAAGTGCTATCCTAACCTTTCTTTATTTACCACAGTTAGCACTGGCACACAAAAAAATTCTAGGGGTTGAAGCTAATGAAATAAAATATAAGTAATAAGTAAGAAAAGACAGGAAATATTCACTTGTAAGAAAAGTTACAGATATAGATTTATACTCATCCTTATTACACAAAATTGAAATACAAAACCGTAAATGCCTCAATACAAAATTTTAGCTTAAAAAAAATCAATAAAACTCCAAAATGTTCTTTTCTGAAAATTTTATTTCAAATTATATCCACTACATGTATAGATTTATAACAGGGTTTTTTAAATAATGTGAAATAGAAACATTTTAATTCTAACTCAATTTTTAAAATATGGCTTAAACACTCTGAAGGAGAACATATTATTTTTAACATCAGGCGTGGCTACTTACAGATTTCTAGTCCTATCACTGACCTCGGGAACTCTAGCAAGTGTGATATGCAAGGTGATCTGTTCATCTCTAAATGGCAGGACAGTGGGAGGTAAGCCATGTACAAGACAAGGGTGCAGAAACCCCCCGCAGAATCTCAGGGGACCTCCGTGGCACTCTTCTCCCAGGGCACATGTATTCCTGTTACTGGGCTTTACTTGACTGCGCTTCACAGATCCTGCACTTGGTCCAAACTGAAGGTCTGTGGCAACTGTATCCAGCGAGTCTCCTCGCACCATTTTGCCAGTAGCATTTGCTCACTGTGTGTGTCTGTGTCACATTTTGGTCATTCTCGAAATTTTCAAACTTTATTAATTTATCTGTGCTCAGTGACTATGACTCACTAAGACCTCAGGTGACGGTTAGCATTTTTTAGCCATAAAATATCTCTTAATTAAAGTATTTTTAGCCATATTATTGCCACTTAATAGACTACAGTATGGTGTAAACAAAACTTATAAATGCACCGTGAAACCAAAAATTTCATTTGACTCAGCTGACTGCAAAATTCGCTTTATTGTGGTGGTCTGGACCGAACCCTTGATAGCTGCACGGTATACCTGTATTTCCTACTTAATTCCTCTCTTAAATCAGCCTTTCCCAGGTCAAGGACAAGGGGGCCTCTCCTAGAACCCAAGACCTGAGCAGGACATCTTATACTTCAAGAGATGGCCACCACTTCTGCAGCCGGTCCTCACAGAGGCTGCCAGCAGGCTCTACACTCAGAGCCCCGGCCAGGGGGACGACAGCCACAAGCCACAAGGGCTGCCCATCCTTCCTTCCACACACCCCGCAAAATGGAGTCCTTCTTTCCTGCCCCCCAACTTCCAAAGGATGGACGTCTAAAACTTCCTGTTACGAGATGTGCATCCCACACGGTACAAGGGAGGACACCATCTCAGAGCCTACTAGTCCATCGTGCAATCAAGCATGGAGCAGAAGCTTCTTTAAAAGTTGATGGGTGGGGGTGAGGGTGCCTGGGTGACTCAGTGGGTTGGGCGTCTGCCTTCGGCTCAGGTCATGATCTTAGGGTCCTGGGATCGCGTCCCGCATGGGGCTCCCTGCTCGGTGGGGAGCCTGCTTCTGTTTCTCCCTCTGTGCGCGCGCTCTCTCTCTCTCTCTCTCTCTCGCACTCACTCTTACTCTCACTCGCTCTCTCTCAAATAAATAAATAAAATGCCTGCAGACAATAACGCAGAATCACTAGCTCTCATGAAGGTGCTACTTGTCAGGTCAGATTCCTGAGCAACAACTGATCAGAGAGGGAAAGAAAATACATAATGGCAATATAAAATCTGAAAATGAAGTAATCATAGGAATTTCATTTCTTCACCTCCCAAAAAAGGTACACTACGACCGGAGCCGTGCTGCTGGGGCGAAGGCGAGTCAGCCTCCCCGCTCCCTCAGACGCACTCCCCGGGGCCTCACAGAACTGGGGACGGGAGTGCTGGTGTCTTATGCACCCACGGGCTGCTTTCCTAGCGAGAGCTATCTGCGATGTGTGACCGCGCCGCACCGACAAGCGCGCTCTGTCCGGGCAACACAGCACTCACACACGGATGCCACTTGACCCAACGAAACATCGGCTCTGTGTCGAACCCCGTGCAAGGCGCTGCGGAGGACGCACGGCCACACCTGACCTCAGCCCTGCCTGCCAGAAGGTGCGCACGTGCACGCAGCACTCACACCACACACCCCTCCAACACGACCACACAACACACGCACCGCACACGCACCTCCAACACGCACACACCACACGCACCGCACCTCCAACACTCACAAATCACACTCACCGGACACGCACACACCACACACACCGCACCTCCAACACGCACACATCACACTCACCACACACACACTAACACGCACACACCACACTCACCGCACACACCCCTCCAACACTCACACATCACACTCACCGCACACGCACTAACACACACATCACTCACCGCACACGCACCTCCAACATGCACACATCACACTCACCGCACACGAACCAACACGCACACACCACACTCACCGCACACGCACCTCCAACACGCACACACCACATTCACCGCACACGCACTAACACACACATCACACTCACCGCACACACACTAACACGCACACATCACACTCACCGCACACGCACTAACACGCACACATCACACTCACCGCACACACCCCAACATGCACACACCACACTCACCGCACACGCACTAACACACACATCACACTCACCGCACACGCACCAACACGCACACCACACTCACCGCACACACACCTCCAACACGCACACATCACACTCACCGCACACGCACATCACACTCACCGCACACGCACTAACATGCACACATCACACTGCACACACACCAACACGCACACACCACACCGCACACGCACCTCCAACACGCACACATCACACTCACCGCACACATCCCTCCAACACGCACACACCACTCACCGCACACGCACCTCCAACACACACACACCACTCACACCATACACCACACTCACCACACACCCCTCCAACATACACATACCACACTCACACCACACACGTACACACATGCCCCTCATACACACCACACACACATTGCACACCAATCATATACATCACACATGCATACATACCACATACATGTCACACTCACACCACACACACACACCACATACACATCACATACACATACCTCATTCACACCACATATACACACACCACTCATACACACCACACACACGCACACACCACACACACATGCCACTCATACACACTACTCACATATGACATATACATACAGTGTAACCAAGCACCAGTAGAAAAACAAATTCTGCGACACCTGTTGATAACTGCCCTGTGTTTTTCTAAATAAACAACAGTGAGATTTAGCTAAAATTTTGCCTAGCCGGCTTACTAAAATCTATGCAGGAAGAACAAGGAATTTTCTCCAAGGTTTTTAACAGCTCTGTAGTTCTGTGCAGCATAACCCTGGCTACTCCAAGTGGGGCCCCCAGACCCCTGACATCGACATCACCATCACCTGGGAGCTCGTTAGAAATGCAGAATCCCAGGCCTCGCCCTGGTTCCACAGTCAGGATCCACATCGCTACAGAATCCTCGGATGTTCCTCACGTCCATACCTTTAGGTAGGAGAAGCAGTGGAATAAACACCAGGAATGCAACCATGAGTAAAAAGGGTCACTTGTTGTAATTCACTTTTCAAACCACTGACTATAATTAACTTCTATAATTAATGAAGCTAGCCCACCAATGACTTGGAATCCTCTGGCTAACAGAAGGGGTTTAATCTAATTCATCTGTGAAATGGTCAGTTTCCGAGCACCAGTAATCCTATAACATTTACAAAGTCTACTTTCCCAGCTCATTATGAAGAAAATAATGTCACGAAAGAATCTAGGGGCTGCACCTTACCAATAAGCCGACTCCCTCCAATCTAGTTTCCTGTAACCATAGCAACTCAAATTTGCAGACCGAGAACACACACACGAAAAGCAAGCAAACTAACACAAAGGAGTTTTTTCCCTTCTGGTCATGGTTTATGGTAGCAACAGGTGAGAAAGGTCAAGAAAATCAGTGATTTGCATCATCACATAAAAAAGAAACATAAGCAGTTACTACGGAAACCAGACAAAAACTTCAAAAATGACTTGCAATTTACAAAGGGCAAAGCAACTCTATTTTAGTCACAAAAAAATTAACTATGGGCAAATTCCCAGTAATAGCTGAATTGGCGGAAGACAGTAACACAAACGTTTCACTCAAGCACCATCGCCGAATGTGTGCTGTGCAATGGAATTGTTAAATTATACCTTATAACAACTGAGTTATTTACATGACTCAATCTAGATGTTCATGTATTCTGAAGATATCATGGCCCTTCCTTGAGTCAGCTAATTCCTCAGGTGAAAGGCACATTCCCTATCAACTCCTGAAGGTCAGTGGAGTGGCTTCTCACCAATTTTCGAGGCTTAAGAAATTCATGTTAACTCCTAAAATATCCAATTTACACCTTAGGAAGATGAATGATCTCAATGACCCTGCTATTACATGTTTACTAAGCCAGTCCTCTGTAGATTTCCTATGTAAAGATCAATATACATTTCCACACTATTTACAGAGAGAAAATAAAACAGGACAGTTTAAACCACTAATGCCAACCCAGCCACTGCCTAGCCATGTCCATCCGCCTCCACTGTCGTAAACGGCTCCCCTCCCCCCATGTATTTCTGTAGATTTTTCTATTTATCTGTTGGATGCCGTCTCTTGCTTTCAGATCAAATATTACTTACTCTTTTTTTCAGAGCAGCCTATGCAATGCCTGATGCTTAACAGATGCCCAAAAGGAGAAAATGACCACTCTACTAAAAACAGGGAGAGAAACAGAGAGATACTGACTCACAAGAGGAGGTAAAATTTTTTAAATATGAGTCTCAATGATATTTTTATAGCCCAGAATGACATGTTTATCTTTCACCTATTTTTTTCATTCCACACCAGAGGAGAAAATATTTTTTGAGCTTGATAAATGAAGGCTCATTTGGGGGCAGCTGCTACTTGAATTACTACTCTCAGGGTTAAATTAATAACTAAGGCATATTATAAACACATAAATAAAAAGTTGAGCTCCGTTCTGCCTAGCGTATTTATGTGAGTTTTTGCCTCATTTTGTGTGGCTGTGTTGGGTTTCCCTCCTTTCTCTGTCGCTGCTAATTATCACCATGTTATTAGGCACTGACAGAGTGTGCAAATAAAAGCTGACATTGTTTGCACAGCCCCTCCCGGTCGTGGCTTTTTTTTTTTTTTTAAGTTACTGTCCTACTTTCAACTCAAGTCTAAAAAGAATTCCAAAACATTTCCACATTAAATGTGTGCATTCTACGTTGCACATTGCACATTGTTGATGCGATAACCGCAAAAAAATTTAAGTTTGATACTATTTTGCATGGCATTAGAAAAGGACAATGTTCCTGAACTTTCCATTGTTTGACTCTGTTTGCAAAGTGAGAAAAAGCTTCCCATCACCAAAACGCAAGAACATCGCAAACTGGCTGCTTGACCACACCAGGGTCCTTTTCGTTTGGTGTTAATTCTCTAATTTGCTCTTTTATTTTCGCTAGCCACATAATTAATACTGACAGAAGCCTTTTCAGGGTTTAGTACTCAGCACTCAATGTCTTCGAAGAAGGAAAAAGTCTGTAGATATGTTTCCCACGGCCATGCGTGTACCAAAGCCAAGCACTAGAAATGAGAACTACGGACTACCACAAATCCACAAAATTAAGTGTTGAAACAAGCAGGGGCTAAGACAGCTAAGGCCCACACTAAGACCATACTAAAACCATACTGAGACCATAGTAAGAGAGTTAATACCACACTAAGACCATGCTGACTGCTAAGATCATGCTGAGACCAGGCTAAGACCATACTAAGACCACATTAAAGCCACGCTAAGGCTGCTAAGATAGGGCTAAGATCGGGCTAATGTTCCAGGGTTTCGTGTCCCCTCAGTGCCCGGGTTCTTGGTCACACCGCTTGGAAGAATGAAGAGGGGAACAGACGGAGAGTGGTGGCAGCAAAGCAAAGTTTATTGAGCAAGAATATAAAGCTCATGGAGAGGGAGGGGGGGCCTGAGAGGGTTGCTCCTGGAGTTTCTAAGTTTAGGGGTTTTTATGAGCTCTTTTGTGGAACTTTCTTAAGCAATCAGGGTGTGCTGAGCCATGCCAATCAGGGCTTTAGTCACGTATCTGTCTACATATTAGGTTAATATCCACATGCTGACGGTCTTTTTTTTTTTTTTTTTTTTTTTTTGCTGACATCTGGGGGCTTAGGTCTTAACGCCCCCTTGCCTGCGATATTGACAAATGCTTTTGTGGTTCATTGTCTTACTTTAGGACGTTTTGCAGAAGTCATTTCTCCAAAGGCTGAAAAGCAGGATGTCAGTGCTGTTCTATTTTCACTGTCCTGATTCCGTATCTTCTTGTTGGGAACCCTGGCCCTGACTATCCAACGAACTCCTAACACTAAGACCATACTAAGACCCCACTAAGACCATGCTAAGACTGCAAGGACAGTTAAAACCATGCTAAGACCACACTAAGGCCAGGCTAAGACCAGCACAAGCTGGTTTCTCAAGACCATAAGTCCAACTGAATTTCAGTGCATTCTATCAGATCATTGTTGCATTTTAATACATCATTCACTACCTCGATTACATGACCCCCTTCCTTCTGCTGTCACAGTACATTTCTAATGGACCCTGATGCATTTCCCTGCTTGAAACCCATCTGAACTCTCACAACGTGCCTCTGCAAATACAGTAACACATGCAGAAAATGCAAGTTCAGACCTCTGAAAAGAAAAGTGCTGGGGGGAAACAGGGTGTCATCAAACCCTATAGCTCTCAAAGCATAATTCTATAAGAGAGCAGAAAAAAGCCAAGAGCCATGGGTGCCCCTCAATGGTACCTGGGGAAGGCCCATCCCCACGGCCCGGCACCAGTCTTCATTCACCCCAAAACCATAACCTCCGAGGTATGAGGGTCATGGGCTAAACGCCATGACCCTTCTTCCCGCAAATCATTCGCGCGTTTGCTTTTCATTCAATGTTTCTGAGCACCTACTATGTGCCTGGCACCTTTGCAAGGCCTGAGCAGCCAGTGGAGAAAGCACACTCCTCACCCTCTTGGGGCCTGCCCTCTAGGGAAGGAGACATCAAGTGCATAGACCAACCTACCCACGATGCCCGTGTTGATGAGCCCAAGGGGGAAATAGAGCAGGACAAAGGACAGCAAAAGTGGAGTGGGGGGGAGGCAAACAGGCACAGATATGACCTCTGGAAGAAGGGGCCTCTGGAGCCAGCACAGGGAGAAGGGGAGCCAGGGGGCAGGGGGGGCTTGGATGGGGAGGGTGGAGTGGTCAGGAGCGGGCAGGGAGGGGCCGGTGCAAGGCAGGGCAGAGCAGGGCTCACATAGGACCTACAGTGCCTCCCATCTTTGGAGGACTTGTTATGCCACATTTGTATGACCTCAGCCAGGTAACTGAAGGTTCAGCATCCTCAATGGGAGGTTGATAACACGTACCCAGCAAGGTGCAACGGGAATGGCACGTCACCTGTGGGCTTCCTCTTCAAACCCACAAATTACAGCCTAGTCATGAGGAAAACATCAGACAAACCCAAGCTGAGGGACATTCTGCAAGCTACCCGACCAGCACTCCTCACAACTGTCAAGGTCATCAAAAACAAGGACGAAACTGACAGAGTGAACAGCCACGAGGAACTAGGATGAGACAACTTAGTATCATATGGGATTCTAGATGGGATCCTGGAATAGAGAAAGGGCTCGGAAATGGGGGACACTGGGGAAGTGCATATGAAGTCCCTGCTTTGGTTCCTAACAACGTACCCACGTTGGCTTCTCGCTGTGGCCCACGGACCACACTGACGGAAGATGCTACCTGGGAAGGACCCTTGTGCACGCCATCCCGATACTCTCTGCAGTATCTTGGCAACATTTCTGTAAATTGAAAAAATCCTAAAAATTTTTTTAATTTATTTTGTTTAAAATACACAAAGATCCTCTGTCTAGAAATAATGATTCTGGAATACAAACTAAAACAAAAAATAACGGTAAATATGCAACAAGGCTGGAGGCTAATTATTCAGGATTTAACTCCTTTCTGCATATTCCTGCCAAGTGGTTTATCAATCCCATTGGAGGCCTCAAAGCCAGCCCATTCCATTTCTCTGTAACTCTAAACAATTAAGGTCTCTTCCCTCACTGATCCTTGTTCTTCGCTCAGGGGCCAGGAGCGACAAAGAAAACCTTCCTCCCTTGTCAACGGTCCATCCAGTCTTTGGTGAGAAAGATCTTCAACTCAAGTACTTCCTTGCCTTAGCTGAGCTCTGAACTTCTCGGCACCAAGGATGTGTGTCGGTGTGTCCCTGGTGTGTCCATGGTGGTCACCCTCTCCAAGGAGGGAGCCTCAAATCCTCCAGGAAGCAGGTAACAGTTTAGAGTGCCTGCAGGATGTCCCTGCAGGCTCGCAGATATCTGAGGGGACACTCAGGTAGCTGCTGCCACACCTGTCCCCGGGACTTCCCTCACCTTTCCTAGGGCCCCAGAGCACCCTGAGTGTTCCACCTGTCCCCTGAACCAAGACAGTCTGGGGCTCCCGAACGCAAGCTCAGGTGGCCTCTCATCATAAGTGACCCCATCTGCAGGGAGGGGGAGGGAATCTTCCCAACAAACCTCACTTCCTCCCTCCTGCAGCACCTTCCCAGCCTCACACAGCATCCACATGCACTGTTACTCCATAAAGGGTGCTGACAACTCAGGGAGAAAAGCGAGATTGGGCTACCATGAGAAATGATCTCAAGCCCCTGGAGCAGCCGGGTTACATGAACAAGACTGAAAATGGGGCAAAGACCACGAGCAGGGAGCAAATAAAGGGAGGTGGGTCGTGAACGGTGCCTCGTTCTCCCAAAGGGTTTTATTTCCTGGACTTCCCAAATGAATAGCTTTACCCTGGGAAGTTAAACCGTGCCTGTGAGGTTCATCATAACTATGAAATTAATATGCTTTAGCAAAAGTGAAATCTAAATTTGGCCTCCATCAAGCCTTAATATAATTCAGCCTCTCCTTTTTATATTTTAGTTGTAGAGTTTTCTACCCAGTTCCTGATGGTGTTGGTCTTCAACTGAAATTGAATTCTCACAGCCTTCTGTGTAGTTTGGACAGATGCAGCTTCTAACTCTCTTGGAGGTGATTTTTTTCTTTTCCAAACTATTACGCACATGCATATTTTGAGCTTAAGTAAGATAAAAGACATAAACAATTTTNCTTGTGACCCCCTGCAGATGGGGTCACAAGATAAAGCAATTAGTAAGCAATAAAGGTGATTTGATTTATATAGCTAATACAAGAATGTTTAAAATCTATTATAAGCTGAAAAAAAAATCTGTTCTTTATTTAGATAAAACGGGAATTAACTCTCCCACTCAAGAGGAAAATGAAATTGATAAATGAAACATACATAAGGGAGCTGTGTAATCGCCACACTGAGTCCCCACAAAGGACAATTATGATTTGAGTAGAAGTAAATGAGACACACTGGCTGTGGCTCACTATTTTAAATGTCTAAATGTCGCCTCTTTCTGCAGAGCCTTATCTTATCACAGTCCGGTTAGAGATATAAGCTCCCGTACTGTTATCTCTCTTAAAAGAAGACGGTTTCAATCTCTAAAATGACAAACGTAATCATGCTCACGAATCCCATAAAAATGCAGGAATTTTAAGTGTTTATAATGTGAGAAACGTTCACAGCCTATTCTTCAAATCTCAGCTGTTAACTGCCAGCATTCTGTATCATGTAAAACTGTTTACAAAATCTCATAAATCAAAACCGTTAAACACAATCTACGTTATGCGTCTAAATTATTACACAAATGTATAAAAAGATATAAGGAGGGACGAAAGACAAGGGGACTGTCACTGATCAGTCATCAATGCCACATCAAACCACCTCCTGGGAGACTTTCTTGTGGGTCTGGAAGAAGTGGCTCCCAGGCAAAGGGAAATCAGCAAATGCTAATTGAGCACTCAAAAACTTAACTCTCCAGTCTAGGTCGGAAGCAAGCAACTCGGGACCACCCGTACGGGCAGGAAAGATCTCTATGGACTGTCAGCTTCTGTCTGGATGCCAGCTGGTGAGAACCCCGGTGTCGGGCACTCTGCATCACACACTTACAGATGCTGTACTGGGCTGCAGAGTGGCATGGTGCCCTCCCAAAATCCGTGTCTACCCGGAACCTCAGAATGTTCTATTATTGGGAAATAAGTTTTTCACAGATGTAATTAGCTAAATTAAGAGGAGATCATTCCAGAATAGAGTGGGCCCTAATCCAGCGACTGTGTCCCTTCAGTGATGGAAGTGGAATCCAAAGAGATCATCTACAAAGCAAGAACACCAAAGATTTGGGGCAACGACCAGAAATTGGGAAAAGGCAGTGAGCAGACTCTGCCTCGGAGCCCCCAGAAGGAAACAACGCTGCCCACACCTTGATTTCAGACTCCTGGCCTCCAGGTCAGTGAGAGGAAAGATCTCCCTTGCTTCAAGCCCCCAGGTGTGTGCTGTGGTAGCCCTAGGAAACAGATACAGATGGCAACAATAACAACCACAACAATAATAATGAACACAGTATAAGGACGCAGCAAATCTCAACTGTTATTACTGTAATTATCAATAGAGACATAAACACTTTCTAGGGGACCTGAGAGACTATTTAATAAACTCTGAATTTTCTTTTAGTGAAGGGATTTT